>NC_135478.1:68894966-69207557 GCF_052094955.1 Ictidomys tridecemlineatus | reverse complement strand
CCAGCACACAGGGCGGTCTGACCCCTTGGAAGGCAGGTTGGCACTCTCACAGAGTCAACAAGCACTTTCCTCAGGACCTAGCTCTTCCCGGGTCCTTACTCTAGAGAAACGAACACATCCAGATACAGGTCTGTCTCCGTGGCTCTACTGGTGAACGGACAGAGTGTGGCATCTGCACAGCCGAGCACAGCTGAGCAACAAAAGTGAACCAGGTCACCCAGAACAACATGGGTGGGTCTCAAAGGTGTTACCTGAGTGAAGGGAGGCAGTAGAAAAAGGTGAGTGGATAGGAATTCATGCAATGACACTCTCCAAAAGACAACCATAGAGGGGAACAGATGGGGTCACCAGGGGTTGAGAGGGGCATGGGGCAGGAGAATTGGGGGTGGATGATTACAGTGCTCTGTATCTTCAAAACATGCAGCTGCGCAAATCCATATGGTATTCCAATGACTGAATTACCTCGAAACCACTTTCCTTAATGTTAACCTACAAAATAGCTTTGTGAGAGTCCAAGTGCAGTAAGATTCATGCACTGGCTTTGCCAGTTTGGGAGGTCATACTTCTGCTTGTTGGGACTGGTTGCCATTAGACTCTGATATCCTAGCTGAGAAATGCTTCTCTGAAACAATGCGTGCTGCCCAGGGGAAGAGACACCCCTCAGCGTTGCCTGACTCCTGTGAGGGCAGCAGGTCTGTGGAATTCCTCCGCTGTCCTTTGATCTGCAGAGTGGAGTAGGAAGCCCCACTTCAGATGTGAAACAAACTGGGAGAGAGAAATGGGAAGATAAAAGGTGTTTTATATCTGTTTTTCCTCAGAGGAGCAGCAATTGAGCAGCCTAAGGTAATCTGCTCAGGTGTGATCAAAAGAAAGGGCGGGCAGGTCTGAGCACAACTGTGGCAGGGGAGTCTGGCCAAGCCAGCTTCGTTGGGGGTCTCTGGCCTGGGAGGAGGCAGGGAGGTCTCAGGTGGGGAACCATTCGGGGGCTAAGTGGGTGAAAGAGGCACACCCTGGATGCAAATGCCAACATGGCTGCTTTTAAGTGACCAAGGGCATAAGGGTTAATCTCTAGGTACCTCGATTTCTCCTGCAGTAAAATAGGGACAACAGCAGTATCTACTTTGAAGGATTATGGTAATCTCAAGTGAGTTAATAAATGTAGAGCACTTGGAATATATATACATACATATATATATATATATATATATGTGTGTGTGTATATATATATATATATATATATATATATATAAGTTATGGATGGATACAGTATCTTTGTTTTATTTATTTTTGTATTTATTTTTTATATGGTACTGAGAATCAAACCCAGTGCCTCATGCATGCAAGACAAGCGCTCAACCACTGAGCTACAACCCCAACCCCCATTTTTTATATATAGGGTGAATATATAAATGTAATCTATTTGTTATTATTACCAATTACCAAAGTAAATTCAAATTTAACATTTCCTTTGAAATTTCTATGTGCTAATATGCAAATTGGCATTGAATAAGTAATTAGAAACTGGTATTTTAATATATGTAATATTTTTTAAGTTATGAGAATGCTATAGTTTGGATGGTAAATGTTGCCCAAAAGTCCATGTATCAAAGACTTGATCCCCTGGGTGGCACTATTAAGAAATGCCAAAAAAAAAAAAAAAACAAATAAACAAAAAAGAAAAGAAATGCCACCTGTGAGAGGTAGGGCCCACTGGGAGGCCCTTAGGTCACTGTGGGAGGTGCTTTGAAGGGGACTGTGGAACCCCAGTCTCCTTCTCTTTTTTTGTGTGTGTGTGTGCTTCCTGGCCACAAGGTGAGTAGTTTTGCTTCACCATGTACTAGAGGCACAAAGCCTCACCATAGGCCCAAAGTCACCTGGCCTATTGGGCCAATTGATCATGAACTGGAAACTTCAAAACTATGAGCCAAAAATAAACCTTTTTTTAAATAAGTTAATTATCCCAGTTACTTTGGCACAGTGATGGCAAGATGACTAACAGAAGCTGCAGTGTACAGAATCATGGATTTCTATCATCTCCAGGGTTGTTCATGCTGACAGCAGCTTTTAGAGAGGGCACGCATGCTCAGTGGGGCCCAGGCCAACACAGTACTAGAAAGGAAATGAGCATCTGTAGTCCAAGCTGGGATTTCACCACACATAGTAAGACCAGCCTGGCTGCCACCTCCTAAAAATCCAGTTTAACTCAACATCACTGCAGCTAATAGAAGGGTGGATAGAAGGGATGAGTGGGTGGGTGGGTGGATGGACAGAATGTAATAAAATGCGTAAGTCAGGTGCTGGGCTGGGGCTTAGTGGAACAGCAGTCACCTAGCACGTGGGAGGCACTGGGTTTGATCCGCAGCACATTTATTTATAAATAAAAAAAGGTATTTTTTAAAAATTACAAAAAATGCAAAAGTCACCCTTTTAATCACATTGTCAAATTTGTACAGGAAAAAGCTTGATTTTCATATTTTACAAAACAAAAATTCCCAAGCATCTCAGCATTTGCCTTCAAATATAAACTGATCTGTTCACAAGAACCTCTATTTGTGAGATTGCTAAAGTTTCCCCCATGATATGATCCCAGTGCTTTTCAAATCCTGCCAGAATCACTGCTCTAATCTGTAATGGATTTTCTTCCTTCTACTTACTTCTGAGGATTAATGTTAAGAGCACAGAGGAGACTTGGCAGCAGGTGAGTCTGGGGCTCTCACCCTCTTGCTTTCAGGAAAGGTCAGCCTTGCTGCTCAAATGACTCACACTTCAGCTCAGCTAGGGACCTGATTAGTATAATGAAAATGAACCCCAGAGCCTGGGCTAGCCCCACAGACCCTTTCCAACTCCCCACATTCCACAGGACTTCACAGCTCCAGGGGGAAGGCTGCATCTGAATTGTCAAAGACCTCACTAGATTAGGACTATAGCACAAATAAAATCTTAAGTTATCATTCTGAAGTAAGGTTAGTTCCTGTGCTCCTACAATTTACCTAAGGAAGTCATTAAAATAGTGTTGGTGTTAGAGCCTTTTATCTTAATGCTTCCAAAATTTTCATGTTCTTGTCAATAATCACTTTGCTTTATAGCATTAGAGGGAAGTATAAAAAAGAGGGTCTCACTGAGTTGCTGAGGCTGGCCTTGAACTTGAGACCCCCCCTGCCTCAGCCTCTGGAGTAGCTGGGATTATAGGCATTATAGGCATTTGCTGTCTTCCTTGGGTATTTTAAAGAGGTTTTAAGGACTACTCTCTGAACTGGAAGGCCTGGGGCACCTGCTCACTCTTTGGGGAAGCTAGGGAACTGTTCATCCAGCACAATGTGTGGGGGTCTCTTCACCGGGCAGCAGATGGCCATCTCCCAGAGAGTGGCAACAATGGCGGCAACAACTCCAAGGGAACAGAGTGGATATGATTTACTCCTAGCCAGGCTCAGCTCACAGTGAGTGGTACGTGGTGTGAGGTGCAGAGGTCTCTGCTGGCCACTTCTCCATAGGCTACTCAGCCTCTTTGGCCAACAGCAGACCTTCTTGGGGCTACGAATCCAATCCACTAATATTTTGTCAAGGGCCAAGCACAGGTGAGAAAACTAGTCTTCACAAAGCCTACGAGGGTCACCTGTGCCGACCTGAGCACTGAGAGGGATTCAAATGGGGCAGGGCTGACTCCTGGATGTGCTACTTGCTGGCCGTGGGTCCCTGGCAAGGGACTTGACCACTCAGGCACTATCCCCCTGAAGCATACAGCATGAGGAGGACACACAGATGCCCAGCCCAAATGACAGTGTGGGACTGCACAGGTCTGGTGTCCTTCATCTGAGACGTGGGACCAGAAATGCTTCCGATTTCAGAACACTAGTATAGACACCCGGCAAGTGACTTTTCCAAGTCTGAAAAGCCAAGCATTTTAGCTCTGAAATCCAAAACTTTTTGAGCATCATGTTGACATTCAGAAAGTTTTGGATTTCAGAGCATTTTGGATTTGGGATTTTCAGATTAGACATGCTTAACCTGTAGTTAACTGTTGGTAAAGGAAATACTGACCTTCAGTGAGATCATGATTAAAATGGTTACTGGAAAGTTTGCAAATACCACTGTGCCATGCTCAGTCCAGGAGTGAGGCCCAGACGAAAGTAAAACTGTCACTGCTGCCTCTCGCACCTCTAGCCAGGTGGGGATACAGCACAGATGGGTGGACAGAGCCCTCTCCCGGGGCAGCATGCAGAGCCCCCAGCCTCATCTCCCCTTGCCTCTCAGGGGACCCAGCCCAGCCTTGGTGGGCTTGCAGCTTAGCCCTACCCTGGGCTCATGGGAAACTCATGGCGTCAACCTTTGACTACTTTTGTAGCTGTAAAAGGTGACAACGCAAAA
Source organism: Ictidomys tridecemlineatus (assembly GCF_052094955.1). Lineage (NCBI taxonomy): Eukaryota > Metazoa > Chordata > Mammalia > Rodentia > Sciuridae > Ictidomys > Ictidomys tridecemlineatus. The sequence goes on along the minus strand of NC_135478.1, from coordinate 69,203,192 downwards.
GGATCTTCAGGAAGCATGTCTGCTCCATTCCACTTAGAATGTGGGAGGAGGAGGTTTTCCCCATTCCTACCGTTGTGTCACCGTCTAGAGGTAAGCGCAGCCTCCCTGCTCCACCGATGTTCTGGTGATACTAAGACCTTGCTGTTGTTAGGGCCCTTCCTGGAGGTCAGAGGGGCTATTAATTTTAAAAGGTCAACCTAGAGCTCTGATTGTGCTTCGTGGTAGAGCACTATGCCTAGCATGTGTGAGGCACTGGGTTAAATTCTCAGCATGGCATATAAACAAAGGTCGATTGACAACTAAATAAAATCTTAAAAAAAAAAAAAAGGTCAACCTAGAATCTGCCTCTTCTATGTTGAGATGTCCTTACTACCTTTTCCTTAATTATTTAAAATTAGATGATGCCAAAGCCACAGCCGCCCTCCTCTCCACATGGGGGGTGTCAGAGCCTGTGCCCCATGCCTAATCTCTATCCATGCGACATCCTTTGGCTTAGCTGCTATACCACTTCACAGATGAGGACGGAGAAGCTCTGTGCCTCTCTGCCTCATCTGAGGTCACACAGCTGCAGGGCGGCAGGCTGAGGCCAGCTGTGAGGCCCAGGCTCTTCTCAGCAGAAGTAAGCGCTGCCCACTCAGATGAAAACACCGCCCCTGTGGGACTCCATACTGCTAACAGAACACACACAGAGTTTCTGCATCCTCTTAGCTTTTGCAAAATAGCAGATAAATGCTGTTGGATTAAAAAAATCTCACTGGGTTTTAGTATTTTAGAGTCAATAAGGAATGATAAATTTTTCCAATTATTTGCAAAAAAAATCTAATATAAAAGTTGGCTTTCCATGTTATGCATCATATGCAGAAAAATTATATTGTCATCCTCTGCGCCACCCTATGTGCATCCAATAGCAAAGGGAGCATGAAAACAATCAGTGTCATTTTTCGGGCCTCCCGTCAGATTCGCAGCCCTGGGTGCCACCTTGGCTGAAGGACTCCAGCTTTATTTCTAAACTAAGACTGCTGGTTTTCCTTGGATCATCTGGACAGTCAGAAGCCTGAGTCCTGCTCCTCCCTGGGCTGGACCTCCACCAGAGCTCTGGCTCCAAACCCATCACTTCATAGAAAATTACAGGACTCTGCCATATCTTAAAATAAACTCGTCTCCTTGAAGCTCATGAACTAGTGTTGGCACTACTGACTGTGAAAGGCTCAGCAATAGCCCTGGATGGATACAGCAAGGTTGCCATTGCCTACCGATTAAGAGAACTGCAGCAGAACCCTTGAATCTGGGGAGGGGTGGTGTAAAGAACTCAGTAGGTTTGGAGTGTCCCCCAAGGCTCGTGTGCTGAAGGCTTGGTCCATGGAGGGACTCACAAGCTGATGGCTTCATTGGCAGCTGGTGGAACTGTGGGAGGTGGGGCCCAACTGGAAGAAGCAGTGGATCACTGGGGGCATGCTCTGGAAAGGAGCAGCTTGTCCCCAGCAGTCCCCTCCCCAGCTTCCTGGCTACCATGCCTTCCACCAATGTATTCTGCCAGAGCAACGGACCTGGCCAACCTTGGGCTTAACCTCTGAAACTATGAGCCAAAAACTCTTTCCTTAAGTTGATTTTCCTAGGTATTTCATCCCAATGATGAAAAAGTTAACTAACAGATTTTTTTTTTTAATTTTAGACTATATAATGGTAGTGGAGAGACCAAAAAAACAAACAAACAAACAAACAAAAAACATGACATTACCCTAAGAAGCCCCATATGACCATTTAGGCGACATGGAGTTTAAAGCCAACAAAATTTCAGCTCAATAAGGAGAACACTGTTGGGATCCCTCTGGACCAGTGCTACCCTGGGCAACACAGCTAACCCTGCCAGTTCCCCAGTCTTTGGTGCTCGGTGTTGCAAGAGAGACTGGCCAACAAGCAACCACCGTGGAGACACAGAAGAGAGGAGAGAGCAGAGCAGGCCCTGCTCCCCCGACTCTCCTTCCAGTTCTGGGCATGAACCCAGGGCCTTGCACAGCTGGGTGAGCTCTCTGCATGAGCCCCACCCAGCCCTGCCCCAATGCTCCCAGGCCAATCACCAGGCCACAAAGTGACCCAAGGACTGGGCACACAAGCTCCAACACCGGGGAGGGATGAGCAGGCCTCCGACCAGCTGCTTCCATTTCATCGGTGAACAATCATTGACAATCAGAGGAGGAAGAACCATCATCTGTGGGTGATAAGCTGAGTGTTGAGGAAATTCACTAACTACTTTTTCCAGCTCTCCTTTCACCTTGCCTGACCACAGTCCTCAGTCAACAAAGACTTCCCAGGAAGGCCTTGATTCCTTGCCATCTCTGGAATGTTGACAATGCTACACACACACACACACACACACACACACACACACACACGCACGCACGCACTCGCAGGCGCAAGTAGGCGTGTGCACACACACACTGTCCTCCGCCTTGGCAGAAGCAGTTGTTTCCATCAGGAGCGACGGGCCCTGCACCTTGAGCTTCACAATACCTTCACCCACGCACACTTTCCAGCCTTGAGGCAAACGAGGGATCGTACCACTGGGCAGAACCGTACTCCTGGGGACGGAGGAGCAGCGTGCTTTAGAACCTGGCTTGTGCCAGCAGGGTCCAGTGCCAGACACGGTGATGGCAGCAGAGGCACATCCTGTCTCTGGGACAGCTGGGATGGGGGTGGGGGACCCAGGTCTTTTAATAATGGTCCTAGCAAGTCACACAAGATCACCAAATCCCAACCGTACAAGGAAAGATTAAAGCTTCAGAGGTGAGCGACCAGACAATGAGCCTGAGGACAGGACCTGGGAGAGGCCCGCTGCGCAGCCTCAATGATCATTTCACATGGAGACTACTGCCAGCCTTCCCTGAGAACCGGCTGTACCCTGAAAGATGTTGGGTCATAAGCTGATTTAACAAAAAGCATCTAAAAGGTAGCTTTAATTTTTTAAAAATGATAACAAGGTTTCAAACCTTTCAATAAATAGAATAAAAGAAAAGCTCTTTTTAAGCTGGGCACAGTGGTGTACACCTGGTCCCAGCTACTCAGGAAGTTAGGGCAGGAGGACCACTTGTGCCAAGTTCAAGGTCAACTAGGCAACACTGCAAGATGCTGTCTCAAAAACAAGCTTATTTTTTCCATTAACTTGCATATTATTTATTTCCTATTTAAAGTATTACCTGTTACTCACTGACTTCTGAACTTAGAGGTTTTGCTGAGATTCAGATAATGTTCCCTTGCCCTTGAGGACATGTCCTGAACAGCTGAGATGGAAATCAGAAATGCACAGTTTAAATAGTCAGAATGCACCAAGGGGCCGAAGCCACAAACTGTCTGCCGGAGATGAGAACTTTCTGGAAAATAGGCAGCTAGTGGTCCCTCATCAGGAGGTCACTGTGGGTTAGTTCAGCTGGCCAAAAACACTTAAGAATGAAAACACGTATGTAGGTTCTCGTAGAACTTTGCTCTCGCTCACTACCAGAAAGTGGAGCCAAAACAACCGGACACCTAGAGGAATCTAGAGAATCTAGGAATCCCAGAATCTAGAGGAAGTTGAGATGGAGCCTTCTGCCCACGCTCCTTTTTTGTGACTGGTGTTGTAAATGTTTTTGCCCTTTTTTAGTAATATTGTGGAGCTAATTTTTAAAAGTGCCATAACTTCTGCTTTCAGCCAAGATGGAAAAACATGGACTGCATTTACCATCCTTACCTTGAGCAGTTAAAAGAAAAAAAATCAAGAAAAACTATATACAGCAATGGTGTTCAAGACACTGGGCTTTAGACTGTGAGGGACGGTGATGGCTGAGAGATGGACAGAAGGAGTAACCTGTGATGACCTCAGCATGCAGCTGGAGCTGGAGGTGCTGCTAGTTGCGGGGGAGGGGAGGCTGGTGGTATCCCTAAGTTGAGGTGACAGAGCTAAAAGGCCAGGTCAGCTAGGGTGACTGGAGTCCACAGGGCCGGATGCTGGAGAGGGAGAGCTCCAGAGATGGGCAGACACAGAGTCTGCCACCCACAAGAGCTACAGAGAACAACCACCAGGACTCAGGGCCAGGAACAGTGCATGTCACCACCAGGCGGACTGTGAACCCCGTCACCCGAGGGCAATGGGCAGAGGACTCACATGCACTGCACTACACTAAATGCTACTGTGGTCCCCACGGGCTGAAGCACAAGACCCAATGTGACCAAATGCTTCCAAGTAACTTAACCACCTCCCAGAACAAAGGTGGAAAATATTTACAGGAACATGAAAACACCCGCCCAGCCAGGCAGGCAGAATGCACGGTCCTGGCTTCCCGCAGAAACTACCAGGCAGGCAAAGAGGCTTGGAAACATGACCCAGTAAGGCACAGATGGACCTACAAACCCACCCAGAAGAAACAGGTGGGGGAATTGAGAGGAGAATTAAACAGCAACCAGGAGGACACGCATGTGTTCACGATGCTGGAGGAAGGAGAGATGCGGAGTAGAGACGTGGGGGATACACATCAAAGAATAACTCAGCCCCCTAATTGTGAGCCTCCAGGACGCAGTAAGGCGAAGAAACAGCAACAGAAACGACCCGAACAAAACAGGGACAGCCGGGAGGCAGGCGGAGGGACGTAGAGCAGGCAAGCAGGTGGGGTTGCAAGGCTGTGTCATCAACAACAAAAAGCTATCAAGAAATAATGGCGGGGACTGGGGATGTGGCTCAAGCGGTAGCGCGCTTGCCTGGCATGCGTGCGGCCCGGGGTTCGATCCTCAGCACCACATACCAACAAAGATGTTGTGTACGCCAAAAACTGAAAAATAAATATTGAAATTCTTAAAAAAAAAAAGAAGAAATAATGGCAGGAAATTCCCAGTTTGATGAACATAATAAACCTACAGATCAAGAGGCTCTGTGAATCCCAAGAACGAGACACATGAAGAAAATGACACCAAGACAAACCAAAACCAGACTGCTTAAGACAACTGGTCAAGAGAAATTGGGTAAATGAGGGACAGAGGGGAGCTTTGATGGGAAAAGAACATGCACAGAAAATCTGCAGGTAACCCCGTGTTTCACAGTGACATGCTGAACCCTCTCCCCTAGGATCAGGAGCAAAGCAGGGGGTCCCCTCCGCCACACCTAGTTGACTTGGCACAAGTCCCCCTTGGTGTGGCAGGACAAGAAAAGAAAGCAAAAGCGGTTAGGAGAAAAGACATACAGCTGTCTTCCTTGCAGATGTCCTGCATGTCCACGTCCACGCTCCCAATGAACCAAGGAAAAGCCCCCTGGAACTAATAACACAGTCCTGATATGAGTCTAAGATATCAAAGTCAACCACTCTCCTGGAGGCCAACACTGAGCGACTGGAGCCTGAAATTTAAAATGTAATCGCAAAAAAAAAAAAAAAAAATGTAATCGCACTTACAACAGCACCAAGTTGAAATGACTACATGGAAATCTAACAAAATGTACATAAAGGACAGATGTGCAGGAAACCACAGAATTATGATGACAGAAATTCCAAAGAAATGGAGAGATGTTCCATGTTCATGGATTAGAGACCCAAGTCTGTTAGGATGCTAAATTTTCCCAATTTGATCGGCATATAACAAAACCCCAATCAAAATGCTAAAAAAGCCATTTTGTGAATATTGACAAGATAATTCTAAAGTTTATGGAGCAGCGATGCAATACTGAGAAAGAGCACAGAGAACAGAACCATGTGGCTTCAAGACCCCATGACGCTAGAGAGAGAACAGACACAGAGATGTATGGGATGGAAGGGTCCAGGACAGACCCCACCAGTGTGCCCGCCAGCCTTCCGCAAGGAGCAAAGGCCGTCTAGTGGGTAGAGGCGAAGCCAACCCTTCAGCAGATGGTACTGGATGCCCACGTACAAAAAGGAAACAAGCCAGACCCGATGTCACCAGCCCCGACTCAGGCTGGGTGTGGCTCGGTGGCACAGCACAGTGCAGCCAGTGTTCACCACCAGCACCACAAAGAAAGTAGAAAGAGAGGGAAATTAGGAAGGAGTTTGAGTTGGAAGAACACAAACATGCAGTGTGTCACACATGGGAGGGAGGGAACCAAAACAGCGCCTAGGAATTGATATCGGGGACACCGACCTCAGAGAGAAAGGAGACGGGGACGAGGGAAGCACCCGCAGGCCACCCTGTGAGACTCAAAGTAGGCAGAAGGAAGGAGCACTGGACCTGCAGGACTCGGGGGAACAGGAGAAAAGCAACAGGAAGCTTACAAAACTAACCTGACTCTTGGAGAAAATAAATAAAATCCACAAACCTGTAGCCAAAGCGATGAGAAAACGAAGAGAGAAAAGACATGAAATATCTGATCAGCAACAAGAGAGATGACATCCCCACACCAACGGACACTGAAAGGATAAGACGATGTTAAGAATCTTAGCTGTTGGGGCTGGGGATGTGGCTCAAGTGGTAGCGCGCTCGCCTGGCATGCGTGCGGCCCGGGTTCGATCCTCAGCACCACATACCAACAAAGATGTTGTGTCCGCCGAGAACTGAAAAATAAATATTAAAAAATTCTCTTTAAAAAAAAAAAGGATCTTAGCTGAAACAGATAAGCTCTTTTAAAGAAAGCGCCGTCCAGGGCCTAGGCAAAGAGACAAGCAGATGGCCCTGCGGCTGGAAAAGGAAATGGATTCCTCCATGGGAAAAAGGACACAGACGGAAGACCCTACACAAATATCATACAATGCAACACTGAGGAAGAGCACAGGCAGTATTGTCCCAGAGGCTCCTGCCAGCCAACAGGTAAGAGGGGAAATTGGGTATTCCAACTAGGTTAGAAAAGGAAAAAGAAAAAAAAAGATTTTTTTTCCATAGGTGACACGGTTGTACAACTAGAAAATCTGCTGGAATCTACTAGAAATCTTCTGGAATTTTTGAGTTTATCCAGTTTACAGGAAGAAAGATCAACACAGAAAAATAAATTGCATTTTCAAATCCTTACATCAAATAATTGAAATATTTATTATAAAATAAGAAATGGTTAGGGATCCATATGATAAAAGGTGTTTAGGATCTGTACACAGAAGAGAAACATTACTTTTACTCTCAGAAAACACCACTGAGAGAAATCAAAGCCTTAAATAGATGGAAGATTTGTTAAGACAACAGTTTTCCTTGCAGAAAAATTAAATCCATCACTTCAATGCAGTCTCAATCAAAATTCCGGCAGCATTTTTGTAGAATTGAAAAGCAGATCCTGAAACGTGCATGGAAATGCTGAGGACCTGGAAGAGCCCAAGCAATTTTGGAGGATGAGGCTGAAAGATGAGCACCCGACTCAGTCGCTGCAGAGCCACAGTGATGGGGCTGTGGGGTCTGGGGGAGCAGATCAACACATGGGGACAGGGAGTGAAGGAATGCACCCTGGTGTACGTGAACCACGGTAAAGAGAATTCAGTGGAGAAAGGAGTCTTTCCATTAAATTAGGCTGGGACAATGATAGAGCCACACTCAGAACAAATGCCAACCCCCTGTCACCATGTAAGCAAATTAACTCAAAATGGATCACAGACCTCATGCAGGACAGGAAACAGTAAGACTTCCAGAAGGAAAGGTGATGACCAACTTAGGCAGCCGTCTCTAGATGGGATGACAGGACCCCACTCCACAAGAGAAACGAGACAGCAAGTGGACCTTCATCAGGCTCAAGCGCTGCCCTTGAAGAGGTACAGTGAGGAGGGTGGAAGGCAGGAAGGGCACTCATGGACAGTGATGGGGAGTGGAGGGGCCAGGCCCACAAGGGGCACAAAGAAACCCCAGGGGAGGGGAAGGTGTCCTTGCTCTGGCTACGGTTATGGTTCCACAGTTGGGGACATGTCAGAACTTATCAAACTGCTCTGTTCAGTAAGTTCACACTGTACACCAATGGCACCTCAGGGGAAGGAGCAGCGAGAAAGTGGCCTCTTTCAGGGAAGGGGACAGCTGGGGAGGGGCAGGGCAGGAATGGGGAGGGGAAAGCATGTTGTGAGTGACCCAAGAAGCTTCCCCGGGGGCTAGAAGGATCAAAAACCCTCTGTGGAACAAGGCAGAGTATTAAAAATAAGAACACATCCAATTTGGGCAAAGAAAGGGAGGTGGTGAATCGAACTGTTTCTGGGCCTGAAGGTTACCAGATTTTTTTCTTAATCGTCCTAAGGAGAAGCGCGAGGGCCGGAGCTGCCCGTCCCAGAAGGCAGAGCAGGGCACGTTCCCCAGCGCCTCCACACTCAGCCCAGCTTCAACGCCCCTGCAGCTGCGCGCTCCAAGCTGCACACAACGGGAAGCCTCGGCCCAGCTAAGGACACAGCGCCCAGCGTGTGCAGGAAGCTGGCATGGCACCTGTCCCCGTGCCCCATGGCTCCACTGGTTCTCTGCTGTCAATGGACGGTCAACCTGAGTCCTCGGCTGACGTTCAGATCTACCCAGGGCCATTTGCCTCTTCGCATTCAAAGCCCAGCCTCACACTGCCAGGCCAAGAGAGGCTGGAAAGCCAGGCCCAGGGGTCTTCAGGAGCAGTGCCACTGCTAAAGAGCATCCACAGATACACGGACACTCCAGCTCTCTGACTCCTTAAAGTGCACTTTAAATGCTTGAGCCGTCGGAGATTCCAAGTAAAACTGCAGTTTGATCCTTTCTTGGAGTGCCATTTGAGGCTCCACCTGAAATGTGAGCCACAGGCAAAAGTGGAGAAAGCAGGTGGGACGGACGATAACCCTAACCTTGAATATCCAGAGCCGTCAGAGGCCCCTAGAAAGCCGAGTGTGCAGGAACCTCTGCCCTTGACAACAGCACATGCTTGTCTTTGCACTTTCAACCATTTTGTTGGATAACAAAAAGGGTTGGGTTGTTTATGCAAACTAAAAATGGGCACAAACCTTAAATGAAGTTCCCAGGAAGATGGACCAATGGCCACTGAGCCCAGGACAAGATGCTCCTGGTCAAGAGTCAGTGGGATGCAAACTAAAATCACCACGAGCTGCCCCTTTCCAGACCAGACCTGCTGTGACCAGGAGAACCGAAGCCAGGGGGCACGGGCAGCACCCAGGAAAATGGCCCTGCAGCCTGGCAACAGGATCTCAGGGGCAGCCCCCGTGGGAGACACTACATGGTTTCATGAGAACACATGGTTCCCGTGGTTCCAGTCCTCAGAGCCCACCCTGCAGGGCTGAGAGTGGACATAAAGGTGTGCACACTCCCACAGCCACTGCAGAAAAGCTCACAGCAACGCAAAGGTGGAAACAGACCATGACCTTGAATAGATGGTGGATGGCCAGCATGGGCTGCAGCCACACAGGGAATGCTATGCTGCCATAAAAAGGGATAACGTCCTGATTCTTGTTATAGCAGGACAGACCTTGAAAACAACCACTAAGAGAAATAAGCCAGTCACAAAAAGACAACTACGGGATTCCACCTACATGAAATGTCCAGAGCAGGCAGATTCATAGAGAAAGAATGTGGACTAGAAGTTACCAGGAGTGGGAGAGGGAAGAAGGGGGTTACTGCTTCATAAGCAGAGTTGTTTGGGGTGAGGGAAGAATTAGAAATAGAGGTGATGCCGCTCAGCACTGGAATGTGATCTACATCATGGGCTGTACACTGGAAATGCTTAATATCTCAAGTCTCGTTATACATTTTATCTCAATTCAAAAACAGCCAAATAATATAGGCATTCTAAATAACTGGCTCTCAGGAAAACGATGTATTCACTCACTGTCCACTCGACCGGGGGGGGGGGGAAAGGCCCTTGTGCACAGAGACCACCGGAGGCACAGGGGCGCAACCTTGGAAGACACAGGATGGCACAAATGAGCACAGGGCCAGAGCCATGATGAGCGAGAGCCATAACGCCATAACCTGCCAACTGCCCTGAGACGGACACCCAGACGGCCACAGTACCAGCAGCTTCGATGCCCTCCACATACTTCTCAGGCAAACATCCTGCAGGTGACACCCCCATTCAGAGGCTACATGTGCCCTGCAGGCCCCAACACCCGGACTTCCCCGGGTCCACCTGCTGGGTCCACCTGCTGGGTCCACCTGCAGGGTCCACCTGCTAGGTCCAGGCATGAGACCAGGTGGCTGGCTTGCCAGGGCTGCCACAACAAAGTCACATGGAGCCAGTGGCTTCCGCATCAGCAATGTGACTTCCTGTGCTCGCTGTGGCAGTACGTACGATACAGAGAAGATGAGCATGGCCTCTGCGCAGGGATGGTCTGCAGATTCTGAAGCGCCCCATGCTGTTTCTCACGCGGGTCAGAATGGTGGCTATCAACAGACAACAGTAAGTGTCGGTGAGGACGTGGGGGAACGGGCCAGAGGAGCCTGCACCGGGACCTGCCTGAGAGTCCTCCCCACTGTCCTAGCCCTGGCCTTGCTTCTGGGCTCTGGCTACCACCAAGTTCTGGTGTGCACCACGTTCCCAGGCACACAGCTGTCCTCCCCTTGGCACCAGAGAGGACTTCAGCTTGCTTCTCTCAAATGACCTCTGGGATGGAATTCTTTTTGCCCTAAGTGTTGTTTTTAAGAAACAGGATGACACAAAATTGGACTAGTATCATACTGGTGCATGGCCTTGGTGTCACTCAAGTCCCTGGACAAAGGGCAGCGTCCACAATGCTGGGACAGGAGCAGCAGGACTCCACTCCACAAGCAACAGGGCGCATGGTAGAGTGAGGACCCTCCAGGGGCCAGATTCAGTGCTCTGCAGCACTGAGAGTCAGGACTCAACCCAGCCCTCCCCAAGGAATGACAGGCAGCCATGCAATCAGGCCTGTCCCCTCCTGCTCAGAGCCAGGGCACGGAGGCAGACGCCCCAGGCTGAAGACCTATCACATAGAGAGTGGCCAGCTGCCCTCTCCCCCACAACTGCTCCAGGTTTCCCTGCAATGGTAAGCAGGGGCTCAGCATGACCGCTGTACATTTGAGAGGAAAGACTTCTCAAAAAGTCCGTGTTTGTAAACAGACACCTTTTATCTAAAGTTATTCTTTATATGAAAAAATCTCTGTTTTCTCTCCAGGTGCATACGACAGCACTGCTCCCACCGCAGCCTACTGAGCAAGTTTCTCAGAAGGGTACCAAAGTCTGCGGCGTCCATACACAGGACTGGGGCTGGCTGGTCACGAACTCAGGGACTTAGAATAGGCTTCTAGAAAGTGCTCGGCATGGCTCCTTTGCCAAGCAAGGCAGTCCCATGCCTCAGGAGCTCTGGGGCTACCAGGGACAACATAGCAGCATTAATTGTCACAGACAACAGTGAGGCAGGGCCAGAGCAGAGGGTCCTGGGGATGAGGGTGAGGTGTGGGGTCTCTGCAGTCAAGATGCTGTCCCACCTGGCCTGTAGGTGGCAGGAGCAATAGCTTGGCCTCCAGGACCTGGGTCTCCCCATAGAAAGCAGAAGAGGCTGGGGCGGTGCTCAGTGCTAGAAGCCCTGGGTTCCACCCCAGCTGCACAAAGCCATGCCAGGGAGGAGCATGGAGTGGAGCCCAGGGAAGTCCTCAGCACTCGCAGCCTCTGTCCCCTCAGCCTGGGACAGCCAGGTGACAATTCCTGGAAGCAATGGTGCCCAGTTTGTGTAAGAGGGGTAGAGTATGATGCCCAAACCACCAGGCAAAGTCCCCACAGCACCCCCAGTCTCCCAGCACAGGCTCCAGGGAAGTTCCTGCTCCTCCCCCACTGGACGGCAGGGACCTTGGATGTCTCTGCACCCTTTGCCCAGAGCCTGGCAGCGGGCTTGGCATGTGGCACTCAGTGAGAGAGAACCAGCCCCTCCAGGCGCTCAGAGTCATGGGTCCTGGCACGCCCGTCGCTTCCTTTGTTTCTACACCGAACCCAATGGCTGGGATGGGCATCACTGATCATGAATACAATTCTACAGATCACAGAAATTCAGGCCCAGAGAGGGTGCATCAGCCCCAGAGCCCATCCAATCTGAACCAAGCCACGTGAAGCCAAGACCCCGGCCCTCCTGCTCCAGCTCAAGCACCTGGCTCTGGTGCCCAAGCCATCTTGGGGTGGAACTCACACTGACATAAGGAGAGAAGCTGCTCTGCTGGCAGCAGGGCCTCTCGGTGGCAACGTCATAAAGAAGAAACCGGCTGGCTGCAGCCAGTGGACATCTTCAACCAGCCTCCCCACCGCATCCTGGAACTTAGGGGCCGCAGGGCCCGGGGCTCAGACCAGAGAGCAGAGGCATGAATCACTGCCCAGAGGAGATGGTGCTGCAGAGTGGCAACTGGGCCTGCCGAGGCCTGGTGCCCAGTGTGGATCCAGAAAACATAGATGGACTGGACTGGTGACAAGCTGCCTGCCTGATGGGCAAGGTGGGCCAGAGAGGAGGAGCGCGGAGGAGAGGCTGGAGAGAGGCTGCAGCAGCCCGCAGTGGGCTGAGAAAAAGAAAGAAGAGACTCGGCGGAGGGAGAAAAAAGGCAGGCCTGTGTGGAGTCGGTGTCCTCCGCTGCTGACCTCAGCCTGCAAGGTAAGCTGGAGAGGATGATTACTACAGTTCCAATCACTGAATGCTGTCAAGTGACCACTTGTCATTGCCAGGTCCCTGCCACATGTGTGCACTTGTGTTCTCACACATACACTCCTGCATTTGATATCCAAAAATACCACTGATGATGGAGCAAAGCTTCAACAGATAGAATTTAAAAACAAAGGTCTCTCGAGTCCCAGGGAGTCCTGACCACAGGGAGGACATGCTAGCCTGCCCTCTGCTTGGAAGCCAGGGCATCTACTACCATCATTTGCAACGGCGCACAGGAGCGAATGCCTTTGTTCAAAAAAGAGCAGCCAGGTCTCTCCTGCACCCTGAGCTGTCCGCAGGCTGATTGCTCAGGGCTCCCAGCGACTCCTGTCTCTGTTGTGCCCGGACCTGCTTCTTGACTCACCGCCCCCCTGGGGGTGCACTCCAGCCTAACCACAGATGTCCTCCGACGCTGCGGGTCCAATAAAGAGACAGGGCTTTGAGGTCAAAGGACCTGGTGTCCTAGCACCCTGGCAAGTCCGTCAACACCAGACACTCTTGATCTGTGAATAAGAGACCATGACCCTGTTCCCCGGACTCAGAGAGGCTCAAATGTAAAAAGTAGGAAAAATTTAAAGGTTGATTCAGGAGTCCCTGCGAGGATGGCCACGTCGGTAATCACCCAGCCCATCTCAACCTCCCAGTGAGGCTGGGGGAGGGCACTTCTCAAGGCAGGTGGCGAGTCACTGGAAGAGGGCGAGCTTGTGAACAGAGTGGCCATGATCTGCCACACAGGCGCCTCCTCCGCTGCCCCCGCCTCCTGCACATGACACATAGCTACTTCCATACGCACTGGAACTTGTATGTTGGTGGAGGTGTGCCCAGGCGAGGCACAGTGCTACTCACTGCCTGTGTCCCCACCTGCTGTGAGAGGCCTGAGTTGTGCTTGGGAGTGGGCTGGTTCAGAAAGCCCACCAGGCTCCTGGGAAAGACCTACACCACGTCTCTGGCCTGCTCTTGCCTGCAATTCTATCTGAGCACCCAGAACTGCTTTCAAAGGATCCATCCCAACAGGAAGACAGCAAGACAGATGACAGGTGCTGAGGTGTCCCAGTGTCCAGGCTCTCGCTCATCGCCCTCAAGTCCTCTCCCTGTGAGCTGCTGACAATCAAGAGCAGGGACCAAAGATGCAGGCTCCTTCTTCTGGAGGCCACCCAGCCACCACCCAGCGCAGGAGCAGCATGCACACAGCTTGCTCTCCGGGACTGGGCGTCCAGTGCTTAGCTAAGATGAAATGCTGTGTCCACCCCACCCTTATGAAAACAGACTAAAGTGCAGGCAGGGCTGAAAGTTTCAAGCAGCGGAGTTGAAGACAGGTGAACCTACAACACCCAGCAGGCTGATGTCCCCAGCACGTGACAGCATCTGGCCGCCTCACACTCAGTCTGTGCCCAGCTCTTCATCCCCCTGGACGGGCACAGGGCAGTGTGCGCCACAGCAGTCTGGGTGGCAGGTGAGCCACCTGCAGGTCACAGGCAGGGGGCTAAGAGTCCCTCTAACTGGTTATTCTTCTTATTTGTCTTGATTTTCATTTTTATTTTGCTAATCTTTTGCAGTGTTGGGGATGGAACCCAAAATCCTGTGCATGTGCCTCGTGATCCTAGACAAATGCGCATCAAGAAAGATCTTCAAAGGTAAAGGAAAGCAGAATAATGAGCCTTCCCACCCCAGGGGAGGCTTGGTGCTGGGCCACAGCTCAGGATAGGCTGGGCTCACCCTGGGGTGCAGAGTGGGCAGGGGGAACGCCCACCAGCCTCACCCCACTCCCAGGTCTGCTGCACATCCACACCATGGGGGAAAACCAGCAGACACTGCCACCTGAGCCACACTGCTTCAGTCCTAAGAGGGAGACCTCCAACTACCCTGTTCCCACCACCACAGTGCCAGGCCCTGGTTCTTATCTGCCGCAGTCCGGCTGCAGCAAACTAACCAGGGGGGTGACGAATAACTTTGTACATTGATACAGCAGGAGTAGAAGCCCTTTATTGTAGGACAACAGAGGTATTTATACATTTTGCACAACTTATCTTAATTAGCATAAACTAGATACATCAGTCAACCAATAAGGAATCTCCACGCTTAATGGTTTGCTTTTGTTACTTCTCAAACCACTCCCTCTGGCATTTTGCCAGGCACCATCCAGACTTGTTTACGAACTCTAACATTTCCCTGGCAAAATACCAGGTGTTATTTTGACTTGTTTACAGACCTTAACACTTATCTAAACCCACAGAGAAGACAGGGGCGCTTCTGACATTATCAATCCCACCTCGGCCATCCCACCTAACAGAAACCGTCACTTCCAAAGCCACCAGTAACCCTATTTTCTCATTGTTTATTGGTACATTATATTGTACACAGTGGTGGGACTTGTTACATATTCCCATGTTAACACACCCTCTTAGTATAAAGAAAGGAGGGTAAAATTTCCAAGAATCGTGAAACCACAGATGGGAAAAGAGCCACCCCCCTTTTAAAAAAAAACATTCAGCTGGGAAAAGGAAATATAGACGGTCATTGGTATTTGTACCACCCATTACAGACGTAAGTGTGGGTGAGCTCAAGAATCAAACCACATAGTACACAGGCTGTGCTGCTCACAAAGCCACGCTTAGGGTGCTACATTTAAAAGCATGGTTGAACCATATCCAAACAATTAGTTAAAGAATTAAGATTCTGTGCTTTGCTCTCTTTGCGGGTCTAAAGGACCAGGAAGGCCCGGGGCCTTCCCCCTGAGCCTGACACCTCTCTTGATGAGAGCTTTTTGTCCTCGTTGGGCAGGTGCACATTCCCCCTGGGAAAACCCTCAATTCAACCTCAGCTGGAATCTACAGCCAGAGCACCTTGAGTTCCAGGTCTTGCCCATGCCAGGCACCTGCAGGTGGGTAGGTGGGTGGATAGATAGATGAACAGGTAGGTGTGTGGGTAAAGTGAGTGGATAGGTAGGTAGGCAGGTGGGTGGGTAAGTAGGTGGGTAGGTGGATAGGTGAGTAGGTAGGCAGGTGTGTAGGTAGGGAGTAGATAGGCGGGTGGGTGGGTAGGTAGGTGGGTGGGTGAATAGGTGAGTAGGTAGGTGGATGGGTAGGTAGGGAGTAGGTAGGTGGGTGGGTGAATAGGTGAGTAGGTAGGTGGATGGGTAGGTGGGGGTAGGTAGGTGGGTGGGTAGGTAGGGGGTAGGTGGGTGAGTAGGTAGGGGGTAGGTAGGTGGATGGGTAGGTGGGTGGATAGATGGGTAGTTACGTGGGTGGATAGGTAGGTGGGCAGGTGGGTGGGTAGCTAGTTGGATAAGTGGGTGGGTGGGAGGCAGGTAGGTGGGCAGGTATATAGGTGGGCAGGTGGGCAGGTAGGTAGGCAGGTATATAGGTGGGCAGGTGGGCAGGTAGGTAGGTGAACAGGTGAGTAGGTAGGTGGGTAGGTAGATAGATGGGCAGGTGGGTAGGTACGTGGGCAGGTAGGTAGGTGGGTAGGTGGGCAGGTGTGTAGGTAGGTAGATGGATAGATGGGTAGGTAGGTAGATGGGTAGGTAGGTAGGTAGGTGGGTGGGCAGGTAGGTGAGCTGGTGGGTAGGTAGGTGAATAGGTAGGTAGGTGGGCAGGTGGGTAGATGGGTAGGTGGGTAGGTAGGTGGGCAAATAGATGAGCAGATGAGTAGATAGATAGGCAAGTAGATGAGCAGGAGGGTAGGTAGGTAGATAGGTAGGTAGGTGGGCAGGTAGGTGAGCAGGTGGGTAGGTAGGTGATTAGGTAGGTAGGTGGGCAGGGACAGGAGTGTATGTGCATATGAATGTGTGAACTTGAGACATGGAGTGACTCCTGCCTCTCTCTTCCCAGACTCTGCTGGCTTTGCAAACGAACACTGTTCAGTCAGTCATTAATCTACCTTGGAGTGTCCTTGACTGGTTCCATATATCAAACACCAAATCCTGCTAATTCTAGACATCTGCATATTTAGAAAATTTAAGATCTTCCAAATATCTATAGATTCCACCTCCAATGTCCCTTCATTGGTTTGATCCTGGTCATTTGCTTCTGGACTCCTGCCATGGCCTCAACTGGTTTACTTGCCCACAGTCCCACCAGTCCCTTCCCATCCCTCTTTGTGATGTCACGGTGATCTTTCTAAAACAAACGGGATTGGCTCATGGCCCTGCTTGACTTCTGCAGTGGGTCTCTGCTGTCCATGGGGCGAGGCACTCAGCACTTGACCTGAGCCCCATGAACCTCGTCGGCCCCACCCTCTGCCCAGCTCCTGGGCCGGCCTTAGTGCGCTCCTGTGGTTCTCGGGCTGTGCACTCTCCTTCTCTCATCTTTCTGCCTTGTGGGCATGGCCCTCTTTTCTTCACCTGACTTCCTTCTACCCTTCCCAGCCCAGACACTCCCCTAGTCACCACCACAGGAACAGCAAGCGGGGCTCCCTCCCCCAGGACAGGGCCCTGCTCACCATGCATGGTCACAGCCCCTTCTCTACCAGACCTGGGTGCCAAGAGCGCAGGGCCTGTGCTCTTGGTTTCCCGGGTCCTCCCCACCTAGCATGCCACCCGGCACAAAGCGGCCTCTAGGATACGCCCAGTGAGTCACTATTTCTTACCCTTAATGGTAGGGGCAGGCCCTGAGAGTCCCCAAAACCCTTGAGGTCAAACCACTTTTGTACTAATACCAAGATGTTATTTCCTTTGTGCCCGCTGCGCCCGGCAGAGTGCTGTGCACTGAAGCTGGAGCCTCCCAGGAGCACCTGTCCACTCGGGAGAACAGACAGATGGCTCAGAAAGACAACGGTGTTTGCTGCCCATGAACTTACCTGAGCTTTCCAGAAAAAAATAGGAGAACTTCGGGGAACTTTCGTCAGTCTCTGTGGGCGTGACAGCTTCCCCGGCCTCAAGTTTTCTTGACAACGCCAGTGGTGATGTCAACCCCCGTGATTTTCTGGATCATCTGCATCATCTGAATCTGTTTATTTTTTTTCTTTCTTTTTGTATTGAGGATTGAACCCAGGGAAACTCTACCACTGAGCTACCCGCCCCCCTAGTCCTTTTTGTAATTTTGAGACACTAAATGGCTGAGGCTGGCCTCAAACTTCCAATTCTCCCACCTCAGCCTCCTAAGTCACCGGGATTTTAGGCATGGGCTATGGCACCTGGCTCCACCATGTTACAAAAGCTTGTATCAGAAAAGAGCCATTTAAATGCAAGACAGACCACAGGCTTGAGAGCCACTGACCTACAGGGCCAAACTGAAGGGTGTGCAGCAGAAAGACATCAGGCAGTCACGGTGCCTTCAAAATGCACCCTTCTTCTCTTAGCATCAGCCAGCAGTGAGCCCCGGCAGGTAGGGCGCACCTGATAGCCTAACCCTAACCCTAATCCCAGCAGGTAGGGTGCACCTGACAGCCTTTCTGCCCCACCCCCCTTTCCCCACTTCAAACCAAACATTCACCTCTCAAGTTGGCCAAACTTAGGAGAAAGCCTGGGGACCAGGAATCTGCGCTCCAGAGGTCAGTGGCCCCTGGTCACTTGGGCAGAGTGAGGCCTCCCTCCAGCCTCTACGTCCCTGGCGCTGTCACCTATAGCATACAGAGTGTCCACTGCCTGTGGACAGAGTGTCCTGGGATGCAAATCAAATGGACAGGTCCTCCAGGTGGTGCCCCTGCCCTCGGGCATACATACCCAGTCTGCACCTTGAAGGGCGGGTGCACAGCCTGAGGCAGAGGGACAAACACAGCACAGGACCCCAGCAGGAGGCCAGAGCCAGGAGGACTATCTGCAGCCAGCAGTGTCACTGGGAGCCCTGCCCACCAGGCTCTCCTGGGGCCGCCCCTCCTCTACACAGAACCCGTGCTGGAGTGGCCCAAGTCATTATCTTCAAACCATAAAGAAGAATATCTCAAACACCCTAAAAATTCCCTTGGCTCTCATGCCCAACACAGCGATGTGCAGGGTCCTCACTGGTCCCCATGGAGCTCTCCTCCTGAACCAAGCCCACCACACAATGGAGGCTGTTCTTCTGGAACGCAGGGGTGTTGCCCAGAGCTGATGGCGCTGGCTATCTAAGACAGGGCTCATTCATCCCCTTCAACAAAGAAACACAAAGGGAAACCATTGTTTTTACAAGAAAAATAGAACAATTGTTAATTTCTCTAAAATTAATCACTATTAATCACGACACGAGAGGCAGTACCACTGCTGTGCTAACATCCACAGTTCTCAAACAAAACCTCACAGATCTTGGTTTTAGCATGGGGGAAAATTCAAGCTCACAGACACCAAAACGACCAGGCAGTGCTCAGCCATGAGCTATGGGTTCCACAAGAACATTCTGGAATCAAGTCGGTTTGAATACAGATTCTGCCCCTCCCTAGCTGTGTGACCTTGAGCAGTTTACTTTGCCTCTCTGAGCCTCAGCTGTTTTAGCTGTAAACCTGAGGGGGCCCATCCTTCCCCAGGACTGCAGAGAGGGATGACAAGCACATACACTAGCAGGCACTGGTTGTTTGTCTTTGCAAGAATAAGGCCCTCAGAGTCCCACCCAGGATGGCATTCTTCTTGGGGAGTACGATCCGCAGCCTGGGAAAGGACCTACATGCTACCACCACTGGGTGGGAGTCAGGACACGGGCGCCACAGCCTGGATGAGCCGTGACAGTGGCTGATCTGACCACGCCTGTCTCACAGTCACTGACCCACTGGAGGAGAGTGCACAATCTCAACCCTGTCTCATTGGCCTTCCTTTTGGAAGGTTTGTTACTCTTCAGTCTCTTCTGAAATGAGTTTCGTCCTGATCTTGTCAGGTCCTTTACATGAAAATGAGGACAAATCTACCTTGCCTTCTGTGTCCCCAACTCTTAGAAGTCATGACCTCACAGCCGTTGTGGAAGGCAAACGCACAGATCTGCGTCACCGGCTCCAGATCTGGGCCGGCAACTGCAGTATTGAAGCCAGTGGCCCCGGCCAGCCGAGAAGGGGTCTCCTGGCAGGCGAGGTGCGCTCTGGCCACCAACCTGGGTGCCAGCAACCTCACCGCAGGCGCAAAAGGGACTCTCAGGTCAGGTTTTCCAGACCATAAAAATAAACATCCAATTTGTCTGAACTCCAGCCTGCATTCCATCGTATTGGTGGAATCTGACCACTAATTGTTCATTAGGATCAGTCTAATGACCTGCAAGTCGACAGTCCTCTCGAAACGCCACAGTTTTTAACAGGCTGGTTGTTTTGGCTACTCCACTGTTTATCTTCTTCCACAACTACACTTTTATACACTTCCTATGTAAATGTGTTTGCTAGGGCATCTGAATTTTGCCTTGAAGACAATGATTAAAAAAAATAAAAGCTAAGCCACAGCTTTATATTTTCCCTTAAATCCAAAGCCGGCCTTTCTCTTGCATGAGGCTGTCCTTTGTTCTCCCTCAATGGAAACCCAAGACCAACAGGGTTGGTTTTTCAGAGCACACAAAACTGGTTCAGCCCTACCCATAATCCTTCTGCTCGATAACAAGATTAATCATCTTTCCTCAAGAAGGGGCGCTAACAAAGAGTCTGGGGTAGCAGGCCCTTCACTTCAAAGGGCAGCACCCTACATGCGTGGCCTTGAGGAGGACAACCCAGAGCCGATAGAGTGGGAACAGATGCTTGGCAAGCTCGTTAGCAGCCCCTCTGCCACTCCCACTCTCCACATACTGACAGAGAAGGGCCGCACTCAATTCTACGCGCTCACATGCTTGCAAAACCAAGTGACAAAGCGGTTGGCAACTGAGGCCCAGCAGAGGGCCCCGAACTACCTGCAGCCTCTGCTCACAGGTTGTCCTGACCCCTGACGTTGTCAGCAGCCCTGTCTGCCTATCCTTCATGCCACTAAATCCTGACACCCTGAGTCCCTCACAATGCTAGGGCCAATGCACCCGAGTGAAGGGACAATGGGCTGCAGGAGGACCCCAGGCAATGGTGAAAGGGTGGCAGACAGGCGTGGAACAGAGGAGAAACGCTGACAGACATCTTTTTGCTTGCCCAAAAGGCCAGATGGCTTGTGAGCCAGGACAACCCTAGTCCAGCAACCAGAAAGGAGTCACCCTGGGGACGTGATTCAGAAAAGAATCATCAGCTACATTTTTAGATTTAGGATAGAAAACATTCACTGGCTAACTTGCTCTCTCAGTCCATATCCAACTCTTTTGTTGTCACATAGGCACACCTGAGCGCACACCCTCAATCAGGTACCCAAATGCCAAGTTGGTGACCTAACCAGGGACCCTGCAGCTGCCCAGGCACCCAGTAATCCCAGCAAGCCTGAACTGCCAAAGTAGCATGCAGTGCCCTCTGGACGGCATCGATGCCATCACATGGCTCTCACTCTCTTGTCCAGTGAGGCAGCGCACAGTCCCAAAGCTGGCCAAATGGGAGCCTAGTCACATGCTGCACCAACCACGCTACGATGGGGCCATGAACCACACTATCGAGCGACACCGTAGCTGGCTCAGTTTGCGTAAGCACATTTACAATGTGTGCACAACAAAGAAATAGCCCAAAGACAGGCTTACCAGAACATGACACAGGACTGCGTGTGAAGTGAGCCCCATCAGATACAGGGAGCACGCGAGAGGGTCCCAGACAGATGAGTCTGGGTGTGCGGCAAAGAAAGGAAAGTTCGGAAAGGCTTCTCCATGTGATCGGCTAGGATTCTTTTAGTTGGCAAATAATAATTATATGTATTTAGGGGGTAGAATGTATTGTTCTGATAGATGTACACATGGGGATGGCTAAATTGGGCCACTTAAGGACCCCACCACTTCACCACCTGCTTATCATCTTCATGCTGAGAACTCTTGAGATCTACCATGTAGCAACTGAGAGATGTAATGACTACTACCTGGGCATCAACAGCAGACACCAATGAGAGCCCCGAGGAGACTCCTCAGTCCCCAAAACAAGCACCACGTCAGACTGGCACAGATGAGGAACAGAGATCTGGGCACAAGGTCAAGCAGCTTGTCCTAGGCATCTGAAAAGAGCCATCACTCCTGGACGGGGCGTTGAGGGTGAGCTGAGTTCTAGATGGGGGGACAGGCGGGAATCCACAAATAATGTGAGGGCCTAGAGGGCAGCGTAACAGGAAAGGATGGTCCCTGGAGTCCACAGGCTTGGAAAAGCTGCTTAGCCTCAGCTTCCTCATCAGTGGAAAAGGCCGATGGTGGCCTGTCCAGCGTGAGAGGAGACACTTCCGGGAAACCGTAGTGCAGATGCTGAGCAGATGTGGAGAGTCACACTACTCACAAGCCACCGCCAGGCTTTGTTTATAAAGAAATGCAGGTTCCTGCTGTGCAGGGCAAGAAGAACGGAAGGAACAAGCCAGTTGTCAAAGTCACTGAACCCTCCTGAACTTGGCTTTCTCGGGACAAGATTCTACCAAGTCTGGCTGCCTGGCTCCCCAGACACCTGCTCCTTCCAGAGGATGCTGTGACAGGTGACTGTGGTATAATGGCCTTACAGTTCTCCAGGGACACATTCACCCACGGGCCAGGTTTCCACAGGAATGTCACAAGTGCTGGGCCAGTGTCCACAGATAAGGATGTGACAGCGTGTGGCCCTAGGAACTAATGTGGGTACAGGTCCAGCTGGGTCATCAGGACACAATGGCATTCAGACTTACTCAAGCCTCTGGGACCCAGAATATTTCTGAATTTGGATTCAGACTTTAGAATGGATATGTGGAGCAAATTTTAGATATTGCCAATACCCAGTCTAAGGCAGCACCTGCAATCAAAAACACCTCTACAGAAGGCAGAGCTCTAGAGTCAGCAGAAACCTCGTGGGGCCAGATGGTTCAACTTGGGAGTTTCTGTTTCACCAAAAGTAATTTCAGGCCAGGTCAGTCCATCAACAAACTAGTTACCTAAAGCATTTGAGGTCCAGAGCTTACTGAATTTGAAATCACAGATGAGGGATTACGGGCCTGACTCAGGTGCTCTGCCCAGATATGAGGTATCTGAGGGGCACCCTGAGCTGGGGAGGGACCCAGCAAACAGGCAGAGCACCAACCAGGTCCCCAGGATGCCTACCAGGGCTCTGTTCAAGCACTGGACATGCTTCCGGGCATCTGTTCATCCCAGGAGGAAACCACAGGAGCAAGGCTGCACTCCTGCTCAGCTACAGTGACCAACGGTCCCTTTAGACATGTCACACTGAGATTTGAGGGAGAAGAGGAATTGAAAACAAAGTGCAAGCCAACTTATTCCACACGTGGGCTATGGAACACAAAGCTCGTTAAACAGGACATTTGAGCAGACAGGGAATCAGAAGTTTTAAGACAATACCATGTGTTCTATACAAAACCTTGTAATGGTATATGTTTTCTATATTCAGAAATCTGAAAGTCAGGTTTTCTCAAAGCAAGGCACAGCAGCTATGAACAATATTCAAGGTCCAGGGGGAAGAAACAAGACAAAACTGCCCGTATCTTAACCTCTTTTTAAATCAAGTGCTTTAAAAGGTGAGCCAACAGATGGCTGTGGACACAGCCTGGAAACCACCAAGAGGAGACGCCAGGACAGCTGGGAGCCCTGCCACTGCTGTCCGCTGCCCTGCTAGGTCATGGCCCACCCGCCTGCCCACTGTCCACACGAGGCGGGGTATGCGCCAACATGCTACCTCACCCACCTGAGAGTTCCTGAGACAAGGAAGGACAGGCCCCGTTTCCAGGGAGGCAGGGGCAAGAGGATGGCCTGAGCCCAGGAGGTCAAGACCAGCCCAGCAACACAAGATGTATCTCAAGAAACAAAACAAAACAAAAACCTGCAAAACACTAGAAGGGAGACTGTTCACATTGGGGTCACTTCGTAAGGTCAGTGGATGGAACAGAAACAGGGTGTGCCTTGAAAAGCTCCTACAGTGGTCCGCAGGTGGAGTGCACAGGGTTCTGCATGGACTGCACCATCTCTCAGGAAATGCCTCCAAGAGTGGACAGATGGCATTTCCGTCAGCTGAACCTGCAGAGCCCTGCCTGCCTTTAGAGGCCACAGTGAACAAATGAACGCATACAGGGGTGTCCTGCTGAGTCTCGCACAGATGCCCCTGGCCCATGACCCTGCAAGCCCCATGCTCTGGCTCCACCTGCCATAACCAGAGGCAGGCTGGCTGTGAATGCAGGCCGCTCGTTACTGTGTAACACAAAAAATGTTTTGGTAAAACTGAAAGGCTTTCAGGACCAGAGGTTCTCTCTCTACAGTCACCATGATACAGACCACAGGCCTCTGCATAACTACAGCACTGGAGGCACCCAAGAGGCATGCCGGGCACTATGCAGAGCGTCAAACAAAAAAGCAGCTCAGCCACCAGCCCTCAAGGAGCATCCAGATAATGGCAGAAATGAAGGCACTCGGGGCCAACCACAGTGCAAGATGGGACAGGATAGGACAGAACAGGACAGGATGAAGCCAGCATTGTTGGAGGTGCATGGAAACAGAAGAGACAAGCAACCCTCAGGATCATAGAAGAGTTCACCCAGGAGGCAGGCTGAAGCTGAGTCCCAAGGGATGGACACATTTCAACAGGAGATGGGAGGGGTCGGGAGGACAAGGCACAACCATAGAGCCAGAATAGTCTTGGCACACCATACACAGAAGATCCAACATGGATGACAACCTACTAAGTGTCAGGAACAAGAACAAGACACCCAGCTGCAACCACCAGGATGACACTAAGAGGACACTGAGACAACATGTAGATACTTGCTGCTAAATATCAACATCTCCATAGATGACAATATGCTGCATCTCCGAGCTTCCCCTGCAGACCCTGCCTGACCCCTCTCTCCTGTGCTCCATGCCTGCCGGGAAGCTGCATCCTGGGCTGTGCCAAAAGGCCTCCCCAGGTGTTTCAGCCAGCTTTTTCGCTGCTGTGACCAAATGACACAACCAGCGCAATTGTAGAGAGAAAAGGTTCATTCAGGGGCTCACAGTTTCAGAGTTTCCACCCATAGACAGTAGGCTCCATTCCTTAAGGCTCGAGGTGAGGATGAACATCATGGGGGAGTATGTGGAAGAAGGAAGCAGCTAACATGTGGATCAAGAAGCAAAGAGAGACTCTATTTTGCCAGATACAAATATACATCCCAAAGCCACACCCCCAATTCCCACCTCCTCCAGCCACACCCACCACTTCAGCTACCACTCAGTTAATCCCTATCAAGGGATTAGTTCACTGATTGGGTTAAGACTCTCACAACCCAATCATTTCTCCTCTATACTTTCTTGCATTGTCTCACCCAGGAGCTTTTGGAGGACACCTCACATTCAAACCATAACATTCTTCCCTTGGCCCCCAAAAGCTCACAACCATCTCACAATGCAAAATGCTCAAAGTTCAAGTCCAAAGTCTTCTCTGAGGCTCAAGGCAATCTTGCATTGTGAGCTCTGTAAAATTAAAAGCAATTTACAAGCATCCAATATATAATGGTACAAAGTAAACATTTCCATTCACAAAATTAGGGGCATAGAAAAAAGGGAACAGCATGGCGGAAGAGTGTGGCAGAGGGAAGCAGCTTACATGGTGATCAGGAAGCAGAGAGAGGTCTCCACTTGCCAGATACAATATATACCCCAAAGCTATATCCCCATGCCCTCCTCCTCCAGCCACACCCCACCACTTTAGCTACCACTCAGTTGGGATTAATTCACTGATTGGGTTAAAGACTCTCACAACCCAATCATTTCTCCTCTGAACTGTCTTGCATTGTCCCACACATGAGCTTTTAGGACACCTCACATCTAAACCATAACACCAGGGGTGTGCCCAATGGGGCACTGTCCAGCAGATGGAAGGACAGAAGAGACCAAGGTCAGGTCCAGATTCCCCAGCTTCTCCATGTGGGGCCACTGTGGGTTGGCTGGTCACAGATCCTGTTTGGAGGTCCTGTCCTTGCAGCCCTGGCTGAATCCGGTCTGGTAACTGGTAACTGCTCCCCTCGCTAGAACTCTACCTTCTGCACCAGTCACAGGCACTACTCCAGCCCCGTGGCTCAGTACACACCCACTTGAGCCTCCCTAACAGCCTCTTTATTAAATGCCCCTCAAATTGCCCAATGTGAGGTACAACTGCTTCTGCCTGGACTATGCAGCCACCTTATTCAGGGCTCAGGACCACCTCCCCTTAGTCCACCTGAGGAACCTGAGGCCAGGAAATAATATGCAGTTGATTCGGGTCCAGTCATTATTGCAAATGCAAAACCAGGACGGGAACCCATATCTCCTCTCTCCAATGCCCATGCTCCCAACCTCTGGGGAGTAATTTGTGGTAGATTCAAAGAATCCTGAAAGGAACAAACATCATCCTTTTTGCTAATTCTCAAGAATTACTTATTCATTTTGGACATGTGCAGCTTCTGCCTGCTTATCTTTTTAAATGGTCCTGCAAATGAGAAGCTCCAATCAGACGCTCATGTCAGTGAATTGTGCCCAATGTGCAAAAACAATCTCAAAAAAACAAAAACTAAGAAATATTCCAGGACTCCAGTCCAGATCCTCCCTAGATCCTGGGTCCTACATCTGCTGTTTCCTTTCTTAGATTCTTAGCTCGTGGAGAGAGAATGCATGTTACTGGTGATGAGCAGGCATATGTCATGGAATTTCTTCAGCAAACATATGCCCCTCATCATTTCCCTACACTGCTCTGAGATCTTGTTCCAGCTCCCCCACCCTGGGAGCTCAGATGCATGCCACCACTCTGCCTGTCAGAGCAGCTTTTCTGGCTGTTAGACAGTGGGAAGGCGTATTGGGCTTGGGGCCCAAGTCCCAGGTCTCCACACTGCCCTTCTGGAGTGTGGCCTTGCACTGGCCCCGGATCAGGGTAAGAGCAAGCTTTTCACTGCTCTGATTCCAGAGGTGAGATGCTCACCCCGCACAGGCTGAGTGGGACTGTGGTGGTGCACCCAGCGTCAGGTAGGGACAGGGCACCCACAGTTCCGATGGCCTGAATGCTCAGATAACTGGCCCTCTCTGGGCACCCGGCCTATGCTTGTAGCTAGACGTTGTTCAATTTGGGATTCTATAACTTCATGATATTATTGTTTTACTTCTGAGAGTGAAGTAAGCCACTTGCAAAAAGAGGAACACTATAAGTGGCACTTACAGGAGACCCTTGAGTGGCCAAATTCCGAGGACAACGTGAGAACAGGGCTTGGGCTGGAATGATAGAGGGAGTTCTGTGGTCAGTCATGTTAAGAACGAACTCAACACCACTGAGCTGTGCACTTGAACATGGGCAGGGTGCTAACTGCATGCTGTGCTTTACCACAAGTCGATCTTTTCGCTCTTACAGAGAAAGCAAGACAGTAAGTAAATAGAACAAGGTTAAAGAAAAACTGAAGGTACAAACTGCCAACAGTGACAGAGTGCTTTCATCAACTGTGGGTCTGCAGGTGGGCTCCTTCCCTTCGCACTGCAGTGCTGGTGCTGGCCGTCGTTGGGGACCTCAAGCAAGCCACACCTGGCCAGAATCTGAAAGCTTCCTAGGCAGGCGGTGACCAGACGGAAATTCCCATTTAACATTCCACTGGGAAATGGCTCACACTCATTCAAAAGCATGTCCCCTGGGGGCTGGATCCCAGGGCACTAGGTTAGCAATGCAGGTGGCAGTGGCACCCAGGTCCACCCACATCCTAGGGTCGTGTCTTAGGGGCTGCACTCTTTGGGACTGGGGCAGTTCAGAG
Source organism: Ictidomys tridecemlineatus (assembly GCF_052094955.1). Taxonomy (NCBI): domain Eukaryota; kingdom Metazoa; phylum Chordata; class Mammalia; order Rodentia; family Sciuridae; genus Ictidomys; species Ictidomys tridecemlineatus. Next base: position 69,175,961 of record NC_135478.1, on the reverse strand, counting down.
ACAAATGAGGTTTCCATAGTGAAGAGTTGCCAAAGTGTGATCTGAAAGAGACTGTGAACACACTGCCTTGGTGCATTTCCTGTTGCAAGAAGAACACCACAGACCAGGCCCATGGTGACAGGAGGTCTGAGGTGGAGGGCCACAGCTGGTGGTGGCCTTCCTGTGCAGGGCATCACACAGTCCTCTTCTTACACAACCAGGAGGGTCAATCAGGGAACTCCCCTATTTACCCAACCCAGTCACCTCCCCTAAACATCCTGGGATTACTTGTCAACACAGGACCCTTGGGGCACACACTGAACAACATCCAAAGCATAGCAACAGATAAGCTTGCTCTAGACCCCCCAGAGGGGACAGGCAATCAAACCCAGGTGACGTGCAGCAGCCTCTCCCAGAGACCAAGGGCAGACTTGAGCCAGCCCCTTGGCACCTCTCATGCCCACCAGCATTCCCACCTGGGGATTCCTTAGCATGCCCTGCACTCAGGCTGCAATGCACGGCTCACATCCCTGCTCTTCAATGCACCAGCCGCCTGCAGCTTGGTACTGAGAATGCTGAGCCTCTGTTTCCTCATCAGCCACAACAGAGGCAAGGATAGTGCCCACTGTGCAGGGGTGGGTGTAGCAAGGATCAGGTGAGACACACTGCAGTGTCTGGCGAACGCCCAGGAGGGCACGTCAGCAGAGTTTTCGTCTCTTGTAACACACACACTCACACACTTACTCACGATGCCCGGCAATGGGGAGATTAAGCTGAATGTGACGTGGTGCCTACTTTCAAAAAGCACAAGCACTGGTGGGCTGGGAAATAACTCTGTGGTGTGAGATATGATTAAGTAAAAGATGCAATGGGAACACATACTTTTACATAATTAAATTATATCAACTAGATAAAAGATCACTCTCAAGAAAGACAAAGAAATCACACACCAAATCAAATTTTAGAGCAGAGAGGTGTGGGCAGCCCTGCTCAATTACTTTCTAAGGGCTGATCTGGGGGAGCTGCTAACAGATCATTGTTATAATGGCTACAATGATCTCTGGGGAGTGGCCGCCAGGCTTCAAGCACAGGATGGGTCAGCAACACAAGTGACTCTGGAGCAGAAAGCTCTCAGAAGGTCCCCTCCCAAGGTTTCCAGGATGCTTCCCACTCTAAGGTTTTTCACCATGTTTGCGTCTACAATTGGAGCTAAAATATTTATAACACTGAGGCACAAGAAAGCCCTAATTCCATTCAGTCATTTCTTAACTGGAGCATATTTTTCTAAGAATGTAAGACTCTTGTTACATAACTTTTTGGGAGCAATTTAAGTCAAATCCTTTTTACTATCTAAAGTGCTGGGTTTGCCAAGAACTACTTCATTGTGTCAGTTATTTTGGCTTAAAATAATGTGTGCTAAGACTGTCAAACCACCAAATGCTTTCCCCAAATGTTTCTACTTAGTGATTCAAGTGACAGTGTCCAGCTAGAGGCACTGTGTACTGATGGCACAGGACAGTCCTGAGGCGTCAGGCTCAGCCCTCATCAGCCTGCACTCAGGTAGGGGTTAGCCTTGGAGATCTCAGGTCTGGGATGCCTTCTCTCTGAGCACCCAAGTATAGTGGTTCTTGGAGGAGGGGAGAGCTAGGTGTCGCATGCCTCATGTGTACAGGTGCACATACGTGCATGCAGACATGCAGACATAACACGTGTGACAGGCCACACACAAACATACACATGATGTCAAGGAAGTCAAGGCGAGAGCTTTTCCTCTTGTACACGTGTCATATGGGAGGCCGGGGGCTGGTGTGTGTATTTGAGGAGGCCCTGGAAGATCAATTAGCTGATCTCTGAGTTGACTCCATGGACATTCATCAGGAAACCCACCATGGGCCCGGCACTGCCAAGGGGCAAAGGCCCAAAGACGATCCCAGGAAACAGCCTGGAAGGAGCATATAGTCTCAGGCAGGGCACCTGACCCCACTGGCTGGGCCCTGGCAGGTGAGAGAGCCCAAAGGCACCAGGAGCCATAGGCCATACCCTGAAGGGCCTTGGGTGCCAAAGATGGAGAGAGGTGAGTGGAAGGCACTGGACCAGATCTGCCCAGAGGAGCATTCAGCGTCAATCTCTCCTTGGGCAAGTCAGCCGTGCCCACGGGTTCAAGTTCTGTCTCTGTGCTGACGGCTGACAAATACCTGTCAGTTTCAGCCCAGATGCCTCCTAGGCTCTAGGCCCTGCACCCACAGCTGCACAGCACCTCAGCGGGGCCCTCATGCCCCACACTGAACCCACCACCCACCCACCACCTATCCCCTATTTCTCACTGGCCTGGGGTCTGCCCTGGCTAGAGGAGGCGGGGCCTAGGATTGTCCTTGGTTCCTCCCCCTCCGTCCTCTAAGGCAAGTCCAGGTGACGTTGCCTGCAAGTATCTCCTGAGCCTTGCTCTCACCCCTCCCATGTAATTACCAAGGCTCTCCTGGGTGACAACCTAATGTTCTCCTCCACCCTGGTCTGCTCTTCCAGTCTACCCTCCCTGCTGCAGGGACAGTGATTTTATTTTTTTTTAATTTTTTTTAATATTTAGTTTTTAGTTCTCGGCGGACACAACATCTTTGTTGGTATGTGGTGCTGAGGATCAAACCCGGGCCGCATCCATGCCAGGCAAGCGCACTACCGCTTGAGCCACATCCCCAGCCCCGGGACAGTGATTTTAAATCTGAAAACCTAACCAGGTGCAGAGGCAGGAACCTGTAGTCCCAGCTACTTGGGAGGATGGGCTGGAAGGACTGTTTGAACCCAGGAGTTCAAGACCAGCCTAGGCAATGTAGCAAGACCCTGACCCTCCCCTATACACACAAAAAAATCCTGAAACTCTGATCAAGTCACTCATGCCTCAGCATTGTCCCCGACACTCTCCCTGCTCCTAGCAACAAGACCAAGCTCCTTAGCATAGTCTCAAAGTCCCATGCCATCCTCCTGGCCACCTGGCTTTGCTTTCCTTTACCACATATGACTATCCTTCAGTTCCCAACAGGTTCTTACACCAACGGAGGGCTTCCTGCAAGCTTCCGTGGGTCTGGAACATCCTTAGCCTCACCCACCTGCCTGCAGCAAGAGGGCTGGAGGATGGCCCCTTCACCTTCCTTAGGAAGTAGCCCTGACAGAGCCCCAGTCCAAGGCCTATGACAGCCACCATGGCGCCCTGGGCTGCCCAGCACAGCCTATCCCTCTTGGCATAAATAACTGTGAAAACTGGAGGCAGAAAGGCCAGATTGGGGCCACTACTACAACCAAATCAAACTCTGGATGAGAACTGCTGGGGTCCAAGCTAAAGCAGGTGGGATGGATGGTCAGGTATTTGGGAGGCACAATCCACTGGACCAACTGAAATGTGAGTGGGGAAGAAGAGCCCACTGTTTCTAGCACAGACCACATTTTTAACACTTGTAATTGCCTCAGCCTGTTGTGGGTATTCACCAAAAATGGGGAGAATGTGTCAAAATGACCTGGGGTCCTCCTGATGCACAGCTGCCCATGTACCTCCAGCCTCGCTGTCTTGACTTGTGCTGCCCACCTTCCCTGGGAGACTGTTGGTGGGAATGACTGAGTTCAGGAGGTGGTCCCACCCTGCGGAGTATGCAGAGTGAAGGGCCACACCTCAAGGAAGAATCGACCCTGAGGGTGAGCGTCACTGGACCTGGCCTCTGGTTCCCCTCCCTCCCACAGCACAGCATTCCTGCCCTCAGGCCTCCTGTCATTCCCACTGTGGGCAGCTCCGAACCCGGCCCTTGGGTGCCATGCGCTCTGCAGGTCAGGTGTGCCTCATCATTGGGGGTTGGGGAGTCACTAAGACAGAGTTTAAACATTTTCCAGAAAGCTGCACTTTCACACATGGCTACTCAGCAGACACGTGGGTTCCCACACCTCCAGCATTGGCCAGTAAAGGAGCCCGTGGACCGGAACTGGAAGTGTCTGCCTAACGCTCAATTCCACGGTGAGTCCAGCACTTCACAGAAAAACTCTTTCAAACAGCTGTTTGTTAAAAGTAACCCACAGAGGATGGCACTTGCTCCTGCTTAAGACTAAAGTCTCCCCCCAACCTGGGCCCCATGAAAATAAGCAGAACTGTACAACACCCAGGGAGCAGGAGGGCTGGGCGATGGATGGTGACCACACAGCAGGGGACTTCACAGCCACTTTTCGTTTTTATTTGCAATGTTTCCAAAGGCATTTAAAATGTTTTGCTAATACTAGAACCCCTCTGTGAATAAGCCAGGGCTTTAAAGATAAATAATAATTTTTCCCAAAGGAAGCAGCACAAAATACCAGTGATTTCAGAGCCTGGAGCAGCCGCCTGGCCTGAGCGCTCAGCCTACCGCATGCTTCCCACTCTCCGGGGCCTGCCTGTGAACACCACTTCCACGCTGCGATAGAGCTTTATGGCACAAGGACCGCAGAACTATAAACCAAGAGTCACTTCTCTTCTCTCCTCCGTCCTCCACCCTCCACTCTTATTTTTTAAGAGAGTGTATGAAAACACTTCCACTTTCCCAGATATTAACAATGATCAATTAATGACTACTTTTAAAGCAGAATTTTGTGCATTTTCCACCAAGAAATATGAGTTTGTTTGTAGTGTCATAAATGCTTGTGGTTTGGCTATAAAATAAATTCCTTGCTGGGGGGGGGGCGAGCGCACCAATTAGCGATTCTCGCTTAGCACAGCACTTGCTTTGCACTTTTCTATGGAGGCGTTTCCCTTTGATTGAGCTATCACAGAATGCTAAAGTCAGTACTCTGTCACCCTTGAGCATGCAAAAGAGGGCTGAGAACACTTCGTGTTGTGGAGTCCACATGCTGCCCTCCCAGGAGCACTGGGTCCTGGGTGAAATCCAAGTATTTGCCAACTTGAAAAGTCTACCATTGTCCGTTAAGAGACCGTCACCAATACTATAGATGTCAGAGGAGTTTAGGATGACTGGGAAAGGGGATCCCATTTCCCATAACAGAAAGATGAAAATTAAAACACTCTTCCATTTCCAAACTAAAGAAACTAACTGCAGTAGTTCAACGATTATTAGAGCCCCTTCAAAATGTGCCAGGCAGGTAGAGTGAGTTGGTCTGAGTGGCTCCTAAGCAGCACCCTGCGGGAGAGCGGGGAATAGAAAAGGCAGCAAGCCAGGACCAGACGCTTACGACACTGATCAACTTCCCCGTTGTTGTAACACTAGATATATTTCCTGAGTCCTGGGATTATTTACACGATCACCATCTTTAAACACTGATGATACTTGGTTTAATCTGAGAGAGCTCTGCCTGCTGGAGGAAACTCCACCCCCCCCTCTCTCTCACACACACACACACACACACACACACAGAGTTATTGAAACTAAGAAAAAAAAGGACTTGGTCATAGTACCTGTAAAACAGATAAGAACTTAGGTGAATATCAGCAGGAGGTAATAATGGAAATGTGGCCAGCAAAGGAGCGAACATGACCTTAGGCTGCAGTAGTAGAAGGAGGACCTCAGAGGAGAGGACAGTGCTCTGCTATGGAATACCACGTTCACTGTATCAAATTTGAAAATGGACACAAACAAAATGAAACAGGCATAGAGGAGGCAAACCAGGATGATTAAGGGTCTAAAATTCCTTGTTTTTTAATGGTAATGTTTAGTCAAAAGAAGACTGAGAAGGAGCCATCGGGACTGTCTTCTAACAGTGATGACCCAGTAACACAGAAGGAGCTGAAAACTCTTCCCCCAGACCCTCAGGGAAAGCTGGGGGCCAAATTTTGACTCCATATCGGAAATGACAGTCTAAATGTTCTAAGAAGGAAAGGACTAGGCAGGCAGGTAGTGAGCTCCTGAGTCATGGGGTGGGTGTGGGAACAGAGGCTCCCCCCTGGCCAAAGCAGCTTCCCTCCCTTTGCTGGCCAGCTGTGTCCCCAAGTCATCAACTCTGAAGAAACCACTCAAAGACCTAAGACTGTGAAGCACGCCATGAGAGGACGTGCTCAGTCCTGAGAAACAAGGATGGGCAGGGACGTGCGCTGGCACATTTGGCTGTGACAGCCAAAGTATCCAAAGGACACAGAAACAGAGCAGCAACATTGGTTCTTTGCCCTCACTTCTTCCCCTCTGTCATCCATTTTCTTAATTCCCATTCTTTTATCAGCAAGGGTCATAGAAAGAGCTGGATACTTAGATTTCAGAACTTCAGATCAATTCCTCAAAATGTTAAAAAAAAAAACAGTGATCACGTGACTCAGCAATTTCACTCCTAGGTATCAGCTCAAGACAAACACGTACATCCACTCAAGATGTGTCTATATGTAATCCCAGCAGTTTAGGAGGCTGAGGCAGGAGGATTGCAAGTTCAAAGCCAGCCTCAACAACTTAGCAAGGCCCTGAGCAATTTAGTGAGACCCTGTTTCTAAATAGAACATAGAAAAGGGCTGGGGAAGTGGCCCAGTGGTTAAGCCCTCTGGGTTCAAGCCCCTGTACCATAAAAAAAGGAAAGAAAAAAAGATGTGTGTCTGTGGCTGGTATAGAGAGGGAGGAGGAGGGTGGCACAGGAATCCCTGGGGAACCAAGTCCACCACACCCCACGATGTCCATGTGCATATATACCACGTATATACCACGATGGATGCGCTGTTAATTACAATTATAATGCAATGATTAAAATAATAATAACAATAATAATAGGAGCTCAGTAAATCAGAGTAAGCCTGTCAGGGGAAGGAGAAAGGAAAGGGAAATGAGATGGACCAAATTGTGTGTAAGTAAAAATACAGCATAAGAAATCTCACTATTATGTATGATTATAACACATTAATAAAAATATGTATGTGAATTTCATGGTGCATCATTCACAATAGTGAAAAAGTGAGGGGAAAAAAACCCAATGTCACCAGCCAGTGAAGGAATAGCATGTTACCCACAGGACAAGACCTCAACTGCCATAAAAAGGAAGGGCACCCAGCCTGCATGGACGTGCTGAGAGAAAGAAGCCAGCAATGGAGACGGAACATCATAGGATTCCACCTACGAGAAATGCCAGGATGCACAGAGGCGGAAAGCAGATGGGCGGCTGCAGGGGCTGAGTGGGGCACGGTGGGGGCGTGATGCCACCTGGTGCCAGGGCTTCTCCTGGGGTGAGAAGGATCTTCCAACTCCCACAACTCTGAGAGCAATGGGTGTTCCTGAAAGGGTGAGCTAGTTGAGGGTACGTGAGTAGCTCCACAGAACTACCATCAGCAAAACAAGCACAGAGCCCCAGACCGTTTCCCAAGCCCCAACTGTGGGTTCTTTTAAAGTTCCCAAGGTCTCTCTGTGCCTCAGTTTCCCCAAATGTACAGGGAGGATGGAAATGTTATCGCCTCACAGGGGACTCTGAAGAACACCTACAGTGAAAGATGGTGTTTTCTAAACCACAAATTGGCTTGTAAAGCACAACTATTGTCCACTTTTCAAACTACTGCAGTTTTTTTTACAGCATTAAAAAGAAGTCTGATTTCTAGCTCACACCACAGATTTTAAATACTTTGAAAAAAAAGCAATACACACATTTTCTACTTTAATGAGAGATGATTCCTGAAAAATAAGACTGGGCAGCCTCGTTGGTAGGCCAGAGATTGTACAAGTTTACATTTATCAGCCCGAACAATTAAGTAGGAGAGAGAACAAGAAAAAGAGTGAACAGGGAAAAAGGAAATTTCATTCATTAGAACACATTTTCTTCTTTCTCCCTTCTCACTTATGCATTCTTTTGTCTTTATCTCTCTTGATAAAGTCTTGCAGATAATAAGGGTGGATTGTATTCTCTGAAGCTAATACAGTATAATGATGACTTCTGAGTCCTGAGTTCCCGCCACTATTAAAACCTCGAAGCACATTCAACATATAAAAATGTATGAGTTCACATATTATCCCATGTGGTCCTGCCACTGTAAATCTACTTTAAAAAGAATTTTTTTTCCAAAGTAGCTAATGAAATATCCAAATGTTTAATTTAGTTCTTGGTAAATGGTGTTTCTGTGGTGCACTGTTTTAATTGAATCAACATAGTAATTAACTGAATTGTATTCATTTGTATTTTCACTTAATGAGAGCCTCTTAAAATGAATGATTTCACATCAAAACATCTATTTCCTAAGTTGTCATCAGTTAAACATACATTTTGCACCAAAGGCTATTCTTTTTTTTTTCTTTTGGTACTGAGGATTGAACTCAGGGGCACTCAACCCTGAGCCATATCTCTAGCCCTATTTTGTATTTTATTTAGAGGCTGGGTCTCACTGAGTTGCTAAGTGCCTGCTGTTGCTGAGGCTGACTTTGAATTCATGATACTCCTGCCTCAGCCTCCTGAGCCACTGGGATCACAGGTGTGCGTCACTGTGCCAGGCTCCAAAGGTTACTCTTGCTTCTACTTTATTCATAAGGCAAACCTCATCCTGCACAATACAGAGCTAATAAGAACTTTAAAAACTCACCCAACAATCTTTGATATTGTTTGATTGTAAGGTGATTTTTCTTAAGCTGGTTTAAAAACACATCATGTTTAAAAATAAGCTTAAACTGGATGCGGTAGGGCACAACTATAATCCCAGAAGCTCTTGGAAGGCTGAGGATCGTGAGTTCAAAGCCAGCCTCAGCAAAAGCAAAGCACTAAGCAACTCATCGAGACCCTGTCTCTAAATAAAATACAAAATAGGGCTCAGTGGTGGAGTTTCCCTGAGTTCAATCCCCAGTATCTCACCCAATAAAAGAAAACACCAAGCTTAAGAGCTGGTTTTTACTTTCTTCTAGACATATTACCAGTAAAATATCATACCAATATCTCCAGGCTGGCAATTAACAGGAAAAGGCAGAAAACCAAAACATTCATGAGTCTTTGTGTAAGCCAACTTCATGACTGAATTTCTATTTAAGAACCATATAACCAGACTTCCAAACAACTGCTCAAATAAAAATATCTACAGTCACTTTCATATCCAAGTCAAACCGTCAATGATACTGCTGCCCACATACTAATTTTTGAAAGGCTTTATGACTGGAAGTCATTTCATGTAATTTTCAGCGGCATGCCCCTTACAATTAAGGCAAAGAGAATTCTACCATAAACATGGATCTTGGAGATCAAAAATAGTAATTTGGATATGATCAATCATAAGTCAATTAAGGAAATTACTCAATATATTAATTGAAGAAGGGAATCATCCTGCTGGCATCCCACCACTAGACTATGAAGTACCCCAGTGGCAACAGTACCAAATCCATTCTATCCAGCCATATGAAAATCACAAGCTGCAAACCTGTCTGAGTACACACTGTCATGAAAAAGATGATAAATTTCACCAGAGAGAGAGAGGGGAAAAAAAAAAAAAGAAACTCAGTATACAGGATGGATCAACACACTCGCTACTCTATACTGCTACAGTGATACCTCTTGTTAGGTATTAGGTGTTAGGTCTCCCTAGACCACAATTACAATGAAAAATCTCTCCAGTTGCTCAAGACTCTAGAATTCAAAATTATCCCGACTGCAATGTAAGCATATTCTACAAAATACACATTTTTTTTTCCTTTAACAAACTTTGGGGGTTCTCTGATGAAGCAATGACCCCAACTTGTAAAAAAAATAGGTGGTAAACTTTTGTGCATGAATTATGACACATCATATTCTGATAATACATGCAGCGTGCTGTGAAAATCTGTTTCAGCCCTGCTAGTGAGACCAGAACTCTTCCAAGCATGCAGGATTTCATATTTGTTTACACGATGCCCTATGCACAGGTAGGAATGTTTCCTTCTTGTAAAAAAATGCAACAAAAACTATTATCCCATACGCCAAATAAGACGCAGCACCCTGTTGCCAGTCCTCGCCGTCTTTGAGCTGAAAAGCTCTGGGCTACGCTAAACGGCGGGGCTGTGGGGCGGCCCGGGTGGGTCCCGGGGTCCCTCTGCAGCACACCCGCGCACCCCGGGAGTCAGCCGGTGCCTGGGGCTGACCTCCGGGCGCAGCGTCCAGGGCGCTGCTCGCCGGGGAACCGGGCGGCCGCGCCGCCGCTCCTCCTAGGGCCCGGCCGGTCTGCCGGCCTCCCCGCCGCCTCCCGCGCTTCCCGCTGGGGTCCGCACGCCGGCCGCGTGCGCGGGGCCCGGGGCGAGCGCGGCCCCGCGGCCCCAGCACAATGCGCCGGCGGCGGCGGGAGCGGGGCCCCTGTGTGGTCTCCGCGGCCGCCAGGCCTGGCCCCCGCGCGCCGCCCGCCGCGGGCCCTCACCGTTGCAAAACTGGAGCATCGAGGACGTGTCTGGCAGGCTGCTGTAGCTCGAGAAGCCGTCCTCCATGCTGAGGCCGCGGGCCGCGCCCGCTCCCGGCCGGCCGCCGCTCTCCCACACACTGAGCTGAGCCGCGCCGCGACCGCGCTGGCGCTGGGGCCCGGCCTGCTGTGGCGGCGGCTGCCGCTGGTCACCATGGCAACCGGCCCGCCGCCGCCCACACCGCCCGCGCCGCCAGCCAGGGGGCGCCTAGGCGGCGCGGGGACGTGGCAGGCGGGCGCGGCGGCTGCCTCCTGGCCCGGCCCTGCAGCGGCGGGCGGCCTCGCGGGGACTAAGGGCGAGGCCGCGAGCAGGGGCGCGGGACCCTGCCCACGCTCGGCGGACGCGCTGTCCTCGCGCCGTGCGCAGCTCCGGGACCCAGCGCGGACAACTAGCCGGGCGCCTCCCGGGGGCCGCGTCCTCCGAGCGCGCCCTCGCCGCCCGTTTCCCCCCGCGGCGGGCCCTGCCTTGGCCAGGACAGCGCGCAGCTGCCACCCTCCGCGGCTTCCCACCCAGGGCAGCCCGGCCCGTCACAGTCACAGCCTCGCATCTGCCTTCATTCAGTCAGGGCGAGGCCAAGGGTCAGGACAAATACCGTAGCAGGAGAAGCGCGCCCATCCGCGAGTTTGCAACTTTTCCTGCCCCTATTGAAGCTATGTCAACCTTCTGAGCTAACTACCCACGGCCAGAAGTGATGACAGTGCAGGCACTAGCGGTGAGGGGGCTCTAACCCCCATGGACTTGGTCCAGAAGCGACAGTGTGACGTTTACACCTCTGATGCACAACCACTCGTCCCTTGAGTTATATGGGCAAATCTGAAGGAGGTTGAACATAGCGGGGGATGTATGAGCTACTATTAGGGAACTTTTGGGCCTCCCTAGGTCTGGAGGCCTGTCTTTCTGGAAACTACTAGAGTAGATACCAGTAGATGGCAGGGTGGGGGACGGGGTCTGTCACTCTGTGTGTGGCCCATTTAGTTTATGGGGAAACCAGGCTGCTGTTAGGTGCTGCAGGCAAAGGGGGACATTTAAGGCCTGTTATTTAAGGAAAACAAGGATTGTTGACAAGGGACGATATATCGAGGATAAAGGCTGAAAGACCTAGGTGGGTGAAGGACAGTGAGCAGGACGTCCTAAGGATGTTGCAGGAAAGAAGGCCAGCAGGACCTGCAGAGGGGCCAAGAAGCCTGCCCTGCCTGGTGGAAATGGATGGCTCATGTAGCAGACATTCGCAGAATGAGATTGAACTGAGGGCCAGGAGCCAGGGGAGAGAGTTCCAAGAGCCAGAGGGGACTAAACAAGACCCTGCAGGAGATGGAGGGCTATGTGGAGGTTTTCATGGGTGCACATGCTGATGAGAATGGGGCTGAGAGCTGAGTCTGTGTGTGACCTGGACACCAGGGGTTAGGGACTGCTGCTGGAGCAACCCAGGGTGTCTTGAGTGTTCCAGAAATGAGCACTGAGGGCCTGGATAGAGGAACCAAGGTGGACCTGGGGGATAGGCAGGGACAGTGAAACCTCCAGTGAGGAGTGCCCTGTGGCAGCTGGAGTGAGAGGGTTGGGCTCTAGGAGTCCTTGGCAAAGAGTTGTAAGTGAATTCTCTAAAGGAGAGAGTGGAAAGTCAGAGGGGAGCTCGGGCAGAGCTTGGCAAGGGGGGAGAAGGAAATTCCAAAGGAGCAGTTGGAGAAGCCAGAATTTCCACGGAGGATGTGGTGCAGGAAGCTGAGAGCACAGACAGCTTCCGGGGGTGAGTGCTTGGCAGGGTCCTCTGCAGAGGGCCAGGGAGGATGCAAATGGGGAAAGACCCTTCATCTGGTGGCAAAAGGCTCCCAGGTGACCTGAAGCATCTCAGGGAGGCAGTGGGAATGGAAATCAGGTTCCTGGATGCCAAGAGGAGGACACATGTTTGAGGACTTAATCAGGGAAGGGAAATGAGAGCCCAAGACACTTGGCAAAAGGGCCAAGTAAAGGTCTCCCTGTCCCCTGCATTTCTAAGAGGCAGGTGCTGTGCAGAGAGAGCTTCCAAAGGGCGACACGGAACACGATGAACATTCTGAGTTTGCCCTTCTGTTTTCTCATTTGCCACCCTTCCCCTCTTTGGTGCCCATCTTCACACTCTCTGTTCAACCTCCCAGTCTCGAGCTTCAGGATCCAGGGGAGGTTTGGCATAATCCGGGCGTGGCATTTCTGAACTAGGAAGGGAAATGTTAACTATGAATACATGATTAAAAGTTGCTTCTCTTGGGTTGGGGCTGGGGCTCAGAGGTACAGTGCTTGCCTGGCATGTGTGAGGTGCTGGGTTTGATCCTCAGCACCACCTAAAAAATAAAGAATTGTGTTCACCTATAACTGCAAAATAAATATTTTTAAAGAAGTTGCTTCTCTTTAGCGACTTTTTAAAAAAATATTTATTTTGTATTCCTGACTTTGAATGGTAAAAGAATACTATCTGGTCACCACAGCTGAGGTTTGGAAGTAAAGAAAACTCAGAAGTGGGAAAGAAAAACTCTGTTTAAAAGTTCAGCTGCAAATTTGAGCTGGAGATTTTCTTAGAAGATATTAATTCCACTAGAGTGGAATTACAAGGAAGAACTCAGTCCACTTGCTGTTGAGTCAATAAAGATCATCATTACACTCAACCTAGGGTATCCAACAGCTATGTTTTTCCCACAATGATAAAACCTTAGGCTTAAAAAAATATAGAATCATTTCAAGCATATTAACATTAAGTCAATGAGGTTTAATCTACATGACACTAAAAAAAGAATTCATGGAGAAAGGTCAAGAAAAATCTCTGAAGATTTAATTAATAATGTGTGATATTTTTCCCAATTATTTTAACAGACTGTGATTCCACATCATTTTGAGGTAATTTGTGGCCTAAGCCCAGAAAATGTTGTCACTGTAATAAATGATGTACACTCTGTAGGACAATGTAACCATAGTGTTCAGTGGAATTAATAACAGCATTTGTATAATGTGTGAAAAAAGAGAAAAGAAAGTAGGAGCTGTGTAGCCTTTATTCATAGAGAGCAATAAAAAAAATTACTTAGAAACATGAAGCCTTGGACATCTATTGTTTAATGAAACAGGCTTCCAAGAACATTTACACAGTGCCAGACACCAGGCTTGGGGCCGAAGGTGCAACACAGAAAACATGGAGTCTTTCCAACTGCAGGTGGCCATGAACTCAGGTTATAGGGTTGTAATCAGCACCTTAAAAATGAAATAGAAAATTCCACTTCTGGGTATGTTCTCACAAGAACTGAAAGCAGAGACTTCATAGGTATTTGTACACCATGTTCACGACAGCATTGTGCACAGTAGCCCAAAGTAGGAGTAAACCAAGTACACTCCAATGGACAATGGGAGAAGCACAAGGCGAGAGAGCCGGACCACGGAACATTCCATTTTTAAAAGACAGGGCATTCAGACACATGCTATGGCATAGATGAACCTTGAGGACATAGTGCAGAGTGAAATAAGTTGGTCCCCAAAGGACAAATGCTACAGGACTCCACTTATATCAAGCTCTAAGAGTAGGCAAATTCATAGAGTTGGAAAATAGTATGGTGGGTGCCTGGGGCGTTGGGGAGATGGAATGGGGACAGAGTTTCAGTTTGGGATGATGAAGAAGTTCTGGAGAGGGATGGTGGCAATGGTGGCCCAATGATGTGACTCTGCCAATGCCGCAGAGCTGTACCCTTAAAAATGAATATAATGGTCAATTTTATGTTCTCTGTTACCACAATTTAAAATTATGAAATGGACTAGAGAGTTGCCACGGGTACTGAACATAGTAAGAACACATATTTTTACTTGGATTGTGAGTCTTTCTTTTAAATGCAGCTACCTGGGCCTAGTTGATATTTAAAGCATGTTCCCCCAGGAATATGCAGAGGCATGCTGATGGTAAAATAATTCATAATTACAAATAATAAGTGCTATGAAACAAAAATGGAAGAATTCCAGTAGTTCTGGAGGATCCGAATTGGCCTGAGTAGGAAATTGAGGGACCAGAGGGGAGCGCTGAGCTGGGGAGTCCACTTCTGGGAGATGAAGGCACTGAGGAGCCTGGGACTTCACTGTGGCAGAGGGGGCCTGCTCACAGGAGGGCTCCGAGATCCTGTTAAGGCCTGTGGTTTCTCTCTAAGACCAGAGTTGACCTTCAGTTACTGTTATAGGCTGAATTATGTCCCCTCCAAATTCCTGTGCTGAAGTCCTAACCCCCAGGACCTCAGAATGTGACCTATTCAGAGATGGGGTCTTTACAGGGGCAATCAGGTAAAAATGAGGTCATTATACTGGGGCATAATCCAATGTGACAAGTGTCATAAGAAGGGGAAATGTGGACACAATTTCTCAAGGAAGAAAGATGGTGGCCAGGGAGAAAATTGTATCTACAGACAAATAGGAGGGGCTGGACCTGGTCCTTCCGTTGTACCTCTGAGAAACTAACCTTGCCCACACCTTGATCTTGGACTTCCAGCTTCCAGAAAGACAGCAGTGCGTGTTGTTCAACTGCCTAGTCTGTGGTCTCTTGCTCCGGGAGTTCTAGCAAGACCCTTCTGTTAGCATAGAATCTCAAAACCAAGAACCAGCAATGCCACCTTTCATTATTGATATTAAAATATGAAACATGCTTTCTCATGATGAAATCATCACTCCACACCGTGAGAGATAATCACCAATTCTTAGCACTGATAAGGGACATTAAGCCCTGTGAGGTCCCACCTGCCTGCCAATGCAGCTGTCGTTTCTATGGCATCACTGACAAGTGGTCACTCAGCTCCTTTCACAAGTTGAAGAACCTCAATGATTAAATAGACTGTTGCTTATTTTTAGCCCAAATCGCCCTTGCCAAAGCATCCTTTGTAGGTCCTGCTTTTGTCTGGTCAATTCGATCTCCCTCTGCCCTGGTTCAAGTTTTCATCTATTCTGAAATGTTGCAATGGTAGTCGGGGGCTTAAGCCCCCAGCTCAGCTTCGTTATTCGAGGGTTAATTTGCACAAAGAGACAAGGTACTTGATGTCATTTCATTCTCTGTTGCCTACTATTAAGTGCAAGCATCTTGGCATAGACTTTGTCCTGCTTCGAAGGCCATCTTTGGCACCCAACACCCCTGTCACACCATGCCATCCACAAACTCTAGCTCACGGCTCTCACGGCCATGTGTTTGAATACTCTGGACCCCAGTCCCAAGTGCCCTGGCCCACCAGCATCCTGACTGCCTGGTCAGGTAGGCATGAATGGGCCTCTGTAGGCACAAGCAAGTCTACCCCTTGTGCTTCCCTTATGTATCCCTAATGTCAATCCACCTCAGCCCGTGGGACCTGTGTCCACTCTCCTGGGAGATCACATGCCTCTAACACCCATCATGCTTGACACAATGTGGAATGTAGTTGGCAGTGAGAAAAAAGCTACTGAATGAATGAATGAACCCTCCAGACAAAATTGGCCACCTGTTACACTCGACAGACTTTCAAATGCTTGGAAGACAGCCCTCGTGTCTCAGAGTAACGTCCCTATTTCCTCCTGTCCATCATGTGACAGCTTCTAGACCCTCATTTGCCTAGATGCATGTGCCCCTCCACCTCAAGTCCTCTCCCTTGATCCTGGTACCCAGAACTACACACGACAACCCCAGAACGCTCTGACCTGGAAGCACTTCCCTTTAATACCTTCAATATTTTGAGTCTATTGATGCACCCAAAGTTTATATTGATTTTTTTTGAGCAGCCAGGATGTGGGCTATTGTTTCACATTGAACTTCCGGTCAATTATAGACCATCAGTCTGTTTGAGATGAACCGCTCTTGGGTCTTCTCCATCCTCTACTGAGCTAGTTAATTTTTTCTATCCAAAGACAGGATTTATCTTTATCCCTGTTAAATGTCATCTTATTGGTTTCCATCCATCCTTTTACAACCAAAATCTCTTAAACTCTTAAGTCTGACATGTAACACATCAGCTCTGTGACAGCAGAGAATGTGTCATAATAGACCCGTTAAGGTCTCCTCACCCTTGTCATTGATGAGCACATCATCAGGGTAGGATGTGGACAGAGCCCGCAGGCAGCACTGGGGACACCTGCCTGCACCTCTAATCATCCATTTGCTTATATCTGGGCTGCTTGCCCAGCTGTTTGCCCACCCTGCCCACCTTCCTCCGTTTCGTTGAGGAGATTGGAGAAGAATTTCCGCCACTGCTCTGGAAACCCAATCTGGTAACACCATGAAGAGAGGAACTTAGTTGGCTTGGCTCTGAGGAACTACCTTTCCTGCCAAGTGTCGACACGCTAGCTCTTCAAAGATCTGCTGAAATCTTTGCTCAGAACCAATATTAATATCCAACGTATCATCTGTGTGTTTCAGAACCCAGCTTCTCCTGCTCTTTGGGAAATGATGAGCTTTTCTCCCTTCCCAGTTTTCTGTGACTCCCATCTGGCAAAATGAAAGGTGGCTTCCAGAGGCCTGGAGAAGGCAGCTGCAATCCCTGGCCCTCGCTGGCCTTGGACTCTTGCCGATGCCTCCCAAGGGATGCTTCTCCTAACCCTCCTGTTTTAAGATTACTGTCATCCTTGGAGAAAAAGAAGCCCATGAAACAAAGTCCCACTCTGCACACTGGCTTTCAGGGTCCTTCATGGTCTCATTCGTGAGCTTCTAGTTAAGATGCTCTTTGCCCTCAACAGTTCTCTCTGCTTTTCATTTCCCCCAAACCCCTTAACTGCCTGCCCCAGGGGCTTTTGCTCATGAGATTCCTGCTGGTGAAAATGTCTTTCCACTGGATCTGTGGGCTCCCTGGCCTTGCCCCTGGCTGGGAGCATCAGGCATGGCAGCAGCTCCATAGCTCAGCTAACAAAGCCAAGCTCCTGGACCACCAATGTCACTGGTAATGGCCACAGTGGAGGAGAGGTATGGCTGAGAAGCAGTACTTTCTGCTCAGACAGCCTCATCAAAGGCCACTCCAACTCCATTATTCTACCACAAAAATGTTGACATCACAGAGCCATGAACATTGAAGCCTCTTAGATAATTTGTTTATTGTCCAAGGAGATGTGACATCTCTTTATTATCTAAGAAGCCCATGGCCTTTTTACCCTAATAGGCTATTCAATCCAACATGTCCTTAATGATTTACATTCATCCAAAGAATTTACATGTTTCAAAGTATCTGAAATGAAGCGGAAGATCAAAAGCAACAGTTGGTTGGTTTTCTCTGCTTAGGAATATCAACCCATACAGAAAATGCATTGTCATCCTTGTCTCTACAGTAAGTGCCACAGAACATTGTGAATCTTTGGCTGTGGCCTCTCCACCAAATCATGTCATTTTGGGGGCGTTTGGTTATTTGCTCCATTGTGCCGGCTGTGAAGTTTCACGGCCGTTCTTGGCATACCACAGGCTAACCACAGAGTAAATAAGCTAATATTAGAGCAACCACTCATTGCAGGGTGCCTGGGACAGCCGGGCTCCCAGACTGTGTCCTGGCTGATGGCTCACATCTCCCTTTGACTCGCTCAAGTATTCTGGTAGGGATGATAAATCATATGGTCATCCTAGCT
Source organism: Ictidomys tridecemlineatus (assembly GCF_052094955.1). Lineage (NCBI taxonomy): Eukaryota > Metazoa > Chordata > Mammalia > Rodentia > Sciuridae > Ictidomys > Ictidomys tridecemlineatus. Next base: position 69,158,097 of record NC_135478.1, on the reverse strand, counting down.
GATGTGGGAAGGCTTAGGATCCGTCCACACTGTGCGCCACAACAAATTATTTTAGATTCCTGCAGGCACATTTAAAACGCCATCAGAAGCTGCCTCACAGCATCAAAATGGCAAGAAATAAAGTTGCCAGTCATCCAGATTTTTATCAGAGAAGTCAAGGGGAAAAAGGCCCACTTCTGAGGTTTGCCTGGGGCCTGCTCACCACGTGTCACCTGGTGCTCATCCTACGTGGGAGCTGCCAAGAATGAGCAGGAGGTGGGCTCAGAGACAGAGAGGGGTGGAAGGAGTCCCCGGGAAAATGGAGCTGGTCAGGGATAATCATGTCCACAGAAGGCCGCCTGCGGTGCTATTTCAAGAAAGGCAAATGTGTACCAAAAGGAAAGATGATGTTTGGATGTGGAAGTGGCTTTGTGGAGGAAGAAGAGTGAGGGGTGGCGTGGGAAACCAGGGAAGGAACGGCCCCCTTTTAGTCTGAAGCCTTGTAGAACTATTTGATTTTTTAAAATAAGCACAGTGTGCGACAAGGCAAATTTCAAACTCACTCAGAAAGTCCCTTGTATGTTTTAATCTAAGTCCTCAAGCTGCCATTGTGTATTTGCTCCTGATTGTGAGTTCCGTCCTCGTCGACATTACAGACACCTGCGGAGCCATCTTCTGAGGCTGGCGACTGTGTCCGCCAAGTCTCAATTCCAGTCCCAAAGGGACCTTTCCTTTGAGTAGGGAAATCTTGGATGGTGAAAGATCTACATGCCTTTTTATTTTGCTTTGTATTGGAGCTGGGTTTCCAAAAAACTCCAAATACTATGTAAATCAATCAAAGTCAGGAAAATGTGTGGCTAAGGGTCGTGATTTTAAGGTGTCCTGGGATAAATTTTCCAGGAAAAAAGTATATTCCTGCATGAGATTATAACGCGTCAGGTTCTGTTTTCATATACTGTCCACTTGCTGAGACATGGAGGTGGAAGTCAAAAGGTAACTGGAGAACATGTTCCCAGGCAGCCTCTCACCCTGTGAGGACAGGGGGTTCCCTTAGGACCCTCTTACTAATGACAACAAATTAGAATTCATTTTCATACCATATACTGAGATGAGGCCATTAGTTACATTACCATATGCCCTCTTAGTGACGTCATTCAGTGGTTTGAAACTCAACTCCATCCAGTGAACTTAGTAGCAAAACGAATGTCTCTACCTACTGTAATAGGAAGTCATTGTCTTTGTCATGATTCACACAGGCATGGATATTCTATGTTCTGCTTCTTCCCTTGCATATCTAATGTCCTCAATCAACTGTCCTGCAAGTGCATCTAATTGGTGGAAACAAAATTATAAGTCTCTATGTTGAGTCAGTGTGTCTATGCAAAGTGATTACATACTTTTTATGAGACCCTATTTTTTAACTGAAGTTGTAGGTTATTAATTTTGAGTAGTGCAGTTTCTCCAAATTATGGCTATCTAAATTTTTGTCATCTTCATACAAACTTGAGAATACATTTGTAAGATATTCAGAATAAAAATGTTACTACATTGGAGAAAATTAGCATATCATCATCCCACATCTTACATTGCCCATTTTTGTTTACATAGCAAGAATAGCTAAAATATACTCATTTAATTTAACCCATACATAGTACAATTTCATCACTCCAGTCCTCACATTGTACAGTACATCTCTAAACTTGCTTATCTTGTACATTGCCACTTGGTATCTTCTTGCCTACATTTTCCAGTGTCTACTTCCCCTTCTATCACCACTCTTGTTGCCTAGCTCTTGAGCTCTTCCAAACAATACAAGCAGAGAACATACTTCCAAACACATTTTATGAGGCCAAAATGTACTTTCAAGTATTGATTTTGTATACTGTGACCTTGCGATATGCACTTATTTCCAAGAGTTTTTGGTTTTGTTCTTTTGAATTTTCTACATAGATTACAATGTCATCTAAAAATAAAATCACCTTGTTTCTTCCTTTGAATGTATATTTTTTTTCTTTATTTTTGAACTGGTGAGGGCTTCCCATATGATGTTGAATAGAAATAGTGAAAAGGGGTACCCTTGCTTTTCTCTTGGAAAAATCATCAAATTGCTCACATTAGGTATGATGTTTTCATTAGAGTTTTGTGTATGTTCTGTATAAGACAAGGACTTTTTATTTTTATTATGAATAGAAATTGGATTTTGCTAAGTAATTTTTTTTACTTGAACTCATGTATTTTCTTCTTTTAGCATGGTAATGTAGTAGATCATGTTAAACCTTGTATACCTAGAATAAATTCCACTTTGTCAGTATGTACCTTTTTACACATTTTATTTGCTAATATTTTTTGAGGGGTTTTGTGTTTGTGTTACCGAGAGAGAGATTTCTATACTTTTCCTATTTTGCAATGTCTTTATCTGATTAGGGTGCTGCTGGTCTTATAGAATGTGTTAGTGTGCCCTCTGATTCTATGTTTGGGGAGAGATTGTGGAGAATTTAGAAAACTATAAATTTAGGGTAGAACTCACCAATGAAACACTGGAGACTGATACTTTCCTATTTGAAAGGTTATTAATTATTGATTGGATTTCTTAGTAAATGTACAATGCTATACAGACTTTATATTTCTTTTGTGAATTTTGTTAGTTCGTGTTTTTTAAGTAGTTGGTCCACTTCATCTAGGCTACCAGTTTTGAAGCTATAGGGCTGGTTGTTTATAGCTCTCTTTTGTCATCTTTAAGATTCATGATTAGTAATAATAGTCTCTCTTTCCTTTATAATGTTGGCTTATTATGTGTTCTCTTCGTTATCTTGTTAGCCTGGCTAGAATTGTTATTAATTTATATTGTCAAAATACCAACTGTGGTTTTGTTGATTTTCTTTATTATTTCCTGCTTTTCAATTTTTTTTAAATTTCTGCTTCAAATTTGATGATCCTCCCCCTCCCCTTTCTTATTTCTTGTTTGCTTTAGAACTTCACTTGCTATACTTCTACTGAAACTTGGGTTATTGATTTTAGAACTCCTTTTTCAACATAAGAATTTAATGCTGGGACTGGGGTTGTGGCTCAAGCGGTAGCGCGCTCGCCTGGCATGCGTGTGACCTGGGTTCGATCCTCAGCACCACATACAAAGATGTTGTGTCCGCCGAGAACTAGAAAATAAATATTAAAAAAAAATTCTCTCTCTCTCTCTCCTCTCTCACTCTATCTTTAAAAAAATATATTTTTAAAAGAATTTAATGCTATATATTACTCCATTTAAGCATTGCTCAGCTGTATTGCACAACTTTTTGTAATCTGTATTTTCATTTTCATTTACTTCAAAATATTTCTAAACTTCTCTTGATAATTTGAGTAGTGGGTTGTTTCAGAACTGTATCACTTATTTTATAATATTGAGGTATTTTTCAAAGAATCCTTTAAATTTTATTATGATAGAGGAAAACTTTTTGTATGATTTTGATTTTTTTAGAGAGAGAGCGAAAGAGACAGAGACACTCAGAGAGAGAGAGAATTTTTAATATTTATTTTTAGTTTTCGGTGGACACAACATCTTTATTTGTATGTGATGCTAAGAATCAAACCCAATGCTGCGCCTTCCAGGCAAGTGTGCTACCACTTGAGCCACATCCCCAGCCCATAATTTTGATTTTTTTTTAATTTTAGTTGGCAATAGACAAAATATCTTCATTTTCTTTATTTAGTTTTTTTGTGTTGCTGAGGATCAAACCCAGTGCCTCACACCAGTGAGGCAAGTGCTCTACTCTTGAGCCACAACTCTAGTCATGATTTTTTAAATAAATTTTAAGTATGTTTTATGACCCAGAAAATGTTATATCTTTGTCAAGTTTTCATATTAATGTAAATGTGAATGTAAATTCTGCCAGTGTTGGATGGAATATTTTGTTCATGTCAATTTCATCAAGCTAATAGGTAGAACTCTTTGGTTTGTGAATATTTGTACTTGTTGTCTAGCTCTTTGATTGATCAACTACTGATAGAGGGTTATTTTACACACTTTAATATAGGCTTGTTGAGTTCTCCTTTCAACTCTGTCAGGCTTTGGATTGTGAATTCTGATGCTGTCTTATTAGGTACATACACATTTAGGATTTTTATGTCTTTCTGAACAATTAGCCCTTTTATTATTTTTTAATCTTTCATAGTCATTGCTCCAAAGCCTGCTTTATCTCATATTAATGTAACTATTTTAGCCTCATTTTGGTTAGTGTTAGCCTAGTAGATATTTCTTCAGAAATTTACTTTTAAATTATCTGAGTCTTCATATTTAAAATGTGTTTCTTACAGACAACATAAAGTGCCCACCTTGAAAACTTCTTTTAGTTAGTGTGTTTAGACATTTTGAAGTTATTATTGCTATAACTTGAACGAATATTCACCATATTAATATCTGTTTTCTATTGTTTGTTTTTGTTCTTTGTTTCTCTCATTATCTTTTACTGCCTTCTGTGTTTCAATTTAATACTTTATATAACTCCAAATTATCTCTTAACAGAGTTTTCTTTTTCTTAAACTCTTTAAATTGTTGACCCAGACTTAAAATATATCACTTTAACTAGCATAAGCTCATCTTCAGAGAGCAATCTATCACTTCAAATGTGTCACAGGTAACTTATAATGTGTCACTTTCTCTTTTTGTCATTTCTGATATTTCTGTCATTCATTTCACTTAGGTATATGCTATATTTGGCCCATATATTTTACAATTGCTGCCTTAAATAGTTATCCTTCAAATCAATTAAGAATAAGAAAAATAAACCTGGTTTAAACCTTGATCCATCTCTTTATCTTTGCTCTCCATTTCCTTACATAGGTGTGATTTTGACCTTTTTTTTATTTGCCTAGAGAACTTTTTCTTTTTTAATTAACATTTTTATAGGGCAGATCTGTTGGCCTGGAATTTCTTCAGATTTTGTTTGAGAAAAGTCATATTTCTACATTTTAGAGGATTATTTTGATGGATATATATTTTTCAGAGTGTTTTTTAATACTTCAAGTAGTTTGTCTAATTATTTTTTTATTTTGTGATTTCTTTTGAGAATATGTAATTACTTTCCTTGTCCCTCTATAGATAAGTTTTGTTGTTTCCCTATGTAGATAAGTTGTCCCTCTACAGATAATTTTTTTGTGTGTATGTATGTATGTATGTTTAGTTTTCTGCTTTTCTGTTTATTATGTTTTCTGATTTTATGCAGTTTGAATATGATATGCCTAGACACAGATTTTTAGTAATTGTTTTCCTCTGAGTTTCCTTCATCTGAGGTTTGGCATGTCATTAATTTTAAAAATGTTTATTTTATGTTAGTTTCTTCTTTTATGGTATTTCAATGATGTGTTTATTATTCCTTTGAAAATTTTCTGTAGGTTCTTGGATTTTGTTGAGTTTTTTGTTATTTATTTTCCTTCTTTACAATTCAGTTTAGGGAGTTTCAATTGACTTGTTTTGGAGCACAGTGATTCTCCAACTGTGCTCAGTCTATGTTGAGCTCCCAGAGGTCTGTTTCCTTGATATTACACTGTGTGTGCATTTTAAATTTCTGGTTGCTCGTTTAGATACTCAGAATTTTCAACTCTCCACCTTCATTACTCAACTGTTCTTGTGTTTATCTGCTTTTATCTATTAAATTACTTTGCATATTAATAGTTATTTAAATATTGTATCTGGTGATTATATAAAATATTGTCATTTTGGTTCTGAAAATTGTTTTGTCATTTTAAATTGTGTTTTCATCTTGATTTTTGTGATGCCTTGTATTTGATAATTGGACCTGAAATAATGAGGCTTTTAAAGAAAGGATTCATGTTCATCAAACTAGGAGTTAGACTGTATTTAATGTTTGCTCTAGGTTTAGGTAACAGAGGCTCCACGATTCACTAATATCTTTTTGTCTTTTTGTTTATCATCCCCTCTTGACTTTTGATTTCACAAAGTACTACTTCTCAACAAAAATAGCTGTCTTGTAGCACTCTTTCAGCTTATGTACTCTTTCATTACACTAGAACCTGTTGGTGTGGTAGTAAAGAAAAAGGGTAAAGGAACATTCTGTAGCTTTCTTGTTAAATCTCAGTCTTTTAGTAGGCCTCTGTTTGGTTCTGTGTCTTTCACTAGTGCTTCTCCAGGGGTCAAGCTGACCCCAGACTCTTATTAAAACTGTAGCTTTCTAAATCTGTGTCCTTGAGTTAGTGACAGCTATTGGCTGTATGGTTTTTATTGTTGTTGATATTGTCTTTTTAGATAAGGCAGGAAGACTAAATTGTACTAGAGTCAGGGAAGTACCTTTCCTACAGGTGGGATGTAGCTTTGGCAGAGTCCTTTTCCTTCACAGTCATGGCCTTTGTTTTGGAGAAGTCTGTGATGTATTTCATGGTGGTTACTCTTTTCTCTCCCTGCAGAGCTATAGGGGATCTTGGACTTTCGCTATGAGAACCTACTTCTATACTAGGAAACTGTAATATTGCTTTTTTATGTATTATTTTTGTAAAGGAAAGTTAGAAACTTTTATGTGGCCTTTATTGTCATAATGCCCCTCAGGTTGTGAAACAGCAATTCAAAGGAAGCTCTGCTGCATTGCTGAGAATGTCTGTTACAACTATGCATTCACATACTGGAAGTACAAGTGCAGGAATTTTGGTGTGAATATGTCTCAAATTTTCCTACCAGTATTCATGTGGTTGATTTTGTGTATTGCCCAATTTTTCCCTTCCCAGCAGAGTTCTTTATTTATCAATTCTAATTTTAATATGTTAACTAAATTTTTATCTAATTAATACACTTATTCTTTTTTCAGGTTCAAATTGTTCGTTTTCTAAATTCTTGATTGGCAAATTTTGTTTCCTTCCTTTTTTTCTCATTTAATATTGACATTTTTATTAAAATGAGCTTTTATATAAAATGTTCCAAAATCATCTTCTGTTTAACTGTGGTGTTAATGTTCTATTTTATTCAAGAGTCATGTATAAGAGTATTACCAAATTACCAAGTGTTTTTCTGTCTAAGTCTGCCTATAGTTAAATCTTACACATTAATTTATGTTTTTGTTAATTTTGGTTAGCATCTGTAGAGTATGAGTTTTGTACTTACTTAAACTCTTTTTTATGGCCCCCAAATTTATCATTGGATTTTGCAAAGGATGTCTAAGAACTTTAAAAGAAAGCATGGTATCTGTTAATCGACAATATATGTCTGTATGTGAATCTGTGGACTACTATATATGTGTTCCTGTGAAAATTTCCTCATGTTTTTTAATTGATAAAGATCAGTGATTTATTTATTATAGTTCTTGAGGCTGGAAAGGAAGCCCAATACCAAAGCTCCAGAAAATCCAATATCTGGTGAGTGCCTCATTCCTCAGAGTTGGCATCTTCTATATGTCCTCACATGGTGGAAGGCAGCTTCCTCCAAGTCTCTTTTATAAGGATACTAAACCTATTCATGAGAATAGAGCCCTCATGACCTAGTTTCCCAAAGGCAGATCCTCCTAACACCATCAACTTGGTGGTCTCCTTGTATTTTAAAAAGATTTCAAAATAATTAATCACATGTTTTTATATGGTCACTATGGATTGATTCAATCCATAAGTCAAGGGTAAAAGACCCACTCAAAAACAAAAGGAGGCATAAGAAAAACAGAACAATTTTAGAAGAAAATACAGAAATATATTTTACTAATATTACTAATTTACTAATATGAAAATAGTTTTAATTCAAGATGAGTAATTTTTTAAATGAATCATAAATATATCAACGATTAAAAGTGATAATTCTATTACATTATGTTAAAATAATACTTCTAAAGACACAATGAAGGAAAAGAAGACAGAGCATACTCTGGGTAGAAAACATTTTTGATACATAATATGTAACCCTCAGAGAATCATTATTTAAATATTAACTAACAATGCATAATAATAACTATGCATTGATTAAAAGTAAACAAGTTGATAGGAAAATTACCCGGCAGAATAATTAACATTTTATAGAAGAAAAGAGAGAAATAGTCAGTAAACTAAATAAATTATTTTCCCTTTGATTGGTAGTCATGAAAGTGCTAATCAAAGTCTTAGAGGCATAGCATTTGATACAATCTGGAATGGCAAAAATTAAAATCTCAGTATTTTCTGAAAATGTAAATCAAAGAAAACTCTTACACTGATGTTGGCTTGTAATTGGTGTAGCTGCTTTGGGAAACAGTTGAAAGTTATCTTGTGAAGCTGCGCATGGTTATTTTCATGCTGGAACAATGCCATTCCAGGGATCAAACCAGAGATACATTCTTCCATATGTACCGAGAGATATATGCAAAAACATTCACAGTTCATTGTAACTCTATTAGCACAAAAGAAGAAATGAATCAAATAATTTCAGAATGAACACAAAGAATGAACACAAAGGGATATTCCTACACAATAGTGAAACTTCAATGAACAATCACCTGTAGTAATTTAGGTACACTTAAAAAATGTCAAGTGAACTATTTTTTAAAAGATGTTATGATATTTCTTTTATACAAAGGTCATTAAATTGTCAAATATGTTTTTAGCAATTGCTATATATTTAAAAAATTATTTTTAAGTCACAAATTTAGTTGTGTTTGAGATAGCTGCAGAGATATTTGACAGAGTCATTATTGGTAATCTAATACTTTTGGATTCAAGTTTACTGATTTATATTTAACAAATGATAATATATGTCAGGTTGCATTTTTATATTTTGTTATTATTACATTAAATAAGGTAGTAAAATTTAGTATTTTGTTAAAAATTCCATAACTTTCTCTAGAGATGATTTGTTTTACTATAGACTTATTGAAAGATTTAGATAATAGCTATTTCTGAAAAACATCATCTGTACTATATCTTGATTATTTTTAGAGAGAAACTAATTAATTATTAGTCAAAACTTGTGGAAATTTAACATATACTTTATACTAATTTTAAATATTTTAGGTAATTTCATAGATTCATTTTATTTATCCATTTATGTTCAGTTCTTTACACTGTGCAATTTCACAGTTTCCAAAAGAGCAGCAATTGTTAGCTTCATGTTAACTTTTCACTGATTTCAAAGTAATGATGATCTTTGTTTCTTTTCTGGGTAAATGGTACCATCTGTCCTAATTGGATGTTAAATGTATGGCTCCAAAACTGTAATACATGAGGACACATTAATTTGTCATAAAAATTGATAGGTATTAGACAGACATGAGCAGTAGGAACCTGAGGTTAAAGGTATAAATCTATAGACAGTGCTTTTTTGAAAAAAGCAATTTACTTCGGGCCTCTCTGGCCCAGCTCTGGCTTCAGTCAATGAAATATGTTACATTCTTCAGCAAGCAACCTGTTACCAGTAGGAGAAATGCAGGCCCAAAGACACCTCCTTACCAATACAAAGAGCAAGTTACCCTCCAAGGGTAACTTGTGACCTTTATATAGATCAAAGTTTCCAGAACTTTTGGAAGACAGGATTATTATATGTAAAGCCCACCAACCATAAAATCTGTAAGTTTCAATTAGAACATGTCAGCATAGGCCATTGTGACCCAGAATTGCCTTTGGAAATTTTGCATGTCATTATAATATCAAATTTCATCTGTCTGGGTTTTGCCTCTGTGCCTATAGGTAATAGCATGTGCAGTGGAGATTAAGAAAACTGGTGCAGTCTTGTTTTCAGTCAAAAGTTCAGAGCTGGACCTGGTCAGGGCTCTCTAGAAATTTCTCTGAGACTCCCAATAAAACTGGAAGGCAGGAGCAGGGATTGCACTGTTCATCTCCTCTCTGAGAGGACCCACTCTCTACCCTTTTCCCTTATCAATGTGATTTTTTTAGCTTTTTCCTTTCCACTATAAACTGCTGCTTACTAGTATGTGTGACTCAATTTAAATTCTTCCTCTGGGGTTGTGAAGAGTGGGTAGTCACAGGTTGCCACTTTGGTTCTGTGAGTGGACCTTGCTCTGTAAAAATATAAGTTATCTTTTGAATTTTATTTATGTCTTTATTTTTTGTGATTTTGGATAATTTGCATGCTTACTGATGTCTATATTTTTCCTGTTATCTACCGGATATTACAAGAATAGTGTTAAGCAAGTGAAATAATGAAGTATTGTCAATGTAAACTAAATACATTGATTTAGTTATACTTTAATATTAAAATTATTATGTATAATAGTACACTGTGTAAAGAATTAGCATGATGTCTTGTTAACATGCAAACTGTACTGTCCAAAAAGGATTTTTCTGCCACTTTTAAAGTATTTAATACTGATAATTTTAAAAATGAAATAAACAAGCCAGGTGCAGTGGAACATACCTAAAATTGCAGCTTCTGTTAAGGCTGAAGCAGGAGGGTTATAATTTTGAGGCCAGGCTCAGCAATTTAATGAAATCCAACTTAGTGATACCAATCCCAAAATAAAAAATAGAAAGGACCAGGGATGTAACTCAGTAGTGAAGCACCCCTGGGTTCAATCTTCAGTGCCCTTCCATCCCAAGAAATAATGTATGGAAAGTTTTAGTCTAGTGAACCACTAGGGAAAAGAAATGCTAAAAATATATAATTTTATGCATTAAGATGATTATTTAAATTTAAAAGTTTCCTGTCTTAAAAGTTTACTTAGAACTAAATAGTAATTGTGACATCATTATATATGTTTTTATAGGGTATTATTTTAGTAGTTATACTTTTTAAAGATAATTTAAACAAGATTTTTGAAGTATATATTTCTGTGTCTCATAATTAAAAATGGCATAATGGGTTTAAATAGCTTGACATTTCTGCTTTATACAAAACAGATTTAAATATCAGGCCACATCCAGGTGATAGCAATCTTCCCTTTTTATAATTATTCTTCATCTATGTTATCATTTGAATTTGAGCTAGTTAAATATTTTCTGGGAAGAATATTGAATGCACTGAAATGATTCTCCAAGCCAAGCTAACCAGATTAGTTATAGCTCAGGGGAAAGTTTGCAAAATAATATTGCTGTTGTTGCCTTGTACTTTCCTATTTGCTGCTTTTATTTTTATATCACTGACAGTACTTTCCACACCAAAACTTTATAGAAAAATTATTCCTCTAGTAAAAGTACACTTTGTAGGCTTTAGCACTGAGCAAAATATTCTACCAATAAAATCTGATGTTTGTGTTCAGCTGCTAAAAGGATTTGGAATTCAGAGACTGTCTTAGAAAATGAGTGAGTCAAGTCAGGTGAAACCAAACTTCATCTAAATTAAATTCTGCTGTTTCATCTTCATATATTAATATTTGCTGGCTAATGAATTAATTTAATCCACAGAGTTGGTATGCTATTCCAGCATTTGCTGCATATTAAATTACTATACATTTATTATAATATTGAATATATTATTAATTAATAAGCAATAAAATCAGTGTTATTTAAAATGCATAACTACATAATTTGTTTTATAGATTGAAATTACCTTAAACCCAATATTCATAAAAAAACTAATTCAAATATCTATTGACTAGGAAATTGTAATTTTACTTGATAGAGTTTTAGCTTGGTAAAATTTTTTCCTGAAGTTATTTTCTGCAACTTTGAGTTATTTCCTATAGTTATCAGACAGTCTATATCATTAATATTGTTCTCATAATACCTGTATGAGGCAGACATAATTATGTGCATTTTACTCCATTGCTTTGGGTGTCAGGTGAGTCAAAACATCCTGGCAGAAGAGTGTGGCAGAGAAAAACAATTTAGGACATAAAATCAGGAAACAGAAAGAGAGCCTTCCCCTCTGCAAAACTAGAACAAAACAAATACCCCAAAGGCATGCTCCATTGAAACACCTCCTGAAGCCACATCCTACCTACCTACAGTTACTACCCAGGTAATTAGATTTAACCTAATAGTCTAATAAGCTGAGAATGGATGTTATGACAAAGAGATTGAGAAACTTATCTATGGATTCAAAGCAAATAAATGGTAAAGTCAGATTTAAAATCAAAGCAGTGTATTAATGGGGAGGAAGAAAGGAATATCCAAATAAAAGGATTTGCCCATTGAGTAGTTTTGTGGCCTTTTAATTCAAGATATACTTGATTCAAAATTTCATGAGCATTTCATAGGAAATAGAATTAGAATAATTTACTTTGAAATTTAAATTCTGTTGCCTTTTTCAGATTTAAATAATGCCCCACTCATAATGGCAAACAGCAGTGAAGATTTGATATGTTATAAGATTTCTAGGGCTGCCATACAAAATACTATAGTCTAGGTTGCTTAAACAACTGAAATTTATTTCCTGTCTGATCAAGATGTTAGCCGGTTTGGTTTCTTCTGAAGTGTAGGAAGCTTTAGAATCTCTCTTTAGATTCACATGACCATTTTCTCCCTGGGTCTTCATGTAGTTTTCCCATTGACCATGTTTGCATCCTAATCTCCTTTTCTTATAAGAAAACTAGTCATATTGGATTAGAGGCCACTGTAATGACTTCCTTTAACCAAATTACATCATTGAAACTCTCCACATATAGCCATGTTTTGAGATATTGGGTTCAAGGGCTTTAATGTATGATTTTAGACAATACGAAATTCAACTCATAAAGCCACTAAAATTCCTGATTCCAAAATGTATTTCAAAGATATAGTAATCAAAAAAATTACTGACATATAACAAACTGACCAATGAAACAGAAAGAAACCCCAGAAATATATTCACTCATTTATGATCAATTTATTTTTTGAAAAAGATGCCAAGAACACATAATAGGGAAAGAACAATGTCTTCAATAATTGTTGGAAAATTTATATCCATGTGCAGGAAAATGAAATGAGACCCTTGTCTCCTTTCATATATAAAAATCAACTCAAAATGCATTAATGACTTCAACATAAGACACCAAACCATAAAAGAAATAGATTAAAATATGGGAAAACTCCATAACATTGGCCTGGGGAATAATTATTTGGATAGGACCCCAAATAACAGGCAACAAAAACTAAAATGTTTCTGTACAGAAATGGTAACAACAAGGACATAGACAATAGACAGATTGAGAGTCTATATTTGTAAACCAAATAAGGGATTAATATTCAGAAAGTTAAACAACCACTTTAACTCGATAGTAACAATACAGCCTGATTAGAAGATGGGAAAAGGACCTGACTAGACATTCTCATTAAAAGGGACAAGAAGTACAGTGAATATGAAAGATGCTCAATACTACTAATAAATAAGGGAAATGTCAAATAAAATGACAATAAGGTATCATTTATACCCATTAAAATATTTATTATCATAGATGAAAATTAAGTCAACTTTTCACTGCTATGACCAAAAGAACTGACAGGAACAATTTTTCAGGATGGAAAATTTATTTTGGAAGAAAAAATTTATTTTGGGGCTCATGGTTTCAAAGTTTTCAATCCATAGATGGCTTACTCCATTGCTTTGGGTGTCAGGTGAGGGAGAACATCCTGGCAGAAGAGTGTGGCAGAGAAAAACAGTTTAGGACATAGAATCAGGAAGCAGAGAGAGAACCCTCCCCTTCTGCAAAAGCAGAACAAAACAAATACCCCAAAGGCATGACCCAATGACCCACCTCCTGCAGCCATATCCTACCTACCTACAGTTACTTTCCAGTAATCCCTATTAGGAAATTAATAGATTAAACTCTCATAACCCAACAATTCTACTCCTAAACTTCTTCGCATTGTCTCTCACATGAGCTTTTGTGGGACATATCACATCTAAAACATAATAAACTTAAACAAGTGTAAGGAGATGTAGAAAAGAGGACTCTTGCACATTGTTGGTGAGATGTAAATTAGCACAGCCATTATGGAAAATGATATATATGTTCCTCAAAATATTAAAAATAGAATTACCATTTGATCCACTTATACCACTACTGGATATATAACCAAAAGACAAGAATCCAGCCTGTCAAAGGGATATCTGCACTTCCATGTGTATTGCATTATTACTCTCAATAGTCAATATATGTAATCAACCTAAGTATCCATCAACTAATGAATGGATAAATAAAATAGAGCATATAGACACAATGGAATACTATCTAGCCATAAAGAAGTAAAGCATGGGGCTGGGGTTGTGGCTTAGCAGTAGAGCTCTCACCTCGAACATGCAAGGCCCTGGGTTTGATCCTCAGCACCACATAAAAATATATGAATAAAATAAAGGAATCGTGTCCAACTGTAACTAAAAAATAAATATTAAAAAAACAAGAAAAGCCTGTTATTTGTGACAACAGGAATGAACCTGGAGGACATTTTGTTAGGTGAAATAAATCAGGTACATAATGACAACTAGTGTATGGTATCACTTTTCTTGTGGAATCTGACAATGTCAGACCCATAGAAACAGGGTGAAATGGTGATTATTATCAGAAGCTGGAGGTTGAAGAGATTGAAGAGATTTTAGTCAAAGAATGCAAATTTTCAATATATTTTGAGGAGGATGAAGTTAGTTCTCTTTGAAGATCTTGTAGAATGTGGCTGCAAATCTATCCAGTCATTTGTTGGTAGGGTTTTGGTGGCATCTTCATTTTTGTGACTTGAAGTTGAGCTGTTTAAATTTTCTAGATCCTCCTGGTTCAATTTAGGTGGATCACATATCTCTAGAAATTTGTCAATGTATTCAAGATTTTCAAATTTATTAGAGTATAAATTTTCAAAATCATTTATCTGATTTTATTCTATATTTTAGTAATGTCCTTGGTCACATTTTTTTTTGTCATAGATTTTAATAATCTTATTTTATTGAACACATGCATACAAGGCATCACATTTAGCTATAAGACTATTTAAAGATAATTTTTATATATCTACATAAACTTGATCATGACACCACTTTCCTCCTCGAAATTATTTTACCTGTATTATTTACATTGAATACCCAGAATACTTGTGTTACACATATGATATTGTTAAATCTATGGTGATAATTACCTTTCCAAAGAGATTAATGTTGCATACTCTAGTTAAAATTTTGGTGTCAGTGCATGAAAACATGGAGAATATTCTACAAGATCCAATCCTGCCCCTTACAATCTGTGTGGAAGAGATATGAGTTCTTTATGAATTTATTTAATCCTATAATTTTCATTTCTAAATAGGAGTCCCTACACACAATAAAACCTTTAGCAATAGAAGACATGCAATCCATATTTTCCAATTCTGTAATAACATAGAAATATGCACGTTTCCCTTTTTTTTTAAAGTTAATAAAATGTGTCCACAAAACCTCAAATGTGTCTTTTTTTCTCTGAACAATTTGTTTTAATTCATTTACTTTGGCAATTATAATAATATTTAATAAAATACAGATTATGAAAATGTACTCTAAATGGTAATTTTCAAAAAGATTTTTTCTATGATGTGGAACAAATATTAAAGGTAAGAAAATGGATTCTAATGAATACTTCAAGATGTATGGTAAAATGTAAGCCATTTAGTGGTTTCCTTTACACATAAATTTAATTCTGATCCTACTGAATGTCCCCTTTGGAGTATTTTGCTAATTTATTCTATTACTTTAGAGGTCTGTCTATTTCACATGGAATAAAACGTTTTATTAAGAAAGATGATATTACATAACTCATCAAGAAAATTATTTTTCTGTACCACAATCCACAGAAAAATTCAGCACCACTAATTTTCTTAAAGAAGTGATTCATTTGAATAATTTGAAACATAGAAGTTAAATAAAATTTTTTAATTTTTGGTAAAAGTCATATGAATGCATTATGTTATTTCAATTTTTATTTATTTCCTAAATTAAAGTATAATTGTGCAAAATTTAAATAGCATTGTTATTTTGTGTAGTTTAAGATAATATCAAGGTCTCTGAACCTTCTTATGGAGTCTGTGAACTCTTAATGTTGACTCCTGAGGAATTCTAAAATGTTATATAGTTTATTTGATGACACACCTATTAGGATGTAGAAAATGCTAAGAAGCCTAACTATTTCACCTTCTAAGAAGTCTATCTTCTTAGATTTAATAAATAATAGATCACTCATAAAAATTCCTATTAATTTCCTTTTTACTTGTATATATGTATCCTATTCCAAAATGAAGTAAAACTCAATAAGTTAAAGTAAACTAACAGTAACATTTTTGAGAAATGGACAGATTTCAGGTATTTCAAATATACAGCAACTGCACTTTGTATAACTTTCTGAACTAAACAAAATATTGTCATCTGAATTATATCTGCTTAAAGAAATTAGACATAATTTCCCAAAAGTGAAGGAATGATCCATTTGTAATTGAATTCCAGAAAGTCCTGCTTATTTTCTTGGCCACTGTTGTTCAATGTACTTTTTACTAGGAAGAGTTTGACAGGTAGAGATGGTCCAGAAGTTGTAAATTTCTGCTTTTAGAATATTCATGGGATCTAATGAGAATATAATGCAAGTATTTTTGGTTTTTTCCATTTCTCATGTGTATTTCCCACTTGTGCCTCTTTACATTTTATGTAAGATATATTTTCTTTTTCTAGTTTATATAACGTGATTTCAATTTTTTAATGTGTCACTTTGATATCTTGAATTAAATATTCTAGGTGTGAGATAGAGTACTTAATTAGCAAGTTTGTATTTAGGTCTTATATAAGAAAGAATTTTTAATGTTTATTTCATGATTATCTGATTCTTGACCATGGTAAGGATGGATTAGAGTTAGCTACTGATTTATAAAATGCTATTCAAATTTTAAGACAAGGTAGCACTCAGGATACTCAATTTTAATACTCAAGTAATGATTATCTAACTAATGATTTAATTGGTTTGACTGTTACACAGTCTTGTTTGACTAGGTGACAAGTAGAGCATAAAAGACCCTTAGGAAAACTTCATCAGAGCTTGCTTCAGACATGAAGATTCTTCACACACATTTTAATGTTTAATAATCCTGATATGAAATTTATACTATGAGGCTGAGAAAGGACCCAGGAGAAATTCATCTACAGGTTGCTTAAGCTTCCAACACTTTCCTGTGATGTTTTCTTTTCCCGTTGTTTTATGTGAATCCTTTTAATAATCTGAGCTTATATAATCATAAGATCCAAATATTACTTACAATAAACTATACTCAGATTATAACATTATCTAAAGATAAAAAGTTGACCAGATCCACTTTTTTAAAAATATTTTTAGTTGTAGTTGAACACGATACTTTTATTTTATTTATTTATTTTTATGTGGTGCTGAGGATCAAACGCAGCACCTCACACTCTTTAATATAGCATCACAGAGACAAAGAAATGAGCACTTTCTCCAAAGAGGAAACTAAAAAGAGAGATGATGAAGTGATTATAGATGGTGAAAATCTCAAAGTCCTGAAGTTCTCAAGCTTGAGGCCCAGAAAGCTAAGAGTCTAATCCTAGTTGAAGGCTTTAGGCTCAAAATTCAAGAAGAGCCAATGTTTCTGTTTGAATCCAAAAGCAAGGGGAAAACCAAAAAAACAAACAAATGAAACTTGCTTGAAGAAAGCCAGGCAAGTAGTTCACTTTTACTTGGGATAAAGTTGGGTTTTGTGTTATTCAGCCCTTCAATTTTCTGGGTGATGGTCACACATATTAGGGAGAATAATCTACTCTGTGTACAAATTCAAGTATTAGTCTCATCCAAGTCACTCAAACATGCAAAGAATAATGTTTAACCAAACATTTAGCACCCTGTGATCAGTCAAAGTGTTACATGCAATTATCTGTCACACACTACAAAGAAAACATTTATGGAATTATACAAAAGGAAATGAGAAAAGAATCAAAATATGTCCTTACCCACCACCCCCAAAATCAACTAAGCACAAAGAAATCCTTTAATAGAGAAAAAAAAACAGCAGATCTGATGAAATAAAATGAAACAAATAGCAGAATGGCAAAAGTAAGATTTTTCTATCTTTTTTTTTTGCTTTACTATCTTATTTGTAAATGGATTAAGCTCTCCAGTCAAAAGACATGGAATGCAATCTGCAAAGTAATCTAAAGCTTTACTTTAGATCTAAGCTAAAAATGAAAGGATGGAAAACGATATTCTATGTACATAATGAATTTCTTTTTTCAACAAAAGAGCAGATATGATGACATTAATATCATAAATAATGTAAGTAAAAAAAGTATAAGAGATAAAGAAGGATATTATATAATATTCTCATTGTCATGAAGAAGATAACCTGAGGAGAGCTCCTGAGAATGCAAATTAAATTCAACTGCCCAGAATACATGTAAATTTCCCATGGAGAATACAAACTTGCCATTGCATGCCACTAAGTCATTATGGTAGTTTTGCATGATATTATCTACATAGCTACTTAGGCAAAATGAAGTGAAAATGTATCATATTGAAGAAAAATATGAAATGCAGCCTGCCTCCTTTCAAAGAACAGAGGTTAGATTTTTAGCAGATGTCCAAGCTGAAAAATTAAGAGATAGCTTTATAACGCTGGCAGTAAAAACATACATCATTAAACTCTATATGAAACAAAATATTGTTCCAATGTGATGGAAAAATAGATACTTAAGATGGACAAAAATGGGAAAATTTAGTACTGAATGATTTACCCTACAGAAAATGCTTATAATAGGTCTTAGGAAAAAGAAAATATATATATGCAAATAAATTGGTGAAATCTACAGCATTGATGTATATGTCAGGAAAGGGGGATACATTTAAATAAATTTTATAATGCATTTCTGTCATTTAAGAATAAGAAGGATGGAACTAGAGACCATCAAGTTAAGCAAAAATAAGTCAAAATCAGAAGGTTAAGTGTCCTGTTGTTTTCTGTCATATGCAGAAGCAAGAGAAGAAAAAGATAAACAAAGGTGGGGGTAGATTTCTTAAAATTCAAAGGGAGACCAGTAGAGGCAAGCGACCAAGAGGTAAGAGGCACAGAAATAGGAGGGAAATGCTGGAGAATGAAAATTGGCCAAATTGTATTTTTAGATTATGTGCATGTATGCGTATATAACAACAAATCCCAGCAATGTGTACAACTATAATGCACCAATACAAAGAAATGAAGAAAAAATAAAGTTAGATGTGTAGGAAAAGATTGACTTTGTGGGTCCAGTCTATATGTTAAAATTACCAGGGTAGCACCTGAAAGGGTATTAAAAAAGTACATAGCTCTCTAAATAATAGATACAACTATAATGATTTAAAAATTAAAGAGAAAAGTGTAAGCCACATATGACAAAAGGAGTATGAATGGAGTAGAAATATCATCAATTAAACATTCCAAATAGTTGTGATTATTGTAAACATAAAGGCAGTAATCTTTTCAGTTAAAAGACACAAATAATCTAACAAGATAGAAACAACAACCTAGCTGTATCCTCTTTGGCATTCTAATCAAAAGAATAGATATACACAGATAAAAGCTAATCAAAAGAAGGTTGTAAAGATAGTGACATCAAACAAGGTAGATTTGAGATAAAATAATTAGTAAAGATAAAAATGTTATGAGGTGCTTGATGTACTGATGAAGTAAAACAAAACATAATTTTATGCAACTATATTTTAGCCTAAATACCCATATAAAACATTGATTATCTACAGGGAGAAAATCGAGTTTGCTCTCAGATTAGAAGATTCTAGCATATATTTTGTAGTAAGGTATGAGTAGCAAAATAGTATCAAAATCAAGATATTGCAAAATCAGGCAACTTGAACATAAAATTTGACCTAATAACGTTTATGATTGTATTCTAAATCTATAGAATACCTATTTTTAGAATCCATTATGACGTTTTTAGGTTCATTATAGCTTTACACAATATTTGTATTTATTATGCTTTATTTGAACATGCACATAATTTGATCAATCTCATTTTTTAATACTTTTCCTTTCCCTCTCCTCCTCTCTCCCCATGATACACTTGCTCTACAGTACAGATCAATTATTAATATTGTTATTCATTATTTTCACTAGTACATTATATTATATATAAAAGTGAGGTCCATTGTGGTATACCCATGCATGGACATAGGATGATCTTGTAGATTTTATGCCCCAGGACTTCCAATGCCCTCCCCTCCACTCTTGCTCTTGAGGCTCTTTCTTCACTCTATTGGTCTCCCTCACATACTTAGTCTTTTCACTCACACACTGTACATTTAAATTGAATGACTGGCACTTCAAAGGAATCTTAACAGATTTCTAAGGAATAAAATTAAAAAATTTTGTGAGTACAGAGTGAAGTTAAGCTAAACATTAAAAGCAAAAGATCTTTTTATGTTTTAAGGCAGAGATCACAATGGAACTTAAAAAAAACAGGTATATACTATATTAGAATACAATAATATCAAAAGTTGAGATGCATGGAAACAGTGTTTTAGAGGGAGCCTGAAGCTTTAAAACCATGTATTATCAGAGAATAGAAAAAGCTAAAATTGAATTAACATTTTTTCAAAATGTTCAAGGAAAGATAAGCAAATTCAACAAGAATATTATAAAAAATAATATGAACTTAATAATACAAAAGAAAATAATACAGAGAAAATTAAATGTTTCTTTATTAAAAATACATGTAATTGGGGCTTTCCTAGCCCCACTCTCGTCGGGACCAGGAAACTTGTGGGGCCGGCGACCTTCGGCCCAGCGCCGGAGCGGGGCGGTGAGCGGTCGGGAAGTGACTGCTCTCTCGGGGCGTCCCTTCATTCCTCCCGCCGTGCCCCGGGCGCGTGGCCCCTCCGGGGAGGCGTCCGCGTGCGGCCATGCACTCGGCAGGGCTCCTCCATGCGCCGGGAGAGCGCGGACCGCTGCCTCGGGCCGCCGCCTGCCGCAGCTTGCCGAGCCCAAGCCGGAGCCGCCGCCTGCCCCAGGCCGGGGTGTCGAGCAGCCAGCGGCTCGGCCATGTGGGGCTAGCCCGCGCGCCTGGCCTGCAGCGCGACCGGCAACATGGAGGCGGCCATCGTCGCCCCCGACGGCGGGGACCAGGGCGGCGCGGCGCCCCACGCGACGCCCAGGGACGTCTATCTGCGAAAACTGGGCTTGTATCGGAAACTGGTAGCCCAGGACGGGTCGTGCCTATTCCAGGCCATGGCGGAGCAGGTATTGCACTCTCAGTCTCGGCATGTTGAAGTTAGAATGGCCTGTATTCACTATCTTCGGGAGAACAGAGAGAAATTTGAAGCGTTTATAGAAGGGTCATTTGAGAGTATTTAAAACGTTTGGAAAATCCACAGGAATGGGTAGGACAAGTGGAAATAAGTGCCCTTTCTCTTATGTACAGGAAAGATTTTGTAATTTATTGGGAACCAAATGTTTCTCCTTCACAAATAACTGAAAATAATTTTCCTGAAAAGGTGTTACTATGTTTTTTCAATGGAAATCATTATGATATTGTCTATCCCATAAAGTATAAAGATAGTTGTGCTATGTGTCAGTCTCTCCTGTATGAATTGCTGTATGAGAAGGTATTTAAGACTGATGTACCTCTGAAGTAACTGAAAACAACAGCGAAATATCCGATTCAGAGGATGACAGTTGCAAGAGTAAAACTACCACTGCTAATGATGTACATGGATTTAAACCTTTGTCAGGCGATGAGCACCTGAAGAACAATGGGAGCTCTTCTAGCCTGCCTTTATCTAGAAAGGTTCTTAAGTCACTTAATCCAGCAGTATATAGAAATGTCGAGTATGAGATTTGGCTAAAGTCTAAACAAGCTCAACAAAAACGTGATTATTCCATTGCTGCTGGTTTACAATATGAAGTTGGAGATAAATGCCAAGTTAGGTTGGATCACAATGGAAAGTTTTATAATGCAGACATTCAAGGGATACACTCTGAAAATGGATCAGTTTTGGTTGAAGAACTGGGAAAAAAACCTACACAGAAGAACCTCAAAGCACCTCCCCCAGAAAGCTGGAACACAGTGTCAGGAAAGAAGATGAAAAAACCTTCCACTTCCGGACAAAATTTCCATTCTGACATGGATTACAGAGGGCCAAAGAATCCAAGCAAGCCAATAAAAGCCCCATCAGCACTACCTCCTCGCCTGCAGCAACCTTCAGGAGTAAGACAACATTCTTCTATGTTCTCTTGTCATTTTTCAGGGTCCCAGTCTCAGAAATCCTCCAGTGAGCACAAAAGTCTTAGCAGGACACCCTCACAGATCATAAGAAAACCTGATCATGAGAGAGTTGAAGATTTTGATCATACAAGTCGAGAATCTCACTGTTTTGGCCTCTCCCAAGAAGAGCGCAGAGAGAAGCAAGCTATAGAGGAGTCTCGTTTACTCTATGAGATTCAGAACAGAGATGAACAGGCTTTCCCAGCTCTTTCTAGCTCATCAATGAATCAGTCCACTTCTCAGAGTAGCAACCCATGTGTTCAGAGAAAATCATCGCATGTAAGTGATAGGAAAGGAAGCAGGTGGAGAATGGATATAGAAGAACGAAAAGACAAAGAACCTATCCATGGACATATTCACTTGGATAAAAAGCCTGAGTCAAGCACATTGGAGAATACCAGTGATGAAAAATGTACAAGAATTTCATCACCATCAAAGTCAAAGAAATTAGAGTGCCCATCTCCTGCAGAACAAAAGCCAGCAGAACATGTGTCTCTTTCGAATCCAGCTCCCCTTTTAGTTTCTCCAGAGGTACATCTAACTCGTGCGGTGCCTTCTTTAGCAGCCACTGTGCCAGCCTGGACAAGTGAGCCTACAACTTTTGGACCAACAGGTGTCCCTGCTCCGATTCCTGTTTTATCAGTGACACAGACTTTGACCACTGGACCTGATTCTGCTGTGTCTCAAGCTCATTTAACACCCTCTCCAGTTCCTGTGTCAATTCAGGCAGTTATCCAGCCCTTGATGCCTTTGCCTCAGACACTGAGCCTTTATCAAGACCCACTCTATCCTGGGTTTCCTTATAATGAAAAGGGAGATCGAGCCATTGCACCACCTTATTCACTGTGTCAGACTGGGGAGGACCTGCCTAAAGATAAGAACATTCTTAGATTTTTCTTTAATCTTGGAGTGAAGGCATATAGTTGTCCTATGTGGGCCCCACATTCTTACCTTTACCCTTTGCACCAGGCCTACCTGGCAGCCTGCAGGATGTACACAAAGGTCCCAGTACCTGTGTATCCTCATAATCCTTGGTTCCAAGAAGCTCCTTCTGCTCAGAATGAAAGTGATTGTACTTGTACCGATGCACACTTTCCTATGCAGACTGAGGCCAGTGTTAATGGTCAGATGCCTCAGACAGATATCGGACCACTGACATTTTCTTCACCTCTGGTTATCCCTCCATCTCAGGTGTCTGAAAGTTATGGACAGTTCTCTTACCAGACTGATCTTGAATCTGAGAACACTGGGCAGCTTCTTCATGCTGAATATGAAGAGTCACTAAGTGGCAAGAACATGTATTCACAACCGTCCTTTGGACCTAATCCATTCTTAGGCCCAGTTCCCATTGCACCTCCTTTCTTTCCTCATGTTTGGTATGGATACCCTTTTCAGGGGTTCATAGAAAATCCTGTAATGAGGCAGAATATTGTCCTGCCTTCTGATGAGAAAGGAGAATTGGATCTCCCTCTGGAAAACCTGGATCTCTCTAAAGAATGTGGTTCAGTCTTAGCAGTAAATGAATTTCCAGAAGCCAGGGGTGAAGTTGTACACACTCTCCCTGAAACAAGCGTGAGCAGCAAACATGAAGGCCGATCAGAGCAGTCATCCCAGACACGAAAGGCAGATCTGACCCTGGCTTCTGCACTTCCTGGAGCAGAGGGAAAGTCTCATCTTCCTTCTCAGATTCTAAACAGAGAGAGAGAAACTGTGCCTGTTAAACTTGAGCCTAAGAGGACCATTCAAAGTCTGAAAGAAAAACCAGAGAAAGTAAAAGATCCAAAGACTGCTGCTGATGTGGTCAGTCCTGGGGGCCAACTCTATGGATAGCAGAGTGCAAAGACCAAAAGAAGAGAGTTCAGAAGATGAAAATGAAGTGTCTAATATTCTCAGAAGTGGCAGATCCTAGCAGTTCTATAATCAAACTTACGGAGGCAGGAAGTACAAATGTGATTGGGGCTATTCTGGTAGGGGCGGATATCAACACGTGAGAGGTGAGGAGAGCTGGAAAGTGCAGCCGAGCAGAAGCCGGGATGAAGGTTATCAGTACCATCGACATGTCAGAGGATGTCCATATAGGGGCGATAGGAGGAGATCAGGGATGGGAGATGGCCATAGGGGACAACACACGTGATGGTTGTTGCTCTGATGTTTTAGAACAGAAGGCCTTTCTTAGGTGGAGTATTTCTGGAGGCTTTAAAAAAATACATTAAAATAAAACCCCAAATTGGAATCATCTCCTCCCTCCCCCTTTACCCTCATTCCCATTCTGGATGAGATTTTGGAAATGAGTCAGGGGCAGGTGAATTTTTGGCATTGCCATTTATCTTCATTCACAATCTGTTTTCATTTATTTATCGGGTGACTGCCCCCATAAAAACTAGAAAATAAGTTTGTTAAAGTATTTTTTATAAACAGCCTAATATAAAACATTTAAAAAATACATGTAATTACTTGAACAAGTAAAATCGATGAGAGAAATAAGGAAAAATAATAATAATAGAATAAAAAGAGATCTATAGAAATGAAACATCATAAATCGATAATATGCATAAATTCTTATCAGCAAATTTGAAGTTTACATGAAATGGACATGTCTATATAAACACAGAAAAAACAAAATCTGAATAGTACAAAGTGGAAAAATGGATATATTACCAAAATTGAATGCATTTTTAAAGACTTTCCCACAAAGAAATTAGGTCTAGATACTGTCTGCAGTGACCCATTTCAAACATAGAAGGAAATAAGTAAGGCCAAACACAGAATAGTTGTGATTATTGTAAACATAAATGCAGTAATCTTTTCTGTGAGAAAGTACTGCCTACATCCATTTATGGGACCAATATAATAACCCTGACAAAATAAAACAAAACAAAGATCTGAAAGAAACATCAAATAACTGGAAATGGGTAGACAGTAAAGGCTAACCTGAGACTTGAGTATAAATCCAAAAATTCCAAATATAATATTTTAAACAAAATCTGGAAATGCATAAAGGGTACACACACACACACACACACACACACACACACACACACACACACAAATAACATATCCTAATCTAATATGGTTTTTCCAGAAAAAAGTTTGCTTCAGAATTAAAAAGTAAATAAAAGTGAAGTAATAAAGTAAAGATGAATATTAAATATTTCAAATGTCTGTTAAGAGATGCAAGAAAAAATAATAAATTTCACTTCTAATCATAATTAAATGTCAGAACCTGCAGACAATCTAATTCCTGGTACAGTAGAGATACATAAAGAAAGACACATGCACATGCACACATCCAGTAGAGAATAAGCAGCAGCTTTATTTTTCCCCACTTCTTTTATAAGGCAAAAATGAAGGACATCTTTCTGGCAGCTTAATCTTATCAAGCATGGATAAACATTCTCTGAGTAACTTTGTTCATGGTCACAGTGCTCCATATTTCTTATTATCTGAGTTGTAGTTAGTTAATTTCTGGGCAATGACATATCTATATCTATTTAGATTTTAAACTTGGCAGAACATTCTGCCATCTTTTCAAGACTACAACAAGGACACAGCTCAAAGAGTTCACAGTTTCTCACAGAACCCCTTTGTTTTGCTAAGCACAGCAAAACTTAACTGTGTGTGCCTGAGCACACAATTAAAGGATTAAGTATTTAGGAATCAGAGAAACGTGCTTCATCTGTTTCAGGATATCTGGAAATTGTCAAAAGCAAATAGTTTGCTTAAGGGAGATATCCAGAGACAAGTATATCCACTACTTACTGTTCATCAAATTGCAAATTCCATACAGTACAATGAGGCAAGGAAAACAAATTAATTAAAATATTAAAATTTTCAGAGAATAAGTTCAAAATTAGTGGATGGCCTAATTTTTATGTAAAAATTTTGAATGTACAGCTAAATTGTTCAGGATAAATAAGTGGGGTTTTTTTTACTATGCTTTCTGAATTTGCATTAAATGTAATTATTTCGGTTTTGTGTTCATAGATAAATTTTAATAAATACAGGTACCACAAAAGTCCTACTATTAAATCGAACAGAATATGTAATACTCTACACAGAAACTCTGAACCATTTTTCAAAGAAATATTTTAAAAGTCTAAGTAAATATGGTCAGATCTTTGCTCATGTATTAGAAGACTCAATATTGTAAAGCTGTCCATTTTCACCAAGGTTACCTATGGATTCATTTTAGTAGTAAACAAAAATCTCCAGAGTGTGTGTATGTTGTGTGTATACGTGTGCATGTGTGTGTGTGTGTGTGTTTTTGTGTGTATGTATATATATATATATATATATATATATATATATATGAATTGTCAAGATGTTTTTAAAATTTTAGCATTGTCATGTTTGAAGAAGGCCCAAATATTTTTGAGATTTGCATCATTACATACCAAAAGTTATTATGAACACTTTATATGCTACAGTAATCAAGGAAGCTTTTTATAATACAAGAATACGCATAAAATATTAGAACTAATTAATACTGAAACAGAGTCACATATACATGTAAATTGTATTTGAAACAAACTTTACTACAAATCGACTTTATATTACACCAAGTGTGGAACTTTATATATATATATATATGCAAACTGATACAATACAAAAAAATAGATAAATGCAAAAAAATAAATAAATATTTTTGGAGTTAGTAGAGGAGAATCTCTTAATGAATTTGTCATCTGGGTACTTTACTTTCTTAGAGTGTTCTATTTTAAAATCAAGAAGATGATTTCCAAAATTAGATTACATTAAAATTAAAGTATTTATTCATTAAACTCTTTTAAAAATCATGCTTAAGACATTTTATTTTAAACCATTTTGTTGTAATAGTTACTTTACATAAAGTTTTTTTTTGGTATATGTATTGATTTCACATAATAAACAATCCATTAAACAGGGAATATGTTTGGGAAATATCTCTCTCTCTCTCTCTCTCTCTCTCTCTCTCTCTCTCTCTCTCTCTCTCTCTCTCTTTCTCCTTCTCTTTCTTTCTTCCTAGGTGAACATATCTCTGAAGGAGCAGAAAATAAATATGTGATTAAAATTCTGATGTAACATATTGAGTGAAAACTTAGAATTAAGTAAATTTCTTTCTTTCTTTCTTTCTTTCTTTCTTTCTTTCTTTCTTTCTTTCTTTCTTTTTCTGTGTTTCTTCCTTTCTTTTTAAATAAATGCTTACTCTGGGAAGAAGTTAATTGTTTTAATGGAGAGATTTTTGTGTTGTTTTCTGTAAAGTACCAGGCAGTAAATACTTTAATCTTTGTGTTCTCCCTATTATCTCAGGTAATGCCAACATCACAAAACAGACAGGCTGGATAGAAGCAAGGCCTATGGCCAGAGGGGCAGAGGTAACACCTTGCAGAATCAAGTTGGTCCCAACAGCTCTGTCCTAGTCATAGCAGGATTGCAGGTAGGTTTCTCCCCAAACTAGTCCTGTTTCCCCACTGCACATGGCTGGACCTGAAGCTCCTCAACTTGTGTCAAGTGCTCTTCTGCCATGGTTGGGGGCTTTGCTCATTATTTACCTGACCTGCATGCCCATTCTTGCAGCCAAGATCAATTATTAAGTGGCCTCTAAGACCCCTGGACAGTGTAGCAGGGGCTGGGAGCCACACCCCTAGGAGAGACAGGGTGATCTGACCCCCTCTAGAGCTGCTGCTACCCTCTGTCTCTAGCACTTAGGGTATGGGAAGGGCACAGGAAGTGCCATGGGAATTTGAATTGCCCCTTCACTTGTCTACAGGCCTGAGAATGAATGGAGGATGGGTATTGTATGTAAGAAGTGAGAATGAGGGAAACAGATGGCTGGTAGAGGGTGGTGAGTCAGTGATGGGGGGCTCACAGGAGTTGGGGTCAGGCACAGTAAAGGGTGCCCTGATCCTTTCCAGTGTGGGGATGACACTGGCCCCTGCACCTCTGCCCAAATCTATTTCTGGTCTCAGTGTGCTGAGCTTTTCTGCCTTATAACTGTGGTCTGTGATGTGACCAATTCACAGGAAGATTGTTGGTATCTGTTGCCTATATGAATCCTGAGCTGACCAATGTCCCAACCCCTCTACAGCCTTTTGACACCAGCTTCTAGGATAGGGGACCCCAGCTCAGGACCTCCCTGAAAATGTCCCCTTCCAGCCACAAGAGAAAATCATGTACTCCCAGTACCTATGCAACAGGCTTGAATCCCAGGCCCCAGAATCCTCACAGCCACTGTTCCTGCCCAAGCCACACAGAAGCCAAGCTTAGTGTGTGGGTTGGACTTTCTTAGAGGTCACCTTCAGTCTTCATGGTGGCTTCTGTCCTTCTCTTCCCTTCCTACTGGATGGACTTGCAATAAGAGCAGGACAGGACTTAACCATTGACTACCTCAGTTTCCTAATCAGAAAACAGACTGGCAATATTGATCAGAAAACTGATTCTTATGTAGTGCTATCTCAACCCTTTGATTTGATCTCCCAATTATTTTGTAGGGTGTTTCTCTTGGGGCAGATATGAAGACATTAGGGTACTGAGCTGGTGGTTGAAACTCTGGACTTGTAATACTGTCAGCCCTAAACTGTTTCTTGGTCTTGTCAGGTGGGGACAGAGGTGTCCCCATGGAATCTCAGCCCAGGCTAGGGAGAGGCCAGAGCAGGGGGTTCTGGGAACAGAAGGGCCCTGGGGAAGACACCAAAGATGGCAATCCCACCTCAGGTCTGTGGGCTGCTGAGGTGAGCTGCTGACCTCAGCAGAAGTCTTCCCACTGGCTCCTGTGCTCCTGCAGTTGCTGGATGAGTTCTGAAACCTCCCTCTGTTCTCCTTCCTTCCCTCAGTGCATCTTTTTCTCCCCACTTGCCTTCTCCCTTCTGTGCCTGCCCTCCTCTTCCTGGCTCCTCACATCTCTTTCCCGTCTTCTCTTTCCCCTCCTCTCTCTCCTACTCTCTTTCCATCCTTCTTCCCCTTCCACACTCTCTTCACTCTTTTCCCTCTTTTCTCTCCTCCTCCCTTCCTCTATCCTCCCACATGGAAGGGTGAGTTCCCTCTATCCTGGCTGCCATACAACACTAGGAACCTTGTTCAGGGCTCAGGCAAGCAGCCAGTCCCGGATACTGGAGCATGAAACATCAGGGTTAGGGATGGCTGGGTTGGGGTAGGGGCAGCATGCAAGGCTAAATGGTAGGGGAGGGAAGGGAGATGATGGTGCAGTGCAAGGTCAGCAGAAGGCCCAAGTCCACTGCCAGGTGTCAAGGTTTGTAAGGTGAAGGGGGCCCAGGAAAGGGGCTTGGCTAGGTTTCCCATAGGGATCCTTCAGGGCCCAGAGGCCAGCCAATTCCACTCCTCTGCCACAGGTGAGTAGAACCACATAGAGTCCAGGACCAAAGGAGAACACTATGAGGGGATACATTGCACCTGGAATTGGGGGGTGGGGTCGCTGGGGAGCAAGGACCCCTTCGAGGAGACCAGGCTACATAGAAACAGGGAGAGGGGAGGGTCCAGGCAGTGCCAGGATACCACAATACAAGAGGAACAGAGGGGAGGCACAGGAGAGGGCCAGAAAAATGAGCCTGAAATCACAGGACAGGAACAGGATCTTTGAGAAGGGCAGTCATGGTTTCAAGCAAGGGACAAGGCCAAGGAATGGAGAGCCAAGTGGTAGGACCTAGGCCAGTGTCTCATGAAAACAGACAGAGTTGGGGAAGGGAGAGAGAATAGAAATGGGAGTGGGTGGCACAAGGAGAGGCTCAAAATCCAGATCCACTACTGGATGTCAGAGTTGGGGAACATGGCCTGGGATGAGGGAGGCCAAAGTGCCCAGGCAAAATGAAGGGCTACATTTTCCCAAACAGAGCTCAAATGTCCAAAAGGCCAGGTCAAGTCCCCGGCCCTGGTGTGCATCCTACTAAAGGGATCAGGAAAAGGGACACAGAAGGGACAGGGACAACACGAGGTCCAAAGGAAGGCACAGGGGAATAGGCCAGAGGATGCATGTTGTTGGGTTGGGGACCAGAACCCCAGCAAGGAGACCAGGCTGGGGACCTAGATGTAGTCCCATGCCAAGGCAGAGCAGGGAAGGGCAGGACTGGGCAGGCGGGCAGCACTAGGAGGAAGGCAACATCAAGGCTCTACATGAGGTCATAGTGGGTATGGAGAGGGGCGAGAGCCAGGAACCAAGCAAGGAGTCCAGGCAATGTACGGACCTGACCCAAGATGATGAGAGACCCAATAAGCAGGGAACTGCACAAGGAAAAAGCAGGGAAGGGGAGGAAGGGGCAACGTGAGGATGAGGAGACAGCAGGCGGGTGGGCGGCACAAGGGGCACTGAGGGGAACAAGGTAGGTGGCACAAGAAAGGGGCTCTCACGTCTGATCCCACACGAAGCGATGCCATGCGAAGCCATACAACACTATGCCACACAACAAAGGAAAGCAGTAAGGGACCCAGGAGAGGAGCCAGGCCCAGGGACTGGAGCACAAAGGGTCAGGGTTCTGGAGGGCTGGGTTGGGGCAGCATGCAAGGCGAGAGGGCAGGGGAGGGGAGGGAGGGAATCCAGCAGATCAAGATCCAAACAAGGCCCCATATCCATTGTCAGGTGTCAGGTTTCAGGCAGCCAAAGGGGGCCAGTCAAGGGGCAGGGCTCTGTTTCCCATAGGAGCCTTCAGGGAAAAGAGACAAGCCAATTCCACTCCTCTGCCCCAGGAAAGTAGATCCTCAGGGAGGCACCTGGACCAGAGCAGGGCTGGGGAGGGTAGGGAGAGGAGAGAGAGTAGATGGTGGAGCACAGGGAGGAAGCCTCAAGGCCCAGGTCCACGGATAGGGTTGGAGAGTAGGACCTGGGCTGATGGAGGCCAAAGGGCCCAGGCAAGGGGCAGGGCTACTTTTTTCCTTAGGGAGCCAGAAGGGCTAACAAGCCAGGTCCACTCCCTTGGCATGGGTATGAATCCTGGGAAAGGGATCAGGAAAGGGGGCTTGGCAGGGACAGGAACAAAAGGAGGGCCAAAAGAGGACACAGTGGGCAGTGGTCTCAGGACAGTGGACAAGACTTGGGAAGGAAGGCAGGGGATCCAGCAGGGCACAGGCAGGCTGCAGGCCCAGGGTCACTGCCAGGTGTCAGGGTTCCAGGTGAAGGACCAAGCATCCAGGGAGAGCAAGGGGCCTAGTTGAGGAACACGGCTCTGTTTCCCATAAGGTGTCCTTGTCCAGATGAGAACCAGGGCTAAGGACCTGGCAAAAGGAGGTCTGGCAAAGGAAGGGGGCCAGGAGGAGGGCAAAGGGAGGGCACGGTGGGGGTTCATGGTAGGTGTGCAGAGGGGCAACAGCAAGGACCCAAACCAGGAGCAGTGGCAAGGGATTCACCAGACCGACCCAGGATGAGGGACCCAAGGATAAGGAGACACATGATTGTCAGAGGAAAACACAAAGTGAAAGTTAGAAAGAGCTGCAGGAGGTCCAGGATACAGTGGGAAGTTCAAGGGGCACGTAGGGGACCATGCTGGTGGGCCCAAGCAAGGGGCCCTTAGGTCAGACCCAGTGTGAAGAGATTCCACACTACACCAAGGGACATGAGGAACATGATAAGGGGATCAGGTGAGTGGTCAGGCCCTTGGACTGGAGTGCAAATGTCAGGGATAGGAAAGGCTGGATTGGGATATGGGCAGCATGCAAGGCAAGAGGGCAGTGGAGGGAAGGGAGGGGATCTCTCAGGGCTGGGTTGGAGCAAGGCGCCTGTTAATTTGCCAGGCATCAAGGTTCAGGCCGCAAAGGGGATACAGGCAAGTGGCAGGGCTGTTTCCCGTAGGGAACATTCAGAGCGCAGAGGCCAGCCAATTCCGCTCCTCTGCCCCAGGTGAATAGATCTTCAGTGAGGGATCTGGACCAAAGGAGGGGCAAAATTGGGCACTGTGAGGGGATACCTGTGGTGTGGAGGTTGGGATGGTGTGGTGAGCAACCAGGATCCATTTGAAGAACCCAGGCCAGAATGAATCAGGATACCACACCATAAGGGCAACAGAAGTGAGTCACAGGAGGGAGCCGGTAAAAGGGTCCTTAGCCAGGATAGAGAGGACTCGCCACCTCAAGGCAGGAGACCCCTCCCACCTATGTGTGTTTGTGTGTGGGAGGCTCATATACAGTTGTAGCCAGGGTAGCAGGATCTGGCCCCTCCAGGCCGAGACCCTTTTCATCTAGTTGTCAGGGGGAGCTCCTAACCTGGTGCAGCCAGGGTAGAGGGAACTCACCCCTCAAAGCAAGAGACCCCCTCCTACCTGGGTGTTGCGAAGAGCTCCTATATCTCCGCAGCCAGGGTGGAGGGGACTCGCCAATCCAGGTGGCAAATACCTCCCACCTGGGTGTCAGGGGGGAGTTCCTATACCTTCGCAGGCAGGATCCAGGCGACTCTACCCTTCAGGCGGGAGACTTCTCCCACCTGGGTGTCAGGAAAGATCCTATACAGCAGCAGCCAGGGTAGAGAGGACTTGCCCTTCCAGGAGGGAGACCCCTTCCACCTGGGTGTTCCAAGGAGCTTATATACTCCCTTATCCAAGGTAGAGGGGACTTGCCCTCCAGACGGGAAACCCCTCCCATCTGGGTGTCTGGTGGAGCTTATATATCCCCAAAGCTAGATAAAGGTTACTTGCTGTACAAGGTGGGAGACCCCTCCCACCAGGGTGTCAGGGGGACGTTGTATACCGCCACAGCTATGGTAGAGGGGAACTCGCCCCTCTATATGGGAGACCCCTCCCACCTGGATGTTCAGGGGGAGCTCCTATACCGGCCAGGTAGAGGGGACTCAGCACTCCACGTGTCAGGTCCCTTCCACCTGGGTGTCTGCAGGAGCTCTTATACTGCCACAGGCAGGATAGAGGGGGCTGTACCCTCCAGGCAGCAGACTCCTCACAATTGGTTGTTATGGGAGCTCCTATACTGCAAGAGTCAGGGTGGAGGGGACTTGTTCCTTCAGGCAGGAAACCTTCCCTTACTGGGTGTGGGGGTTGGAGCTTTTATACCTCTGCAGCCAAGGTAGAGGGGACTCGTCCCTCCAGATAGGAGACCCCTCCCACCTGGGTGTGTGTTGGGGGGAGCTCCTATACCATATAGCCAGGGTAGAGGGAACTTGCCCCTTCAGGCAGGAGACCCCTCCCACCAGGGTGTTAAGAGGAGCTCCTATACCACAGCAGCCAGGGAAGTGTGGACTCACCCCTCCATTCGGGAGACCACTCCCACGTCAGTGTCTGGGGAAGCTCTTATAGCGCTGCAGCCATGGTAGAGAGGACTTGCCCCTCTAGGCAGAAGACCCCTCAAACCTGGGTGTCAGGGAAAGCTCCTACACCTCTGCAGCCAGGTAGAGGGGACTGGCTCCTCCAGGAAAGAGACCCCTCCCACATGGGTATCCAGTGGAGGGCTCCTATACAGCTGCAGCCATGGTAGCAGGGACTCGCCCATCCAGACTAGAGACCCCTTTCACCTGGGTGTCTGGGGAACTCCTATACTCTGTAGGCAGGGTAGAGGGGCCTTGCCCCTGCAGGCCGGAGACCCCTCCCACCTGGATGGGAGGGCTAGAAACTGCCCCAACCAGGGTAGAGGGGACTTTTGCCTCCAGGCTGGAGACCCCTCGCCCATGGGTGTCCAGGGGAACTCCTATACTGCTGAAGCCAGGCTAGAGGGGACTCGACCTTCCAGGCAAGAGACCTCTCCCATCTGGGTGTCCTGGGGGGGGGGGGCTCATATACTACCACAGCCAGGGAAGCAGGGACTCGCCTCTCTAGGCTAGAGACTCCACCCACCTGTAGGTCAGGGAGCTAGTATACCGCCCCAACCAGGGTAGAAGGGACTTGCGCTTGCAGGCGGGAGACCCCTCCCTCCTGGGTATCGGAGGGGGCTCTTATATCCCTGCAGCAAGGGTAGAGGGGACTCACCCCTCCAGAGGGGAGGTCCCTCCCATCTGGGTATGTGTGTAGGAGATCCTATACTTCTGCATTTAGGCTAGAGAGGACTCCCCTATCCAGGACGAAGACCCCTCCCACCTGGGTGTCATGTGGGGGCTCCTATACTGCTGCAGTCAGAGTAGCAGAGACTCATCTCTCCAGTTGGGAGATCCCTCCTACCTGGGTGTCAGGTAGAGCTTAATTACCACAACAGCCAGGGTAGAGGGGACTCGTTCCTCCAGGGGGAAGACCCCCTCCCATCTGGGTGTTATGGGGTGGGGGGCCTCGTATCCACTGCAGCCAGGGTAGCAGGGACTCGCCCCTCCAGTCGGGAGACTGCTCGTACCTGGGTTTCAGGGAGAGCTCAATTACCACCGCAGCCAGGGTACAGGGGAGTCGCCCCTACAGGAGGGAGACCCCTCCCACCTGGGAGTCCTGAGAGTTCTTATATGGCACCAGCCAAAGTAGAAGAGACTTGCGCCTCCAGGCCGAAGGCCCTCCAACCTGGGTATTGGGGTTAGCTCCTATACCGCAACAGCCAGGGTAGAGGGGACTCATCCCTCCAGTCAAAAGACCCCTCCCACCTGGGTGTTGGGGAGCTCATATACCTCTGCAGCCAGGCTAGAGGGGACTCGCCCCTCCAGGCGAGAGACCCCTTCAACCTGGGTGTCGGGGGGAGCTAGTATACCACCCCAACTTGGGTAGAGGGAACTCGCCTCTCCAGGCAAGAGATCTCTCCCACCTGGTGTCTGGGGGGTTGGGGCTAGTATACAGCTGCAGCCGGGGTAGCAGGGACTCGCCCCTCCAGGTGGAGACCCCTTTAACCTTGATGTCTCAGGGAAGTACTATACCTCTTCAACCAGGGTAGAAAGGACTCGCCCCTCCAGGCGGTAGACCCTTCCCACCTGGGTGTTGGGGGAGCTCATATCCTGCTGAAGCCAGGGTAGAGGTGACTCGCCTCTCCATGCAGGAGACCGCTGCCATCTAGTTGTTTCAGGGAGTTCCTTTACTGCCACAGCCAGAGTAGAGGGGACTCGACCCTATGGGCAGGAGACCCCTCCCACCTGGGTTTCTGGTGGGCAGGCTCCTATACTGCCCTAGTCAGGATAGAGGGTACTCTCCCTTCCAGGTAGGAAAACAATTTCACCTGGGTGTCTGTAGCAGCTTGTATACCCTCAGAGCCAGAGTATAGGGGACTCGCCCCTCCAGTTGGTAGGCCCTCCAACCTGGGTGTCAAGGGGAGCTCATATATTGCCACAGCCAGGATATAGGAGACTAGCCCCACCAGGTGAGGGACCCCTCCCACCTGGGTGTCTTGGTGATCTGATACACCGCCTCAGCTAGGGTAGAGGGGCCTTCATGTCCAGGCGGGAGGCCCCTCCCACCTGGGTTTTTGGGGGGAGTTTGTATCCTGCTGCAGCCAGGGTTAAGGGGACTGGCCCCTCCAGGCTGGAGACACCTCCCATCTGGGTGACTCCAGGAGCTCTTAAACCTCTGCAGACAGGGTAGAATGAACTCACCCTTCCAGTCCGGAGACCCCTCCCACCTCTATGCCTCTATGTGTGTGTGGGGGAGCTCCTATACCTCTGCGACCAGGGTAGAGCAGACTTGCCCCTCCTCTCCAAGCGGAAGACTCCTCCCACCTGTGTGTTCCTATGAGCTCCTATAGCTCAGCAGACAGGGTAGAGGATACTCTCTCCTCCAGGCGAAAGACCACTCCCAACTTGGTGTCTAGGTGAGCTTGTATTCAGCCTTAGCCAGGATACAGCGGACTCACCCCTCAAGGCAGGAGATACCTCCCAACTGAGTGTGTGTGTGTTGGGGGGGGGGAAGCTCCTATACCACTGTAGCCAGGGTAACAGGGTCTCCACTCTCCAGGTGGGAGACACCTTTCACCTGTGTGTCTGGGGAAGCTCATATCCCACTGCAGCCAGGGTAGAGGGGACTCACCTCTCTAGGCAAGAGAACTCTCCCACCTGGGTGTTGAGGGTGGCCCGGGGCTCCATTACTGCCGCAGTCAGGGTAGAGTGGACTTATCCCTTCAGGCGGAGACCCCTTTCACCTGGGAGTCAGGGGGAGCTCATATCCCACTGAAGCCAGGGTAGAAAGGACTCACCCCTCTAGGCGGGAGACCTCTCCCACCTGGGAATTGGGGGAGCTCAGATACTGCCACAGCCAGGCTAGAGGGAACTTGCCCTTCTAGGCCAAAGACCCCTTCCACTTTGGAGTTGGGGAAAGCTCTTATACCGCTGCAGTCAGGCTAGAGGGGAGACCCCTCTTTTACCGCTGCAGCCAGGGTGTCCGGGGGGAGGTAGTATACCGCTTCAATCAGATTAGAGGTGTCTGGCTCCTCCAGCGGGAGACCCCTCCAACCTGAGTATCCGTAGGATCTTGTATATCACATTAGCCAGAATAGTGGGAACTTGCCTCTCCAGGCAGGAGACCATTCCAATATGGGTGTCTGCAAGCTCTTATGCCCCCGCAGCCAGGGTAGAGGGGACTTGCCCCTCCAGTCAGGAGACCCCTCTAACCTGGGTGTTGGCGGGAGAGTTTCTATACTGCAGCAGCCAGGGTAGAGGAGACTCGCCACTCAAGGCGGGGAAACCTCTCACACCTTGGTGTGTGTGGTGGGGGGGGAGCTAATATACCACTCTAGCCAGGGAAGAGAAGACACACCCCTGCAGGCGGGAGATCCCTCTAAATTGGTTTTCATGGGTAGCTCCTATACCACAGCAGCCAGGGTAGAAAAGACTCGCGCTCCAGGCCGGAAACCCTTCCCACCTGGGTGTGGTGGTGGTGGTGGTGGGGAGTTTGTATACTGCTGCAGCCAGAGTAGTGGGGATTCGCTTATCCAGGCAGGAGACTCCTCTTGACTGGGTGTTGCATGGAGCGTGTATACCACCTTAGCCAGGATAGAGGAGATTCACCCCTCTAGGCAGACACCCCTCCACCTCGGTGTCATGGGGAGCTTGTATACTGGAGCAGCCTGGGTACAGGGGACTCGCCCCTCCATGTGGGACACCTCTCCCACCTGGGTGTGTGTGTGGGGGCTCTTATACCTCTGCAGCCAGGGTAGGGTGTACTCGCCTCACAAGGCAGGACACCCCTTCCACCTGGGTGTCAGGGAAAGCTAGTATACCACCACAGCAAGGGTAGAAGAGACTAGCCTCTTCAGGTGGGAACCCTTCCACCTGGGTGTCCGGGTGAGCTTATACACTGCTGCAGTCCGGGTAAAGGGGACTCGCCCATCTAGGCAGGAGACCCCTCCCACCTGGGTGTTGGCAGAAGCTCCTATAGCACTGCAGCCAGGTTGGAGGGTACTGGCCCCCCAACGGAAGACCACTCCCACCTGGGTTTCTGGGGGAGCTCATATATGGCTGCAGCCAGGGTAGAAGGGACTCACCCTTCCAAGTGGGAGACGTGTCTCACCTGGGTTTCGAGAGGAACTCATATACCACTACAGGCAGGGTAGAGGATACTGACACCTCCATAGGAGACCCCTTTCACCTGAGTGTCAGGGGGAGCTCTTATACCGCCGCAGCCAGGGTAGAGGGGACTCACGCATCCAGTCGCGAGACCCCTGTAACCTGAGTGAAGCGGGAGTTCCTATACTGCCACAGCCAGGGGAGAGGGGACTTGCCCTTCTGGGTAGGAGATCCCTCCCACCTGGGTGTCTGGGGAGAGCTCCTATACTTCAGCAGCTAAGGTCTCCCTAAAGGCAGGAGACCCCTTCTATCTTGGTGTTGATGTGAGCTAGTATACCACCCCAGGGAGAGTAGAGAAGAGACCCGTCTCACCGGAGTGTCAGGGTAGGGGAGCTAATATAATGCTGCAGCCAGGGTAGTTGGGACTTGCTCCTCCAAGAAGAAGACTACTTCCACCTAGGTGTCTGTGTGTGGGGGGGAGGACTCCCAAACAGCTGCATCCAGGGTAGCAGAAAATCGCCCCTCCAGAAGGGAGACCACTTTCACCTGGTTGTCAGGGGAAGCTTGTAACCAGCCCCAGTCAGGGTAGAGGGGACTCGCCCCTCCAGGCAAGAGACCTCTCCCACCTTGGTATGGGGGGAGTTCATATACCTCTGAAACCAGGGTAGAGGGGATTCTCTCCTCCCAGGTGAAAGACCCCTCCAACCAGGGTGTCTTGGGGAATGCTTATGTCTCTGTAGCCAGGGTAGAGGGGACTCGCCTCTCCAGGCTGGAGACCTCTCCCACCTCCGTGTCTGGGGAGAGCTCCTATACCATAGCTGGGGTAGAGGGAACTCACCCCTAAAAGCAGGAGACCCCCTCCATCCTTGGTATGGGGGGGCTAGTATACCGCTCCAGCCAAGGTAGAGAAGACTCACCCCTCCAGGCAGGAGACCCCTCCCACAAGTATGTCAGGGTAGGGGAACTCATGTACTGCTGCAGGCAGGGTAGAGGGGACTCGCCTATCCAGGAGGGACATGCCTCCCAACTGTGTTTGGGGGGAGCTTATATACCGCCTTAGCCAGGGAATAGGGAACTTGCCCCTCCAAGTGGGAGGCACCTCCCACCTGGGTGTCTGGTGGAGCTTGTATATCTCCCCAGCTATGATAGAGGAGACTTGCTGCTTCAGGCTGGAGACCCTTCCCCTCTGTGTATCAGGGGGAGCTCTTATACCACCACAGCCATGGTAGAGGGGACTCGCCCTTCCAGGGGGGAGACCCCTCCCACTACCTGGGTGTTGAGGGAGGAGCTCCTATTCCTCTGCAACCAGGGTGGAGGGAACTCGCCCCTTCAGGAGGGAGACCCCTCCCACCTGGTGTCAGGGGACGCTCCTATATTGTCACAGTCAGGGTAGAAGTGATTCGCCCCTCCAGGTGTGAGACCCCTTATACCTGGGTATCCAGGAGAGCTCCAAAACCACCAAAGGCCGGGTAGAGAGTACTTTACCCTCGAGCCGGGAGACTCCTCAAACCTGGTTGTCATGGGAGCTCCTAAACCACAGCAGCCCAGGCTAGAGGGGATTCGCCCCTCCATGTGGGAGACCCCTCCCACCTGGGTACGCGTGGAAGCTCCTATAACACCATAGCCATGGTAGAGGGGACTCACCCCTCCATGCAGGAGACCCCTCCCACCTGGGTGTCTGGGAGAGCTTGTATCCACTGCAGCCAGTGTAGAGCGGACTTGCCCCTCCAAGTGGAAGACCCATTCCACCTGGGTGTCAGGGGGAGCTCATATACCGCTGCAGCCAGGGTAGAGGAGAGTTGCTCCTCCAGGCCAGAGACCACTCACATCTGGGTGTTGGGGGTCAGGTATAAAGTTGCAGCCAGGGTAGCAGGGACTGGCCCCTCCAGGAGGGAGACCCCTTTCACCTGGTTTTCAGGTGGAGCTCTAATCCTGCCACAGCCAGGGTAGAGCAGACTCTCCCCTCTAGGCAAGAGACCCCTCCCACTTGGGTGTGGGAAGGGGCCACATATAAAGCTGCAGCAAGGGTAGCAGGGACTCGACCCTCAAGGCAGGACACCCCTTTCACCTGGGTGTCTGGGGGAAATCATATAACTCTACAGCCAGGATAGAGGGGACTTGCCTCTCCAGGTGGGAGGACCCTCCCAACTTGGTATCTGAGGGAGCTAGTATGATGCCCCAACCAGGGTAGAGGGGAGACTCGCACCTTCAGGCGGGAGACCCTTCCCACCTGAGTGTCCAGGGGAGCTCATATACCACTGCAGCCAGGGTAGCAGGGACTCGCCCCTCCAGGCAGGAGTCCCTTTCCACCTGGGTATTAAGGGAAACTTCTATACTGCTGCAGGCTGTGTAGAGGGGACTCTAGCTCCAGGCTAGAGACTCCTCACACTTGGTTGTCATGGGAGCTCCTACACTGCAGCAGCCAGGGTACAGTGGACACGCCCCTCCAGGTAGGTGACCCCTCCTATCTGGCTATGAGGGGGCTGCTCTTATACTTCTGCAGACAAGATAGCGGGGACTCGCCTCACTAGGCAGGAGATCTCACAACCTTGTTGTCAGGGGAGCCCATATACAGCTGCGGGCAGGGTAGAGGGGACTTACCACTCCAGGCGGGAGACCCCTCCCACCTGTGTTTCTAGGGGAGCTTGTATACCGCCTTAGCCAGGCATGAGGGGACTTGCCCCTCCAGGCGGGAGACACCTCCCACCTGGATGTCTGGGGGAACCTGTATATGTCTGAAGCCAGGGTAGAGGGGACTCTCTGCTCCAGGAGGAAGACACTTCCCAACTGGGTGTCAGGGGGAGGTCCTATATCACCACAGACAGGGGGTCCTATATCACCACCTCCAGGGGGGAGACCACTCCCATCAGGGTGTATGTGTGGGGGGAGCTTGTATACCACCTTAGCCAGGGTAGAGAGTATTTGCCCCTCCAGGCGGGATACCTCTCTCACCTGTGTGTTGGGGCGAGCTCATATACCACCGCAGCCAGTGTAGAGGGTACTTGCCCCTCCTGGCAGTAGACCCCTCCCACCATGGTGCCAGGGGGAGCTTGCATACAGCCACAGCCAGGGTAGAGGGGACTCCCTCTTCCATGCAGGAGACCACTCCCGCCTGGGTGTCTGTGGGAGCTCATACACTGCCATATCCAGAGAAAGGGGACTAGCTCCTCCAGACAACATAGCTCTCCCACCTAGGTTTCCCAGATTGTATTCTGCCTTAGCCTTGGAAGAGGGGACTTGTCTCTCAGGCGTCAGACCACTCACACCTTGGTGCCCGGTGGGAGGGGTCATATATGGCTGCAGCCAGGGTAGCAGGGAATCACCCCTCCAGTAGGGG
The DNA here is from genome assembly GCF_052094955.1 of Ictidomys tridecemlineatus. Classification (NCBI taxonomy): domain Eukaryota; kingdom Metazoa; phylum Chordata; class Mammalia; order Rodentia; family Sciuridae; genus Ictidomys; species Ictidomys tridecemlineatus. The sequence goes on along the minus strand of NC_135478.1, from coordinate 69,117,366 downwards.
AACCTTCCCACCTGTGTGTATTGTGAAGCTCCTATACCTCTGCAGCCAGGGTAGAGGGGACTCGCCCCTCCTGTTGGTAGACCCCTCTAACTTGGGTGTTGGAGGAGAACTTGAATACTGCTGCAGCCAGGGACACCTGGGTGTCCTAAGAACTCTCATATGGCACCAGACAAAATAGAGAGAATTCGCCCCTCCAAGTGAGAGACTGCTCCAACCTGAGTGTAGTGGTGAGCTACTATACCTCCAAAGCCAAGGTAGAGGAGACTCGCCTCTCCAGGCAGAAGACCACTCTGACCTAGGTGTCAGGGGAAAATTGTATACCAACTTAGCCAGGATAGAGAAAACTCGCCCCTCCAGGCGGGAGCCCCTTCTCACCTGGGTGTCAGGGAGAGCACATATACCACCGCAACTCAGTTGAGGGTACTTGCCCCTCCAGGTGGGAGACCCCTCCCACCAGGGTGCCAGGGGAAGCTACTATAAGCCAGCAGCCAAGGTAGAGGAGACTCGCTGCTCCAAGCAAAAGACCCCTCCCACTTGGGAATGGGGGGAACTCATATACTGCCACCACCAGGGTAGAGGGAACTCGCCCCTCTAGGCAGGAGATCCCTCTCTTCTGGGTGTCTGAGGGAGCTCATATACCTTCTGCAGCCAAGGTAGAGGGGCCTCATCCCTCCAGGCGGAAGACCTCTCCCACCTGGGTGTCCTGGATGGGCTCCTATGCGGCTGCAGCCAGGGTAGAAGGAAGTCGCCCCTCTTGGCCAGAGACCCCTTTCACCTGTATATCCAGGGGAGCTCCTAAACCGCTGCATGCAGGGTAGAGGGGATGCTACTCTCCAGGCGGCAGACTCCTCATACCTGGTTGTCTCGGTAGCTGCTATACAGCAGAGCCAGGGTAGTGGGGGTTAGCGCCTCCAGGCAGAAGACCCCTCCCACCTAAGGTATTCAGCCTTAGCCAGTGTAGAGGGGACTAGCCCCTCCAGGAAGGAGTCCCCTCCCACATGGGTGTCTGGGAGGGGGGCTCATATATAGCTGCAGCTGGGGTAGAGGCAACTCGCCCCTCTAGGCGGAAGACTCCTCCCACCTGGGTTTCAGGGGGAGTTCTTATATCGACACAACCAGGGTAGAGGGGACTCACCCCTCCAGGCAGGAGACCCCTTCCAACAGGGTTTCAGTAAAAGCTAATATACCACTGCAGCCAGGGTAGAGGGGACTCACCCCTCCAGTCGAGAGATCCCTCTCACTTAGGTGTCAGAGAGAGCTTCTATACAGTCAAAGCCAGGGTAGAGGGTAGTCGCACCTCGAGGCAGAAGCCCCCTCCCACCTGGGTGTTGGGAGGAGGTCATATACTGCTGCAGCCAGGGTAAAGGGGACTTGCCCCTCCAGGCCAGAGACCCCCTTCACCTGGGTGTCGGGGGTGCATAAAACAGACTCAGTGAGGGTTGAGGGAACTCGCCCCTCCACTCGAGAGACCCCTCCCATCTGGGTGTCCAGGAGAGCTCCTATAAAGCTTCAGCCAGGCTAGAGGGGACTTGCCCCTCCAGGCAGGAGACCCCTCCCATATGGGTGTCTGAGGGGCTCCTATATTCTGCCACCAGGGTAAAGGGGACTCTTTCCTAAAGGCAGGAGGCCACTCCCACTTGGATGTCTAGGTGGGGGATCCCATGTACCGCTGAAGCCAGGGTAGTGAGGACCCACCTCTCAAGGCAGGAGACCCCTCCCACCTGGGTGTCTTGGGAAGCTGGTATACAACCTTAGCCAGGGTAGAGGGGACTCTCCCCTCTAGGCGGGAGACCCCTCCTACTTGGGTGTCTGAGGGGCTCCTATACCTCTGCCTCCAGGATAGAGGGGATTTTTCCCTTCAGGCGGGAGACCCCTCCCACCTGGGTGTATGAGTGGGATATACCATATACCGCTGAAGCCAGGGTTGAGGGTACTTGCCCCTCCAGGCAGGAGACACCTCCCACCAGGGTGTCATGGGGATCTCTTATACCTAGCAGCAAGGGTAGACAGGACTTGCCCCTCCAATTGAAAGATCCCTCCCATCTGCGTTTGGGGGGAGTTTGTATACTGCCTCAGCCAGGATCGAGGGGACTAGCTTCTCCAGGAAGGGTGTCACCCTTCCCACCTGGGTGTCAGTGAAAGCTAGTATACCACCACACCCAGGGAAGAGAGGACTAGCCCCTTCAGGCGGGAGACCCCTCCCATTTGGGTATGGTGGAAGAGCTTTTATGCAGCCAGGGCAGAGGGGACTCGCCCCTCCAGGGAAGAGGCCCCTCCCACCTTGGTGACTGGAAAGCTCATATACCTCCACAGCCAGGATAGGGTGCACTTGCTCCTCAAAGCAGGAGACCCCTCCCACTTGGGTGCCTGGGGGAACTCTTATACCTCTGCAGCCACGGTAGAGGGGATTCGCCCCTCCAGGTGGGAGACCCTTCCTTTCTGGGTGTCGGAGGGGGCTCTTGTACCCCTGCAGCCAGGGTAGAGGAAACTTGCCCTTCCGGGCGGGAGACCCTTCTTACCTGGGTGTCTTCAGGAGCTTGTATACCGTTGCAGTCAAGGTAGAGCGGTCTTGCCCCTTCTGGTAGAAGATCCTTCCCCAGTGTGTGTCGTGGTGAGCTCTTATACTGCTGCAGCCCCAATAGAGGAGACTAGCTCCTCCAGGCGTGAGACTTCTCCCACGTTGGTGTCAAGGTGATCTTGTATTCAGCCTTAGCCAGGGTAGAGGGGACTCTAACCTCAAGGAGGGAGACCCCTCTCACCTGTGTGTGGCGGGTGGGCTTGTATACAGCTGTAGCCAGGGTAGCAGGGACTCGCTCCTCCAGGCTGTAGACCCCTTCCAACTGGGTGTTGGGGAGCTAGCATACTGCCCCATGTGGTAGAGAGGACTCACATCTCCAGGCAAGAAACCTCTCCTACCTGGGCATCGCGCAGAGCTCATATACCCCCGCAGCCAGGTAGAGGGTACTTGCCCCTTCAGGCGGGAGACCCCTTCCACCTGGGTGTCTGAGTGAACTCTTATACCCTCTGCAGAGAGGGTAGAGGGGCCTTGCCCCTCCAGGGAGGAAACCCCTCCCACCTAGGTGTCACTGAAATTTTGTATACCACTTTAGCCAGGGTAGAGGTGATTGGCGCCTCCAGGCAGGAGACTCCTTCCCCCATGTGTCTGGCATACTCAGATACCAGCACAGCCAGGATAGAGGGTACTTGCCCCTCCATGCGAGAGACCTCTCCATCTAGGTGTCTGGGGGATTTTCTACACCGCTGCAGCAAAAGTAGAGGGGATTCGACCCTCTAGGCAGGAGACCCCTCCACCCTGATGTTGGGGGTAGCTCATATACCACTGCACCCAGAGTAGCAGGGACTCGCCCCTCCAGGTAAGAGACCCCTCCCACCTGGGTGTCAGGGGGAGCTCATATACCGCTGCAGCCATGGTAGAGGGGACTCGCCCCTCCAGGCGGGAGACCCCTCCCACCTGAGTGTCTAGGGGAGCCCCTACACCATCGCAGGCAGGAGACCCCTTCCATCTGGGTGTCAGGGGGAGCTCATATACTCCCGCAGCCAGGATAGAGTACTTGCCCCTCTAGATGTGAGTCACCTCCAACCAGAGTGCCTGGGAGCCCTTATGTGGCACCAGCCAAAGTAGAGGGGACTGGCCCCTCCAGGTGGGAGAGCCCTCCCACTTGGGAGTTGGGGTGAGCTAGAATACTGCCCCAGCCAGGGTAGAAGGCCACTCGCCCCTCCAGGCAGGAGAGCCCTCTCACTGGGCGTTGGGGTGCTCATATAGAGGTAGAGGTTACTTGCCCTCCATGTGGGAGACCTCTACCACCTGGCTTGTATACTGCCGCAGCCAGGTTAGAGGGGACTCACCCCTCCATGTGGGAGATGCCTCTCATCTGGGTGTCTGGGGAGCTCATACACAGCTGCAGCCAGGGTAGAGGGGACTCACCACTCTAGGCGGGAGATCCTTCCCATTTGGATGTCAGGGGGAGCTCCTATACTGCTGCTGCCAGGGTACAGCAGACTTCCCCCTCTAGTGGGAAGACCTTCATATACTGTAGCAGCTAGGGTAGAGGGGACTCGCCCCTCCAGGCAAGACACGCCTCCCACCTGGGTATAGGAGTGGAGATCTTATACAACTGCAGCAGTGTAGAGGAGAGTCGCCCCTGATGGCGGGAGACCCATTTCTTCTGGGTTTCTGGGAGTTGTATACAGCCTTAGCCAGGGTGGAGGGAGAAGTTACCATGTGCCCCCCTCCCTCATGCAAGACCACATAGGAAATTCTTTCTAAGGAAAGGTATGTATGGCTAGAGGTGGGAGGAAATGCCAGAGAAAACTGTGTAGGTATCTTTAGAGGACCCTAGAATAGAGAAGCCTTCCCGGGGATGACTTCTGGTCAGTGATAAATAGTCCTCTGAGATTAGCAGGAGGCACATGCAGTCATGCTGGGAGAAGGAAATAGTTCCTAGGAGCCCCATCTTCTCACACTGTGATCTCTCCTACAGCATCTGGACTTTAGCATGTTCTCCCTAAGGAAATTCAACCAGCATGGTCTGCCATGCTTACACATACAATCAGCTTCCTTCAGTGCATTTTACAGGTGAGGTCCTCTTGTGCTTTGGCTCTTGCCAGTGTCCTGGGGGTGACCATGTGTTAGTCTGACCCTCAGAATGTGGTTACTGCAACCTCAGACAAAGTTTAAACTCTCCTGATGCCCATTCCTCCTGTTCACTCCCAGGACTGGCCTCACTCCTGAACTCTGTACAACCCCAGCTTCTCTCCTGGATTCCTCTGAATGCCCCTCCACTGCTTCTTTCTTGTTTAGGTTTCACAGCCTGCCTCCTGAGGACCCCAAATCTTCTGTCACTGGAGAGCCTATTGCAAGGGTGTCCAGCCTCATTCTGTGCCAGTTGTGCCAAAAGGTGTCCTGTCCTGTGTCTGACTGGTGGCATTGACAGAGCATGGGAAGTCATGGCAGGTCAAGTTTGTGTTACCAGGTGCATTGTTTCTGTTAGAAGAGAATCCATCAAACCCAAGCTTATCTCCCTAATGCAATATTGTAGAGAAATTGTGTGAAACTTTGTGTGGACGCAGGCTTCTTAGGTATTTAGAAACCAAGACTCATCTGTTCCATCTAATGTCATCACAGATAATGAAAGACTTCTGCCAATGGGCTGTTTTTTACATGTGTTTTTTTTTTTGTTTTAGGTTCCTCACTGCTCCACTAGCAGCTTCCATTTTGATTGGTTTATTTATTCCCTATCATACCACTTTTGTTACCTTTTATATCCTTTTATCTATATTTGAAATTCATTTTTATAGTGGTTTCTATGTGTTTTACATCAATACCAACATATGCCTGAGTTCTATTACCACGTTCCTTCTCCTCCTACCCTCATCTCTTCCTTATTGTTTATGATGCTGTTGTCACAATTATGATGTGCACACTGGAATTTTTGTGTTCATTTCCATTATTGATTCAAACTATGAAATTTTTTCTCCTGTTTTTAATTTATAATATAATATGTTAGAAACTAAAATACAAGGATATGTCATTGTTAGGATTTATGTTCAGCTATGTAAGTACCTTTAGCAGAGATATTAATTTCCCAGGTTCTCAAGTTCCCATCTCTTACCCTTCTTAAGTCTTAGGACTCCCCTCAGTATTTCATGCTGGGCAGAACTACAAGAAACACTAATGTGCTCTGCAACTGTCCCATTTGTGGTGGTCAGATCTTCTTCATTGTGACCATTTTACGTGACAGGAACAAGTTATAGGAGGGCAGATTAATTTTTGGCTCATGGCTTCACAGGTTCCCATAAGCTTCTGACTCTATCACAGAAACAGAATGATAGAAAGTCATAGTGGAATATGTAGAAAAATAAAACTAGACCCTATTTCTCACATTGCACAAAAATTAACTCAAAATAAATCAAAGGGCAATGGTGAGCCATGTGCACCAGCAGCAGCAGCAGTCTAGGCCACATGGAGAACAGGGGTGGAGCCTGCCCGGGAACCATAAGGACAGGACCAAGATCTCTGAGCAGGTGCCATTGCCAATGAATTTTCATTGGCCCCACACTTCTTTGCCAAAGCTTGAATAGTCATGGTGGCCTTGCTTAGGAGAGGCAGCTTGCATGAGCAGGGCATGTTCCCTTCTTAAAGGAGCAGGTCACTGTTGTGCAGGCAGATGTGCATAATGAAGCTTTGGCACCAGGCCTGTTATCAGCTCCAGGGTTGCCATGGGCAAGGATGGCCCTAGGCACCCACTGAGAAGCTGGGACCAGGCTTCCTAGCATGAGGGCAACCAGTCTCTGCTGCTGGGAGCTGTGGTGGGAGGGCTTCTGAACATAGGCGGTGAAAGTGGCCCTATAGGCAGATTGGTGTGGGCATGGCTCCAGGCAAGTTAGCAAGCCTACCTCTGCTTGTTGCCTCATATCTGACTCCTGCTGGGCTTTGGGCTGGCCACACAGGCTTGTCCTACCCTGTGCTTCAGAGCTGAAACCAGGGGTTAGTGGTGCCATACTAGCCTGAAGGACTGCTGGTGGGCAAAAGGATCCCAAGCCTGTGGGGCACAAGATAATGTCTGTAGGGCACAGCTATGGCCACAAGGCTTGGCCCAGTGGCAGCCTCGCATGACAGGAAACTTCTCTTTGTGGGAGTCATGACCACCCAGAAATACTTCAGACTCCTGCTGTGGCTGCCTTCAGAATACAACCTAAAACAATTTCTGGGAAAGTGGAGTTTTTCTCTAGTGAGTGTTAAGACACACCTGTACCATTTCCAATTGTGCCACTATGGGGTGTGGATTGCACTTACCCACCCCAGAAGACTTTCATGATACTCGAGTATATGCTTGAGCACTGCTTGGACAGTGATCTGGAAGTAGATGATGATCTTTACATCAACAGAGATCATCTGAAGAGTTTCCTGAGGAGTTTAAATATCATTGAGTCCCTGCTCTTCAGGCAGACAGGACTGAGCACTACAGAAATGTTTTGGGTCTTGTGAGATATATCAGCTTTTTTTAATGAGCATTCTGAACAGAACAAGAAGGGGTACATCTGAGATCTCCAGAACAGTAAGATTCACTAAGCTATCATGCTCACCCTGAACAAAAACCCAAGATACCAGTACAAACTGCACAGCTACATTCTCAGTTGCCAAATTACAGAGCAGAGTTATCACACAATTCAGATCCACTGAGAAATCATCCTAATGAGCAAATACAGCAACACATAGATGCATAGAGGACCATGCATAGGAATTCCTGCTTCCTTCATGAGGTTTCAGTCCTGCCCTCAAGAGGAAGTTCTGCAATGAGAATTTCTGACTGGGAAGAATTTGTGTTTGGCTGTGGACCGTTAGCCACCCTGTACCCCTCCCTCCCAAGAAGAATGGACTCAGCCTAGATGGAAGCCTTGGTTGACATCATCATGTAGGTAGTGGAAATGATCAAGGCCGCCACCAAGACCCGGATATGCATCATGGACTTCAAGGAGATCTGTGTGGCTATCGTCCTGTGGTGAATCCCATGTTTGGGGCAGAAGAAGTGCAAAGATTTTGCACTTCTGAACCTACTGCTTGTACACAGGAAGTATAAAGGAAAGATGTCAGTTGCTGTGAGGAGGCATGCAGACCTACAGAATATTTTCAGCAAGATCCAGTTAGTGGAGCATGAGGAACTAGAAACTCAGGATCTGGCCAACAGAATCAACCAGAAGTCTGGATACCTATTCTTCCTCTCCAATTCCCTGAAGTAGCTTTTTCCCTTCTAGTTCCCTGGATCCAAGGACAAACATAAAGAGGTCAAAGATGAAAATGTCATATACTGGTGCCATTATCTGGACATTTTGACATGTTTGTGAGGTTTCTGGAAAACTTAGGAAAGACATGTCCCACCCCAAGTCAGCACACCAAAGTGGTTGTACTACTTTTTAATTCTGATTCCAACCCTGATAAGGCCAAACTAGAGGAACTGATGAGAAATTATACCAGGAAGTACCCTAAAGGTGATATGAAGGTTTTGCCTTCATCTTCAGAATTTGAAATTATTCTGGCCCTCAGGGTAAGATCTTCCCATTTCATAATAAATCTTTGCACTTCTTCTGTGAAGTTGACCTGGTGTTTACCATGGAACTCCTGCAACAGTGTTGAACAAATAGAGTTTGGGGCCAATAAACATATTCCACAATCATCTTTAGACAGTATGATTGAAAGATTATTTATGATGGGAAAGTTCCCAGGGACAACCATTTTTTTCCTTTTACTCAAAAACTGGCTTCTGGAGAAACTATGGGTTTGGCATTACTTGTAATTATAAGGGACATCTTGTAAAAGTGGGTGGCAATTTCCATCCATGGCTGGGGCTGAAGGATGTGGACATTTTCAGTAATGTTCTCCAAGTATGCTTAAAGATGTTAAGAATCCATGAGGTAGGGGTAGTGCATGTCCAACACTTTGTCTTCTATGACTCCAATCTGGATCCCAAACAATACAAAGTGTGCTTGGGGTCCAAAGCATCATCACATGGTTCCATGCGGCAATTAGCTGAAATGTGACTGGAGATAAATGATCCAAGTTACAGTAGCAGCCAGCCTGATGTCCAGCTCTGCTGGACAAAATATTTTTAATTATCTATTTTTTAAAAAATATTTGTAATATCAGCTTTTGAAGTCCATGCAAGGATATAATTTCTAAGTGTTTTTCTTACATAGGACTCCTTTAAATTGAGATTTGTGAACAAAATTATGATTAGTCTTTGCCTTTGAAAACATCTTCCTTGTGAACATGATGTGGCAAACCAGCTTAATTCTGATTTGAAAGTCTTGGATGAAATTTGTTTTCATTTCCTTCCAGGTCCCTTGTCTATAGTCCTATGGCAAAAACATGAACATTCTCATGAAATATTATTGTAATAAAAAACCAAAACACTGTAAGATTCTGTTTTGCTAACATTGCACAGTTTCTAACTTTTGTCTGTTTTTACAAGTTTTTTAAAAGCCATCTCAAGTTCTGGAGCAGGAAGTAGAGCAGCAAGTGCAGGTAGAAGGATCTTTGATGTTGCAGTCTGGCTTTATGGCTGTGTTGAGATGGCAAAACCTTTAAGACCTGGGGCTTTTGGAAGGTCTCCAGTCATAGTGTTCCCTTCAAGGAGTTAATGGAGTCCCCATTCCTGTCTCTTTTCCTCTTACCCTTACCTTCCATGAGGTGGGCAGATCCTCTCTACCATGTGCTGCCCAACATGATAGACTCCCTTATTTCAGGGTCAAAGTGATGTAGTCAACTGCACATGGACCAAAATGTAGACACCTGAAAGGAAGAAGAGACCTTTCGTTCATATTAGTTCATTATTTCTGGTGTTTGTTAGGATGATGGAAAACTAACACTGCAGAAAATGCAGAACCAGAGTTGTATCCCTGCATCCCTCCTCCTGTAACAACCCTGCAGCCTGCCACTGGATGTCTAGGCTCCCCCATGAAGAGCTTCAACTCTTTCCAGCTCTCAGCTCCCATGTCTGGTCTCTGCTGCCCCATATTGGACTGTCCATGTCAGGCATTCTAAGAACTTGGATGGAGAGATTGAAGTTAAAGAATTAAAATTGCCTAAAAAACTACCATCCAGTTTCAGGATCACATCATGCCAGGTGTTTTAAAATGTCTGGTCCTCCCAGGTCTTGGCTGATATTGTTAAAGTCCCAGGCCACAGAGTTTATACAAAGTTGCTGTGTGCTTTATGCAAGAAAAACTCCCTCTCTGTACCTCTACTATGTGATCAACAGAAGGTACTAGAATATCCCTTTCAGGTCAGTGAGTCTGTGATAGCATATATTCTACTAGGGGAAAACAGTCTCTCCCAATTCCTGGGGAGAGCTGAGGTAGGGAATACTCTCCTCCCCAAATATTGCCAGAGGAGGCAGGGTTCTTAAGATCTTGGAAGCCTCTCCAAAGGGGCTTGGTTCTACAGAGCTAGCTTCTAACTGAGAATTCTGAGACTCAGAACCATTCTTATGTCCCCAGAACAATACTGTCATCCTCTGTCTCAGAATCCCCAATTCCCCACCCTGCAGTGGGACAATCACATGAGTTGAGAAGAGCCATTGGGGATGGCAGGAGCAGGAAGCTGAGGACAACTGGGCCTAGGAAGAATGAACACCTTATACCCACAGGGAGAGTCTCTGAGGACTGTGAGTAGAAATGAGGCAGCAGGAGGCTAGCGCAAGTCCTTCTGACAGGGGAGCACTGGAATAGCATACCTACTCCTTTTCAAAAGGAGAGACACTCCAGGCTCCAGGGACACTGAGAAAAGGGTCAGCTGGACCCAGACTCCTCTCTCACTGCCAGAATTCAGTTCTCAGTGTATATCAGTCTGGAGCAGGGGAGGGCATGGGCATCTAGAGCTGCAGCTGCAACAGCTGGGGATATGCCTGCCCAGCCCCATGAGGATCTCCAGGATCCCGCCAAATCTGAATTTCCAAATTTCTGAGTGTGGTCACCTTGTGAGGATGTGGTCTGTGGTGAGGCATCTGCTGAAGGTGCAGGAGCTGGTGTGGGGGGGAGAGGAGCTGAGGCTGAGCGTTGGTATAACTGGGGATACTATGTTTAGGGACAGTCCCTTTTTTCTCCCTGAGACCTGGGACAGCCCTTAAGGGAAACCACAGCTTCTGGGTCCTGATTAGTCAGAGAGTCATGCACATATGGGGGTGCTGTGGAAGAAGCAGCTGCATCCCAGACTCCTAGGATGGAATCTGGCACCAGTCCCCAGGATGTGAGGAGTCCAAGGCCAGAGGCAGGAGTTAGACATGCACCCTAACAGGAGAGAAGCAGAAGTGGCTCAGGGAACTCCCAGGGGCTCCCCTTGAATGCTGAATGAAATCTTTTATACCATCTTGCTCATCTACAAGGTCAGTGACACGTAGGGTTTATTAGCCTTCAGCATCAGGCCTGGCCCTCAGAAAATGAGAAAACAATATTGTGTAATGGAGAGATTCAGCCTGTAGATAAAGACAGCTGATGTGATGAGTTAAGGAAAATCATTCAGCCATGATCATTGTCCTTGTCTTTATCTCATTCTTCCTTCTAATCATAATCATCACTGAGTTGTTTGACAGTTATCTGAGATTGAGTGATCAAAATTCATCATCTATACTGGGACTTTACTGGGAGTGGAGAAGACAGTAGTAATAATCATGGGAGGACAACAGGTACAAATTAGGAATGTCTGGAACCCCAGGAAATAGGCCTAGATCCCTTCTGCATAGAGCCCCTCTGGTCTAGAGTAATTCTGTGTAATTATTGACCTAACAGATTGGTTTGAGATTCCAGGTAACTAGGCAGTCATTCAGGAAGACTGACTGTGACCCTAGCACTCTCTTCCATGTCTCTGTGTTTATGTTCCCATGGCCTCTCTACAATTCTTCAAGAAGGCCAAATAAGTGAGCATTTTCCTCAGGTCACCCCAGATGGAGGGAGTTCTCATGCAAGGTGCTTTTAAACAATCTCTTGACTCTTGAGGACTTTGCACAACAAAATGTTTTTGAGAAAGAAGCAACCTTCCTAGACCATGTCAGTGCTACTTTGAGAGTCATCCAATCTCATGTGTGTGAGGGATCCAGGTTGATTTAGAACTGTTCTTCGTGCATATCTCATTGAGGAGCCTCAGAGGGAGCTTTGATTCGAGGTCATGACATGTGGTTTCTTCAGAACCATAGAAAGCCATCCTGAAGAGGGGATGAAGATTGGGCATTCTGTGAGATTCTCAAGGATTCAGACAACAGAAGGAAAATTCCCTGGAGATGAGGTTGGAGACAGGGAAAATGGCACAGGAATGACAGAGACCCTGTTGAAGAAGCTGATGTGTCAGAAAGAAGGATAAAGTTCACTAACATTAAATGTCAGTGGGCACTTCAGTGGACAGTGACTATGTAACCTATACTCCTAGAAGTTCAAGTTTCTAGTTGGCTTGAAAACTTTTTTTGGACCTGTGACATGGAAAGTACAGGCTGGGAGTCAGAGTACTATGGGATGAAGAATATTGGTGTCTCCTGTCCAGACCTGGTGGAGGATACTCTCCTGGTGCCTTTGTAGTTCTTGCAGTTGGGGGCATGGACCAGATGGGAGAGTCAACCTGCTCAACTCAGGAGGAGCTACTGGCTCTGCTTCTCCCTTCCACAAGAGCCCCAAATAGCCACTTGATTCCCCTCCCCAAGACCTGAGCAGCCACTTCACTCTCCCTCCTCTAGAGCCCCAGAGTCCCCTCCCTAAGTATCCCCCACACCCACCTGTGCTATTCTGGGGTATGACTTTTGCTATAGAGAAAGCCAGTCTCTCTCCCCCTTCTGACTCTGAGAACCTTGTCTCATCCCAGGACCCATCAGCTACTGGACCCTGACATCTTCCTTGTACATTGAGGGGCTTACCCAGCCTAGACCTGCTGTGTGGTGAGGCTGTTATTCCCTAGGGTCAATATAGGTCTGAGCTGGGTATAGAGATGGGAGCAGATGGATGAGTTTATATCTGGGTCTGCTGCCTTTGGCCTATGTGGAGTCTGGGCAGACTGTGTATGTCTCTCAGAATCACCGTGAGATGGGCAACCATAGCCCTCAGGTCTCAGAGGCACTGAGGGTCAATGAAATACTGTGACGTGGCCAAAGTGGCCAAGCACAGGCAGCTGAAGCATCACATGGATGCTTCTGTTGGTTAAATTTATCCCAAGCTTAGGGGGAGATTCCTGTGCTGCATCTGACATTATTGGTCTGTGTGGGTGGTGCTGACCTCCAGGAACTTGAGGCAGGGAGCAATAGTATAAATTCCAAATTGTCCCCCACCAGTTTGTGAATTCCTCCAGGGTAGGTGGTCCTCATGTTCCTCCACTCAGCAGTTGGCCCATACCACAGCTATGTTCACTAAGGGATTGTCGAATGAGTGTGTGATTGAATTAATGATTCAATGACATGGGCCACAGAGATGAGGATCTGTGGAAAGAGCCTGGGGATGGGTTGCCCAACAACTAACTGTGACCATGATTGTTCATCCATTCATTGTTGGAGCCTCAGTTCTCTCATCTGGAAAATGGGCATACAAATACCTGGTTTGCTTTGATTTGTGGACCCACTGAGACAGAGTAGACAGAGTAATCCAGGTGCTCCAACTCCACAGACCCACAAGAGTGTTCACATGCTCAGCATTTTCTCTTGGCATTGTATAGGCACAGCCTGCCTAGGAGGGAGAGTGACCTAAGGCCAGGCAGTTGGGTACCCACTATCAATTTGGCCTTTAATACCTATGGCACCTAAGCTGGCTTTTCCCTTACAGTCAGGCATGGGGGAAGATGTAGTCACCTTGGGTTGACCTTGGACCAGTGGACCTAGGTACTCACCATCTGTGTAGCTGTGGGACTCAGACAAGCTGCCTTAGTTCTTGGAACTTCTGTCTCCTCATCCACAAGGTGTGGTAGTCATATGTCATGCAGTCATATGCATATGTCATGCAGTCATATAGATTCACACAGGGAATAATAAAGTCTGTTTCATTCTCTATCCTTCTTATCTCCCCAACCCCTTCCATTCAAATGTCACTCCTTCCAAGGACTTGCCTGACTATCCGACCTCACTTCCGAGGCCCTGCAAACATCTCCTTGGTATTTCCTTCCCTGAACTATGATCTGAATCTTCCTGTGCATTGTGGTTTTTGTCCATGGTCTGTTTCCCTCTGTTTCCCTCCTCGGCCCAGGAAGGTGCTTGTGTGGTGAAGTGTCAGGAGTTTATGAGCAGCCACCGTCTCACACGCTGCCTCTCATGCCTAAAAACACCAAGCAGCCTTGTGCTCCCAAACAAGTCTTTGCACTGCCCTCATCATCAGGAGCATCCATGCTCCTGGGTGAGTCACCTGTTACCATGCAACCCAGTAGCCCTGTAGGGAAGTTCTTGACTTATTCTTTTCCCTCTCAAGTTTTGATCATTTTAAGCTACGAAGGAAATGGAGCAACAGACAGATTAATAGGGAACTTATGTGGTAATTTAGGCACTATATGCCTAAACACAGGAGGCACACACTCCTTCAAGAGGCCCAGGGAGGGGCAGGATGGTGGATGGGGGCTTTGGGTACCTAGGGCCCAGGCAGTGGTGCTGGCTGCAGAAGCTTGGGGGAGGTGCAGAAGGAGCCAGGGTTGTCCTATGGTCTGATAACTTCCATAGCACAGCCACATGTGACCACCTCTGACTGGGCAGGTGTCAGAGCCCCATCTTCTTTCTGCAGAAGAAACTCTTCCAGGCAGAAATGGAATGAGTGTCAAACAGGAAGTCCTACCTGCATCTGCCATTTTTCCTAGTATGGATGGATGTAAATCTCAGTTACAAAGGGCATCTTTTCAGCAGCTTCTCGGTATTTCACCTTGAAATATGCCAAAGACATGCTTCAGGGTGGCATGTTTCTGGCCCCATGCCCCCAAAATAAAAAAATAAGCATTGATTATCTTACTCCTACTTTGGATCAAATTCTGAGGTGTGGTTTGGCCAGCTACCAAGGCCCCAGGTCTCTGTGGCTAGGGCTGCAGTCTCTTTTGAAGGCTAGGCTGGGAACTCCACTTCCAAGCTCCCTCCTGTGGCTGTGGACAGACCTGAGCCCCTGTGGACAGACCAGCCTCTTCTGGGGCTGCCTCAGCACATGGTAAGTGGCTTCCCTGAGGATGAACGTAAAGCCAGAATGTTTTTACCATGTCAAAGACAAGGTTGGACACTGAGCTGGGGGCTAAGCTGAATAGAGTCAGAGGTCCGGCCTAAGGAGGGGTCCTCTGCTTTTTTCCCTCAGCCTGCAAGGACAGAACTGGCCACCAGAGGGCAAACTGACCCTTCTGTACAGCTTGCAGCAGCTAGACCCAGGATCTGGGAAGTGAGGGCTCCCTTAGGGAGATAGATGGGCTTCCTGGTAGACCACTGCAGCCTGTATTCCTCTCACTTCCATGTCACCAGACAGAACCCAGCCATGGAAATGAGAAAACCTGGATCGACAAAGCAGGCAGAGGCTCAGAGAGCAGGAAATACAGCCAAGCAGGGTGCTGGCCTCCAGTCTCAGGGTCTGGTGGTAGGAAACAAGCCCTCCCACCTTTGGAGCCCTCTCTGTCTGTGCCTGGGCTCTGGAGTCCCATGGGGAAGTGATCACAGTGGCAGAGAGGAGGGCCTGGCAGTCAGAATCAGCACAGCCTCTAGCAGAACACATCTTCTCTCTGTGGTCCTCCAGAGTCGGGGGCTGAGCATCTGAGCATGGGGTCCCTTCCCACACACCATCAATGAGGTTCACCTGACACTCTCCCATCAACATCTAGTACAGGAAATGTCCCCACATTGTGTCCTTCCTTCTGCTCACTCCCAAGAGAAATCCAAGAAAGAGCCTGAGGTTTAGGTGCTGGCCCCCAGTGCCACCTGCACCAGAGGGTCCCCCACCATCATGGCCTCCCTAGATGCACAAGCTCTTACACAAGGTGACCAAGCCCATGACCCAGTCCAAAGCTGACACCTTCCCAGTTTCCCACACAGCCCCCAGGGGGCAAAAATCCTCCTCCCAGCCCTGTTGCACCTTCCTGAATTCCTGTAGCATTGCCCAAGTGTGTGTAGGAATTCCCAGAGTATGTGTAGAAAGTAAGGGTGAGGAATCAGTAAGCTTCACAGAAAAGACAAATGCCTTAACAATAGCAAGGCTTCCAAAGTGTGGGCTTTTTTTTTTCTGGACACTAATTCCAGACTCATGTTCCAGGAAGGATCTGTCCATAGCTGTTTGGTCAGGACTCCTACCCTGAGTCCCTCCCCACACTCTGGGAGACGCTGCATTGACTCTGTGACCCTAGGGTGCAGGTTTGCAGATCTGAGCATGTGCACACATCTAGGGACTGACCCAGCTTTGCAGGGACTATGGGGATAGAGGAAGAAGGGCTGTCTCTCATGCTGGTCCAGCAGTGAGAGCTCCTGTCAACAGCAAGCACCTGGCCTCCTCAGCGTATTGTGTGATCTCCACAGGCCTGTTGCCCCCATCTCACCCCATTTCTGGCAGGACACATTCATTTTCCACCCCGCTGGTAAACTCCACCTTCTGAAGCCCCTGAATGATGGGAAAAATAAACACAAAACCAGCACTCCAGGTACCACTCCAAATCTGCTAGAATGTTAAATTTCAAAAAGAAAAATAACAGGTGTTGATGAGGATGTGGAGAAGTTAGAACCCTCTTGTATGACTGGTGAGGTTATGAAATGTGGAAGGGCAACTTCTCACAAAAGTTAAGCACAGAATCACACAGGACACACAATTCCAGCCTCCAGCACCTGCCAGAAAGGACCGCAACTAGTGCTCAACAACACTTAATGTCGACAACCTCATTGCCAACAATGGCCATACAGTTGGAGCGCCCCAGGGCCGTCAGTGGGTGAATGATACAACTGTGGTCCATCCACAGGGTGAATGCTATTCAGCCCCAAAGGGAATAAAGTTTGATACATGCTTTAACATGGATGAACTCTGAAAACAGTATGATCAGCAAAAACAGACACCTAGTGCAGGACTCCATCTAGAAAAGAGTCCAGAAAAGACAAATCCATAGAATCAGGAAATAGAGTTGTGGTTACCCAGCTCGAGGGAAGGAAGAACAGGGGTGACTGCTTGGTGCTATGAAATGTGTCAAGAGTTAGGCGAAATTTCAAGTTGTATAACACTGTGAATGCAAAAAGCACTCAACACTGAATTTTTCACTTTGAGCTTAAATTTATGTTGTGTGAATTTTTTAATATTTTTTTAGTTGTAGTTGACCACACTACCTTTATTTTGTTTATTTATTTTTTGTGGTGCTGAGGATCAAACCAAGGGCCCTACATACGCTAAGCGGGCACTCTACGGCTGAGCCACAACCCCAGCCCCTGTAATGTGAATACTATCTCAATAAAATAAAAAAATAAGCCATGCAGGCCATATGTGCCCCGCACTCAGCCATCTAGCTGTGCCTGAGTGCTAGTACCCAGCTGTCCCTAGA
This sequence comes from Ictidomys tridecemlineatus, assembly GCF_052094955.1. Lineage (NCBI taxonomy): Eukaryota > Metazoa > Chordata > Mammalia > Rodentia > Sciuridae > Ictidomys > Ictidomys tridecemlineatus. The sequence continues at coordinate 69,100,355 of NC_135478.1, read as the reverse complement.
ACTCAAGCTCCACCATCCTCAGCCAGATCAGGACTCTCTGGGCTGTGGCTAAGAGCCCTGCTCTCCCTCCACCTGCAGCCCTGCTCTCCCTCCCTTCTGCTTCGTGTCCACGACTCCTCTCTACCTGATCTGCCCTCACCAGCTGCAGACGAGCTCCACCTCCTGACACTGTTCCCTGCAGAGGAGACCCTGATGGCTCACCTCTGCCCACACTGTGGCTTCAGTCACTTAGCAGCAACCTCTGAACCTTTGCACCTCACCGAGCCATTGGCAGAAGCCCTGATGACCCCCTCCCTGCCTTCCTCCTCCTTCACCAACCTTGAACAGACCCCCACCCATCAGGCATTCCTGCCCTTGGCCTGATGCTGGGGGTCCACCTCCTATCTAAGCCTGACCTTGCTTTGGGGGAAACTTTCCTGGATCTTCAGCCCCCACCTCAGCCCCTTGGCCCTTAAACATGTTCAGTCTCTCACCAGTCAGGCCAAGGGTCAATTCACCCTGACCCTGACTTTCTTCACTCTGCCTCTCTCTGACCTCCTAGTCAGTTGTCTAGGAAGAGAAGTTTGCAGGTATCTCACCCTGCATGGGCAGTGGGCTCCACCGCCTTCAGGAGCAGATTCAGCACTATCCTCTGAGTCAAGGCCCTCCTCACTTGCCAACCCACTTTTGCCAGTTTTAAGGACGTACTGCAGCAGTGCAGCATAACCCATGGAATTATCCTCACCCACCCGTAGGCTTTGATAGTGGCATAAGATGCAGACCTTGCCTGGGTGCAGAGTTGTTCCTCATGGTCAGTCTCTTGGACCCCGGCCCCTCCACATGTGCTCAGTCTACTGTCCTCCTACTGCAAGAGGTGACTGTATGCAGCCAGAGGTCCTCCTGGCATGTGACCTGGCTCTCAGAAACCAGTTTCCCACCCTCTTTTCTTTCCTGCTCAGAAAAATGGAGAGAGTTCCCATAGTTCAGCAAATCCAGCTGTCTCCACCTAGGATGAGACTGGGTATTGAATCCAAGGTCACAAGTGAGGGGGACACGTGGGGAGATGCTGAGAAATTTAGCCAGCCACCACTCACCTAAAATGCACAGGAGCCAGGAAGATGGTTTGGGACTGCCCTGTAGGTGCTACAGGACTCTGGGTCCCAGGTATCCCTGACCAACCTGTGGGCCACAGCTGTGCTGAGACCTCCCGAGCCTCAACAAAGAAACCCAGAGAAAATGGACTGCAGCAGTTCTGATCAGGTGAGACTCAACCTCTCCTTGACTGGAGGGGCTGAAGGCCCACGTCCTCTTGCACACACTTGCTACCGCTACCCAGACATCAGCCGAGTTCTGGGAAACTGAATACGTGTAGTAGAGAGGCTGAGGCTGTGGAAACCCTAGGAGCCCTAATTTGGAGCACCTCTCTCTCTCCCTTGTCTCCAGTAGTGTGCCCAAGCCTTTCCTGTCATTCTCTGGCTGACCAATGATTTCTGTTCCTTAATGTCTTATTTTCTTTTGTTTTCCCTGGTGCTGGGTATTGAACCCAGGCCTCATGGTAGAGCATGCTGGGCAGTGCTCTACTACTAAACTACACCTTAACCCCTTAAAGTTCTAGTTTTTGTTGTTTGTTTGTTTGTGCTGGGGATTTAATACCGGTCACTTTACCACTGATCAACATCCTTAGTCTTCTCTCTCTCTCTCTCTCTCTCTGTGTGTGTGTGTGTGTGTGTGTGTGCATTTTGTTTTTTGTTTTTGTTTTGTTTTATTTTTGAGACAGGGTCTTGCTAAGTAACCAAGGGTGGCCTCAAATTCATTATCCTAATAACTCTGGACCAAGTCTCTCTGATCATAGGCACGTGCCACAGCAGCCGACCTTTACGTTATTTTTAAGGCTCCTATCTATGGTTCAAATGCCAGTCTTGTGTGAGAACTCAAGCTGGCATTGCAGTGGGCAACAGGGGTTGGTACAATGTCTACCCCTAAGCCCATCCAAAGTCAAAGAGAGGTTGAGTCTCACCTGATTGGAACTGCTCCAGTCCATTTTCTCTGGGTTTCATGACTGTTGACTCTTCCTCCTTGAGATCCAAAGATACTCCCACTCCCAGGGATTCATCATCTGCAGACCCTCCTCAGAGACTCTGAGAATCCAGAGGCCCACCTCCCCACAAGTCCATTTCAATTCCTGCACCATCTGCTTGGGAGGGAGAAGAGGAAGGGGCAGGGGCTAGGAGAGAGGGGAGTGAATGCCTTTAGTCCTGGTGCAGGAGGCAGGATCCAGCTCTACCACCTGCCAGAGCTGAGCCAAGTCCTGGCCTCTCAGAGCCTCAGTTTCCTTGGCAGGCCATCTTGACAAGGTTCATGATTTGCACAAAAAGCTGGGTAGGGAGCCCAGCATACTAACAATTTTAGCAGAAATTATCATTATCCAGTGTGCCCTCACTGTGTCCCTGTGGTACAAGGGGAAGACAGCAGGCCTGACTGCAGACCCTGGGAAAAGGGGGCAGGAGGGAGGGGCAGTGTCCTCAGTGACCTGGGCCAGCGTCTTTCTCCAGCCTGAAGCTCCAGTAGGCGCTGCTCCTGGGCTGCCCACTGGGGCCAACTTAGGCACAGTGGATGTCAGCTAGTCCCTGAGACAGAAGAGTTAGACCAGTGGAGACCTAAGGGTTAAGCCAGGCCTGGGCACCAGGGTTAGCCCAGAGAGACTAAGGGTTAAGCCCATGGGGGCAGGCTGGGGGCAAGCCAGGGGCAGTGGCGGCGTGGCTGCCCAGACTTCCTGGACGCGCCTGGCGCCACAGCCGCGAGCCTCCGGGGACACAGCCGGCAGCTGGGGACAGCTCCGCCAGCCAGCGCCCCCTCCAGCGCCCCCTCCCGTCGCCGCCCCCGCTTCTCTCTGGGCCCACAACCATCGTGACTGACAGGGACTGTCACACAGCAAGGCGCCCACCATCCACGCTTCTTGGCCAAGATTGAGAGGTCCTGCCGGACTGTCTGACCCATGTCCAGCCAGGGGGCTAACCTGCCTGCCAGAGGGAGGCTGTTGGCTGACCACAGTGGAGAGAAGTCCTGGGTCTGCTCAGCCCTCCCAGACCCCAGAACCTTGCCCACCATAAGCAGTCGGGGTGAGCTTGCTCCCTGGCACCTGCGCCTCCCAGCTTCCACCCACCCAGCCACACACCTCCCACCCAGGCCTGGGACCTTGGAGTGGGTGGGCAGGCCAGAACCCCAAATCCCACCGGCAGCAATGCAGGTTCTCTCACCAAACACCTGGAAGTGACCAATGGCAAGTGTTACTTTGTTTATTTTTCTTAGTTGTAGATGGACACAATACCTTTTATTTTGTTTATTTTTGTGTGGTGCTAAGAATGGAACCTACTGCCTCCTACCTGCTAAGCAAGTGCTCTACCACTGAGCCCCAGCTCCAGCCCCAGCCAACAAGTGTTACTTTGAAGTGTGGGTGTGCAGTAGCTGGTAAGATGGGCATTGTTAAAAACAGTGGATTAGCAGGGTTGAGGACAGAGGATCTCAAGTTCAAGGCCAGCCTGGGCAACTTAGCAAGATCCTGTCTCAAAATTAAAAAATGACAAGGACTGGGGGTGTGGCTCAGTGAGTTCAGTTCACAGTACTGCAAATTAAAAAAAAAAAAAAAAAGGAAACCAAACAGAAACACATGGATTCAAAGAGAAGCTGATTGCTGTGGCAATTTTCAGAGGAAAGCATCCCAACTTTTTCTGTTTGGATGCTGGAGTTACACATCTGCCCCTCCATACTCCCACCTGTAGGGCCCTCAGCCCTAGTCAGGACGTGGGGGATGGCCATGTCCTGGTCCTGCCCTATCTGGACAGGGAGACCTGGTCTGCCTTCCCTGCCTCCTCACTCCCATCAGGCGTGGCCAGCCACCCTGACGGGGCTCTTTCCTCCCCAACTGCCAGTCTCCACTTATGGAGAGGCAGGATTCCCCTTCCCACCACCCTCTGGAGAGGAAGACAGTAAGGCAAACACCTGTCCTGCTCCCTCATCTATCACCCTGAACTGTGCTTCACAATAAAATTACTCATCCTCGGTCAGTGATAAATGAAATCAGTCTAGAGGCGACCACATAGAGTGGGGGTGGGGGCTCCCCATTCAGGGGCTCCAGACCTGGGTGAGATAAACCCAGCCAGCTGTCTTTGTGTTAATGCATAGCCTGGCCAGGGCCAAGTCAGTGGACTGTGCATGCCTGGAATGCTCCCGGGGTAAGGGATTCTGTGTGTGTGTGAGCTGGGGCCAGGAGGAAGCCATCTTAGGTAGAGGGTGTGGTATGGTAGCAGGGAGGTGGCCAGACAGGCCACAGGGGACAGGAGCAGAGGGACCAGAAAAATGGGGAAGGGAAGACCCCAGCAGGAGCAGCCCTCTGAGAGCCCAGCCTGTGGGAAGCCTGGAGCCTCCGGACCTTCAGATATCCCGCAGACCTCAGCCCTGCCCACAGCCCAGCCAGAAGGACCGTGCCCTTGGTTGGCTCTTCTCTTCTGGTTTCAGTTAAAGAACCATGAGCCAAGAATGCCAGAGTGCCATCCACTGGGGCTCCCGTCCAGTTAGAGGAAGACAGGATTTCTGTGGGAGTCAGAATACCACGGTTTGGATGTGTTCAGAAGCTCCAGGAACAGGATGCTTTCTGACTGCAGGATCCAGGAAGCTTCCTGGCAGAAATGGCATTCAAAACTGGCATCAAGGATGCAGAGGGTTAGAAAGAGGGACCCCAGGGCTGCTCTGTGTCTCAGGCCCTGATGAGTGGTCTTCAGTGCCAGGTGCAGGGTGGGGCCTTCCTGTTCTGCCACAGCAGGTAGAAGAAAGTCTATGCCCTAGAGGTAGAAAGTAGCCAGACTTGGATGCTGCAGGGGCTGCAGCCTCCCAGCCCCTGCCCACAGAGCCCCTTCAATCTCTCCCTGGGCAATGTTCAGGAAGCCCCAGACCTAACCAAAACACCATAGCAAAATTGGATTGGCGGGGCTATAGCTCAGTAGCAGAGCACTTGCCTAGCATGTGTGAGCACTGGGTTCCATCCTTTGTACCACACAAAAATAAACAAATAAAATAAAGGCATTCTGTCCATCTGTACTACCAAAAAAAAAAGTGGGTTGGCAGCTGTTGGGGCTGAGGGTGTGTTCAGCAGGTTGCAGAGGGCATGGGGTCAGCTATGTTGTGCAGCCCAGGCACTGTGAGAGGGCTAGCTCAGAGATGAGGTGTAGCATGTATGAGGCCCTGGGTTTGATCCTCAGCACCACATAAAGATAAATAAACAAAATAAACATGGAGGGAGGGATGGAAGGGAGAGAGAGAGAGAGAGAGAGAGAGAGAGAGAGAGAGAGAGAGAGAGAGAGAACACACTCACAGGTGTGCAAAGAAGCAAAAAACACAGCCCAGCAGGAAAAGAGGAAACCAGTCAACTGAAGGTGACCCAGAAATGACAGAGATGACCTGGGAGGAGACAAGTACATTGGGACATTCACTACAACTCTGTCCAGATGTTAAGAAAACAGAAAGCAGATGGAATGTGGTCAGACTTTTTGAAGCCTAAAGGATGGGACTGCCCAGCATGCAGGGCTGCAGGGGCCACCCCACTCCACCTATTACACCTGCACACACCCCAGACACTCAGTACATACTAATTTTGTCTCCTTTTATCCTCATTCCCATTTTACAGACTGAGGTTGGAAGAACTGACAGTCTCTCCAAGGCCACACAGCCAGGAAGTGGTGGGCAAACAGCCTTGGGCGCAAGGCCTACCCTCTAGGTTCCACATCCTCACAGAGATGAAGTAGGGCTACAGCCCAGGAGGCACCTGGAGGGGCTTGGCAGGCAAGAGGCAGAGGTGGGTGCCAGGTCCCCATTCCTCCCACACCCCAGCTTTGCCTTAGCCTTGCACTCCCCAGCTTGGCTGGGAGCCTTGCAGGAGGGTGCGTGCTTCTGTGACGGTAACCACCTGGTCACCATCTGGGCTGTGGCCTTGGAGTTCAGCCCCCAGCCCACACACCTCAGCAGCTGTACTTGGAGGTGCAGACAAAAAGCCCAGGAGACCAGGCACAAAGCCCACAGAAGGCTCCCCGTACCCCCACCCAGACCCTAGCCAGCACCATCCCTTTCCTCAGGGTCTCCTCAAGCCCCTGGCTGTCCTGCAGGTGATGGAGCTCTGACTGCCTAAGGCACTGTGGCTCCCAGAGGGGACTTCCTCTCCTCTCTGGCCAGGGACTAGGCAGTCTGTGCCCCTTGGAGAGCACCCTGATAAGGACCCCACCCTCCCTGGGCCAGTGCTTTGCTGGCATGTGAGGTCTGGCTTCACTCACAGAGAGGATCTGAGGCTCAGAGCACAGCACTGCAGCTCCCATGCCTGTTGCAGCCTCCTGCTTCAGGGGTCACACTCCCAGAAGGGCTGGGTGGGGTAGTGCTGAGCCCCACCGGGAGTCTCCAAGAGAAGCAGCAGCTCAGGGCCAGCAGAGGAAGCGGGGGACCTCTGCCAGCTCCCACCAGGTCCTGACAGCATGAGCGATGGCGGTCCGAGCGATAAGAAACTAATAATTCATGTTTCCAGCTCCCGAAGCCGGTGCCAAGGGAAGGCTGAGCCGAAGCCACCCCCACACTGGAGCAGCCGCAACCCTTTATTGCACAAATTATTAACGACCAGAGAATGAATGGCTGTAATCAGATCAGGGCTGCCAGCACTTTTCATTTCACTTATTTGTATAAATCCTAAAGTCAGGGTCTGCCCTGGGGCACAGAAAGCCAGCCTCCTGCTGGCCAGGTGCCCACCCAAGACAGAGCCAACCCTCCTCCTACCCCACCCCTGACTCCAGGGGGTGATGAGGACAGAGGGCTCCAGAGGGCTTAGGTGGGGGCCATGGGTTCATGGACACCCATGGCAACTCCATTTGGCGGTGGGTCCCTGGGCCAGAGCCAGAGCTCTGCTGTGACTGTTCTGAACAGGGGCTTGCCCATGGCTGAGGGCCAGGCCTGATACCAGGCACAAGATCTGCATCCTCAGCACAGATGGTCCAGGCTGGCCCTCTCCAAGACTCCTGCCACAGCTGTGGCCCCGCCCGACAGAGTCCCTCTCTCTCCCACGTACACCAAACGGCATGCCTCTCAGGCAGGGCTCTCCTTGGCGGTCCTTTCCCTGTTTGGCCAGGCTGGAGTTGGGGACAAAGACTGTGAAGTTTCCTTACAGCACCTGGGAGTGAGCCTGCCAGCTCCTCTCAGGAGCCCACTTTCAATCTCATTGACCTCTCGTTATACTCCGGCACATAAATTCAGATTTGGAGATCTTATGTCCCATCATAAATTGGGCTGGCAGACTTCCGATCAACAAGATAAAGCTGTCTCCTGTGAGGTGGGTGTTTTATTACTCTCGGCCTCAGTGCTGCAGGTGGGGGCTGGGGTGGGAGTAGGAACTGCACTGTTCAGAAGGCTAGATGGTGCCCAGGGCCCTGAGTCCCTCCTGCCATCACAGGCTAGGTTCTAGGGAACTGGGCAGCCCCTGGACCTGGCCTGCAAATGCCCACACACCACTGGAGTGAGCAGCCATAGATGAGCCCTGCCTGGGTTCCCAAGGCCCTGTGTTGACCGTTCATGCAGACGGGTGAAGTACGGCTGCAGATGTGTGCACCATTCCTTCCAGGTGGCTATCATCAGGTCATGAGCCTCTGCATCTGGGCTCTGCACAGGGCCTCAACACATTCCCAACTGGGGCCACAGCTGGGGTCATGGCCATTCAGCAGCAGAGTCCTGGTCCCAGGGAACAGCACTCAGGGCTGCCCCACCTGCCCTCACACAGTGCAGGAGATGAGATGGTCCCAGGGGAGACTGCCTAGTCAGGAATAGGAACTTACACATCCAGAGGGCCTCACCGGACATCCATGCACAAAGCCACCAGTGCACCTCAAAGGATGTCATTGTCAACCTGCCCCCCAAGGACTGGGGCTGGGTGGCAATGGGAGCCTGGAGTCAGACTCGGTCTATACATCAGGAAGCCAGGACAGTGATCTGGTCCACCCAAGCTTCCTACCTCCAACAATCCCGACATGACAAAGACACCGGTGTTGATGAAGGGGCTGCTGGCCCTCCAGGTGGGGCCTCACGTGTCCATGCCCTCTTCCTTTTTTTAATATTTATTTTTCAGTTTTCGGTGGACACAACATCTTCATTTTATTTTTATGTGGTGCTGAGGATCAAACCCAGTGCCCTGCGCATGCCAGGCGAGCGCATGACCGCTTGAGCCCCCTCCCCAGCCCCCATGCCCTCTTCTTGATGCAGCTGGTTCAGAGGTGTGACCTACTGAGCACAAGGTGACAGTATTATAGCATGAAGAAACACTGAAGGGACAGCCCCAGACAACTGGGCAGCCTCGGGCTGTGTGAGGGAGCATGCTCCACGTCAGGCACTCTGCATTGAACACCCACGTGTTGTCCCCGGGTACACACCTGTGTGTGCACCACTGCTCCCTGTCACTCACCTGAGTGTATGCTGCTGTTCTGTGTTCTGTTCCTGAACACTTACCACTGCTCCACCCCAAATGCCATGTGCAGGTTGACTCAGGCCACGCTGGGGCAAGGACATGAGACATTGGGGGGCATCTGGTACACCGGCCTGCACCTGGGCCACCATCAGTGGTCAGGGTCTCAGCAGGTGGCCTTTAGCTTTTTCTTGTGTCCTTCTACCCAGGAGAAGGCCAAGGCTGTTACCAGGCAACTCTGACTACTTTTCTCTATTTTGAGCTTCCATATCTGCTTCTCCTAGGCCTGAATCCTGCCCTGTGGGGCCCAGACAGCAAAAATTCCCCACGAGCCCTCGCTGGTGGACAGAGAAGGCACTTCACAGGAGAAACATGGATAAGCATCAGGAGATCTCAGGCAGCCAGCACTTGGTCTGCAGGATCTCAGACCCTCTATGGTGTGACCACTGCCTGTCGCTGTGTGTCCGTGGGCACTCTGCCTCACCCTTGTGTCAGTGGCAGGGTCCTCAGAACAGCACCACATCCCACTTATGCACCCTTAGATCTAACCTTACCTTCCAGCTTGGGCAGTGCTTGCTGAAGACCAAGGATGTCTACCTAGGCTTCTTCAGCAGAAGACTTTCAGGTATCTCTCTCTGATGAAGAGGGTACCTGTGGCAGTACCCTTTTTTTTCAGTAATGAGGATTGAACCCAGAGGTACTTTACCAATGAGCTACATCCCCAACCCTTTTAATTTTTTTTAAATTAGAGAGAGGGTCTTATAAGTTGCTTACATTGCCGGCTATGTTGCTAAGGCTGGCCTGAAACTTGTGATCCTCCTGCCTCAGCCTCCCAGATCTGTAGTCCAACTCTTAATAAGCTTCTGGGGACAGGAAGGTATGTAGAGATTCCAGGGCAGGTGGTAGCAGAGGGGAGCAGTCAGCCAATGGTGCTGCCCAGGGACAGGGTAGCCATGTCAAGTTAGGAATGGCTCAGAGAGCCCAGAGCCCAGCAGGTACCAGATCAGGGTATGAGCTGGATCCACCCATGGCCACATTGGGTTGCTCCATGGGCAGTCCTTAAGACACTGGTACCTGCCATGTGCCAGGGTGTGTCAGGAAAGACACTACCCCAGCACTGAGAATCCACCCTGCAGCCTGAACAGCTGAGGGGGCTCTCAGATGAGTCAGAGCAGCAGCTGACCACCTGACCCCTTCTAGCCCTTTCCTTTTCCCTCCAGCACCATCCGTGATGATTCAGCACATCCCACCCAAGGTTTTCTTTGTGAAGGAACTGCCCAGATGTCCTCTTGTTTCCACCTGGCAGTCTGGCAGAGACCCCACCTGTACCCACTCCTCTCCCCACTTGGGGATGACCTCTGCCCCAAAGCTCTGCAGACAGCATAGCCTAGTGCCCCTATCAGGACTTCCTGGTGGGCTCTGGCCCTAGGGCTCACAGGGCCTGTGAATTGTACACAGAGTGAACTCTAACCAGCACTGCTGGGCTGGACCAATGAAGGCCCAGATTCCCAGAGTAAGGAACACGGGTCTCTGAGGCCTTCACACCGTATTTGTGCTGAGTGTCAGCTAAAGTGAATGGCAGGAGGACAGGGCAGGCACACATAAGCACACGAACACCCCTCACACAGCATTAACACACATGAGCACATGGGGCCCCTCACTCCACCCCTGCTGACACACGCTTGGGACGTGGAATGGGTGAGACTGCACTTAAGGCCTGTGTGCTACTTAGGTCTGGTGGCCCTGAGGGTGCACAACATTTCTACAATAATTTGAGCCATGAGGGAGAGAACTGCACCCTGCCCCCGCATCCAATCTGCAGTGGAAAGGCCACATTCCTGAAGTTTCTAGCTACTTTGCAGGAATGTCTGAGGGAGCCTCATCTGGCTAACCTCTAACCCCTGACCTTCCAGGTTAACTCTTTCTAGACCAATAGTGCAACCAACTGGGTGTCACCTGTGCCTGACACCCTGCCTTGGCAGGTGAACATGTGGACCTGGGTCCATCTGTGCCTGTGTTTCAAGTCCTAGTCTCGGGATATCTGTGATCTGTATCTCTTAGCACACATCCTGTCTGTGTTGGTGCTTGTGGGAAGCATTTGAGGATTTGTGTGCTCCATGAACCTGTCCGATGCATTCAGGCTCAGTAGCTACTCTGTTGGCACACAAAAAGTCATGGGTGTGACACACCTGTGGTTGTTCTTTGTATGTCTTTGAGCATGCATGCATTTGTGGGTGGCTGGGCAGCTGTGTACACAGGTGTGCTTCCTATGAGCTCAGTGTCAGCCACACCTGTGGCCCATAAGCTCAGTCCCTGCATGTCCCCCTGTTCTTAGTGGGTCTGGGTGCGCTCCCATGCAGCACCCGCCTCATTGAAGAAGCTGGTAAGCTCAGGCAGAGAAGCCGGGAGGCAGGCCAGGACTCTGGCCACCTGCACTTCCTCGGGCTCTACACCTGTGCTCTCACTCTTCCTCTGCATCTCTCTTCCCACAACCCCTTCTCTGGGTAGTCTCTTCCTGGGGTTACACCACATCTGGCGCTCAATAAATGGTTGATTGACTGATGAAGGAATGGATAAAAAGGGGGCTTTAAGAGGCAGGCACTCCAGGATGGGTCAAGTCTGGCGCAGTGCGGTTGGGGGCAGAAGTGCTGATGGCCGCCCCGCACTCCCCCAGGACGTCTCGGGTCACCGTCTGCACCGCTGCCCACGGGTTATTTATGACCCTCCTCCCCCTGCTGGCGGCGGCAGAGGCGGCTCTGGCCTCAGCCCAGCGGCGGAGGGCCCAGCTCAGGGAACCTGGAGCAGCAACGGTGTGGCGCCTAGTGGAGGGCGGGCGGGGCCTCGCGGGTTTGGAGGTGGGGCTTTGGCTTTTGCCGCGGTCTTACCCGCCGGTCCGGACTGCCTGACTGGGACGATTCTGGAGCCAAAATTCAGTCTTTGGCTTCTGCCTGAGAAGCACAGAGGAAGGTGAGGCCCAGTGCCCCAGACCAGAACACAGATGTACCTGAGTGTGAGGTCAAGGGTGAGGATCCCATCCTGGGGCCAGACACTCTGCTTCCCAGGACCACCCTGGGATTGTCCCCTCTGTGAAGCTGGTGAGGTGTTGGTCCCCCAGCTTTGGACGATCTCGGGTTTGTTTCAGGAAGAAATCCTGGGGAAGACTGGCATGGGGTTTAGATTAGTCCCCAGACAACAGAGAAACCCAAAGAGAGGTCCTCCTATCTTCCTAACACATGCTGAGCCAGATGAACCTGCTGGGGGTTGGGGGTCGGGCAGGGGGGGATAGAAGGGAGCCCTCCCACCTCCACAGGACCAGTGTGAGCCTGTGCTTTCTCAAACCATGGAGTGAGGGCCAGGACTGGTGGAGGTGGACATGAGAAGCCCCAGTCCTCAGCAGTAGGGTCAGGGCTATTGCACCAGGCAGTGGACACGCAAGGCCAGCCTTCTCCCAGTATGGCACGCCCACCCACCATCATGATGGCCTCTTAGGAGGCAGATTGTGCCTTAGAGAAAGAGGGGGTGGTGTCCAGGCTGCAGGAGGGGGTGAGGGGCCCCAGGGTAATAAAGAAAGGAGGGGTAAGCCACGTTCCCACCTGGCCCCTCAGACCCTAGCAGATGATATACCAGTAGTAGCCTCAGTTGAAGGGGCAGGAGGGAGGTTTGGGGCACAGGCATGCCACATTCTTGGTCTAAGCACAGCACATCCCACCCAGACCTCACTCCCAGGTCAGTGTGGGCCCTGCTGGTGCCTTAGCTGTGGGTGAGTTGGCAACAGAAGCACAGTGGTCACCAACTGGTCCACTCCAAGCCCAGCTGGGCTGGTGTCTGCTCCAGAAGGGGATGGTGAGCTGTCTCTCACTCCCACCCAGGCCTCCCTCCCCTTTTAGAAGGCGCTGTGCAAACAGGCCTGTGGTCCACCTGAGGCTCCCAGGGATGCCCTGCTGGAGTGTCTCAGGGGGTCAGGGACAGGGCTGGGATTCTGTGTTGGGATGTGAGACCACTTTCTGGTGCATCTCACATGACACACCAAAGACAAGTCACTCTAACCAGCTCCAAGCTCCAGGGCAGTTCTCAGTTTCTTTTACTAAAAAGAAACTCTAAGTTCATGCAGAATGGTGTGTGGGGTGGGGGGGCTAACCAGAAGGCAGACTGACCTGCCCCCAGAAGGCCTAGGTGGGCATGGACTATCAGAAGCCTCTTTCTCAGACCCCCTCCTAGTGGAGACAGAATGTAGTGGTGTGCGCACTCATTTTGCCAGCTGTTCACCTTCCTCATCCCCACTCTGATTCAGTCAACTACTCCTGCCCCACACCATGGCTGACACTGTCCTGAAAGCAGACATCCTAGATTTAAAACAGCTGTGTGTCATCAGGAGCTTCCTTGGCTTCTCTGATTCAGGTTCCCAATCTATAAAATGAGGATGATGATAAAAAAAATAAAACCCTCAAGAGTGAACAAGTGCACTACAGGAAATTTCTATCCTTTGCACAGAACTCAAACTCTCCACAAATCCACAACCTCACACTCTGTACACGAAGAGAAGCACCCTGCAAACACTCCTACCCAGAGCCACAGGCTCACACACTGGAAGGGCCAGGGAAGCTGGATCATCCACCCGGGTAAAAGCCACCAACCAAGCTGCCCCACAGGGGGTCCCAAACTCAAGCCTGAGACCCAACAGTGACCTGGTGCCCCATCTGGTCTCCTTCCCTTCCTTGCTCTGACCCGAGGTGGGGGGGGGGTGCAGCCCTGTCCCGCCTCACAAACTCAGTCGACCTTCACGCACCCCCCCCCCCCCGCTGGAGCCCGCGCCCGCCTGAATGGGCCAAATTGTGGCGGCTGCGGTGGGAGTCTCCCAAGTCCCCGCCGGGCGGGCCGCGCCAGTGGACGCGGGTGCTCGGCTGGGGAGCAGGGTGGGGCGGGGCGGGAGCTTGGGACCCCCGGGCAGGGCGGGGAGCGGGCCTGGAGACTCTGCGACTCCTCACTGCCCAGCACAGCTGGCAGCAGGACTGCCCCAGGGCGCGGGCTCCAGTGGACTTCCGACGCCCCACTGAGCGCCAGCCCAGGGCACCTGCGGCAGAGGGCGAGTCGGTCTGTGATCAATAGCAGCTCCGGCCACACCATGTCTGGGTCCGCCGAGACCCCTCCAGCAGGCCGGGTAGCAGATGGGGGCGGCCCGGCGGGCGGCGCGGCAGCGGCAGCGGGGGCTTCGGGTACCAGGGCGCAGTAGCGGGCGGGGTGGAAGCGCGGCCAGGCTCCTTCAGGGCCGGCGGAGACGCAACTCCAGCCAGGGCCAAAATAAGTTGCGCCGGCGACCGAGAGCCGGTTGCTGGGCCACCCGCGCGCCATGCCGGTGGTCAAAAAGGAGCTCCCGGGACGCGAGGACCTGGCCCTGGCCACCTTCCACCCGACCCTGGCCGCGATGCCTCTGCCTCCGCTTCCGCTGCCGGGCTACTTGGCCCCACTGCCCGCCGCGGCAGCTCTGCCCCCGGCCGCCTCGCTGCCGGCCTCTGCTGCAGGCTATGAAGCACTGTTGGCTCCACCACTCCGGCCCTCGCGCGGCCGCGGACTTCCAGCCGCTGCTGGACAACGGTGAGCCGTGCATCGAGGTGGAGTGCGGCGCCAACCGTGCTCTGCTCTAGGTACGGAAACTTTGCCAGGGCAGCAAAAGCCACGGCGGCGAGTGGCTCACACCCAACGAGTTCGTCAGCGGCTGTGAGACGGCGAAGGACTGGAAGCGCAGCATCCGCCACAAAGGTGTGGCTGCCGAGGGGGCGCAAGCCGCTGTCCCTCTCCTTCGCTACTTGGGACCCGCGGGTCCGAGCCCTGAGCCCTTCGCTCTGCCACTGGGGAGACTTGGTTTTGGCCCAGAGAGGGCGCTGCACCTCCAGAGCTGCGGCAGGGACCCACACACACCCCGCCTGCCCCCGCACGGTTGCTTCAGTGGACACCGCAGAGCGACCTCGGTCTCCACTGTCCTCCCAGTACGGGCCACAGAGTGCTGGGGTCCCGAGCTACGCAGGAGCGGACGCTCCCTCAGCTCGGCAGGTCTTTGTGAAGCCCCTGGGCCTTCAGGCCCAGAGGAAGTTTACAGGAAGTCGGGAGACGTGTTGGGAGGGACGCCTTCCCTCCCCAGGCTCGGAGCCACTGGTTCCCGCTCCAGTGGAGAGGTGCACGTGCAGCTGGGGTGCGAGTGCACACTGGTTGGGGCTGCGCGGTAGGTAGGGCCGCGGGAGTGGGGCGGGGCGTGGGCGCGGGGAGCTGGAACAGTGTCAGCGAGACCTGGAGCAGCCCGTTTGGATGGTGACTCCAAAGGTGCGACAATACACCATTGGGGGCCAGATCGGGCCACCTGATAAGCGCGGTGAGGGTCTTGGGAAGTTTGGGACCCGGTAGCGTTTGGTTTAGGAGTTCAGGCTCCGCAATGGCTGCCCTTTCCTGCGTTGGGGACTGACGCAGGCCTGGGTCGCGACCGCACTGCCGCTCACCAGTTCCCCAGCTCGACCTTCCACTGCCTGGCCACAGTTCCGGTGGGACCGGCTAAGAGAGGGTGGGGCAGGAGGAGGGGCGCCAGGGCTGAGAGGAAGCCACCCTCCACCAGGGGAGGGCCTCGCCCAGGATTTGAGTTTCAGAGCCCAGCAGATCCCCTTTTCGTCCGCGAGGGTGGGGCGGGCAGCAGGCTCTGAAGTTGGACGACAGTGGATTTGGAAGGTTGGTGTGCCTTGCATACACCTTCCGGGAGTGGGGACTGGCTTTGCGGGTGACTGCGCCCCAGAGGCTCCATCTATGCCCTGACTGCCGCTCACCAGCTCTGCTCGGCTCTCCTCACAAGAAAAAGTCTGAAGACGCTTATGTCCAAGGGAATTCTGCAGGTGTATCCTCCAATCTGCGACTGCCCGGGCTGTCGAATATCCTCGCCTGTGGTGAGACCTGGGAATAAGCTGGGTTGGGGTGTCTGGACTCCCCTGAGAACCTGGTGATCTCTAAGATTGGGAGTCCTAACTTCAGCCCTCTGGGCAGGCTGGAGGGAATCCTCCCAGGGCAGATGGGGTGGGTGGGGTTGCTTTGTGCTGTTCCAGACCGTCCCTGGGAATGGGTGGGAATCCTGGGTCACAGGATCCTCTTCTGTTTGGATGAAGGGCGGGTCCTGCCTGTTCTTGAGCAGCCTCCCTCATGGGTGTCTTGGAGCTACTACTCCAGCCTTCAAGGTTCCAGGGTCTTCCCACTGTTATTGTCAATCATTGGGCCTGGGGACTTCCCTGTCCCAGGTCTGGAGATCACCAAGTCATCTGGCTCAGCAGAGAGAGGTGCTGGGTGCTGGGGCAGGACTCTTTTGAGGTGTTAACACTCTTTTAACAGTGTTAGCTGGCCAGGTTGCACATCTGGGTTATCCCCAGGCTTGAGCCTGAGTGGTGTGTGTCTTGGTGCTCCTAATGTTGAAGTGCTGCCCTGCAAGGTTCTGGACCTCGGAGGGTCCATGACATGGAGCCTGGCTGGGGCAGGGTCTTTTCCTGTAGGTGTCCAGAGAGCAAGAACCCCACCCAGGGTAGACAATCTCTGGCCTCCCCACTGGCCTGGGGAGCAGGTATGAGACTCCAGGCAGTGAGGAGTAGAGGGTTGATCTGAAAAGGAAATTGCCTCTAGAGAGGAAGCTCCCCCTGTGGGGTACCTCTAGAGACATGGGGGGTGGAGGCTGCTGTTCCTAGGTCCACCCAGCAGTCCCCTCTTACAGGAAGGAGCAGGAGGGGTGGAGGTACCAGTGGTCCTGAGAGGGCCCAGGCTGCCACCTTGGGTTGATTAACTTTGACCGGGTGGTGGGGCATCCTGGCTTCCCCGTGGGCTCTGCAGGGTGCACGCTGAGCAGGCTGGGAAACCTTGGACACATGGATGCTGGCAGGGGAAGGAGAGCCACAGGCCCAGCCCACACCTGGTCTGCCAGTCACAGCCTCAAGCCGCCCGCCCTACACACTTGAGTCTACAGGAGCACAGGGCACCTGTACAAGAGCTCCCCAAGCAGGTGTGCAGAAACACCTTTTGCTTGCTGTCACATACCTACTGGGCAAAAGATTGAAGTCCGTCTCCATCATGGCACCCCTTCAGGCAGCTGGAACTGGACGGGATCCTCTGGGTGCCCACCTCAGACTAGTCTGGGTTCTCTTTTCTGTTTGGATGGGAGTGCCCCACAGTTTCCAACTTGCCACCCCTGAGGCCTGCCACAAGAGAGGGGCAGAGGGTGGCCTGAGCTCAACATCTGCCATCACCTCAAGTGGCAATCTGAAGCTCAGAGAGGGATGGAGCTGCTGCCCTTCTGAAGCTCCCTGGTTCCTGCCCTGAGTGAAGGGCGCTTCAGACCTGGGCCTGCCTGCCTCTCTGTGCCTGGCCGCTTCCTTGGAGGTATCTCCATGGATCCCCTTTCTAGCCCCAACCTGTTGGTGCACAGAGGCTGTCTCCACCCACCCTTGTGGCCAGTTTCAAAGGTGTGTGCACTTCATGGTCACAGATACTCCAGGGGTAGAGCATGGTGTGCATGTGACTGTGCATGCTGGAACCCACTCTCACCATTTCAGAAGGGGTCAATTATTGGTTAGGAGCCAGGTTCTCAAATCTGTTGAGCAGTGGGGAGCTAAGTCTCCGATGTATGGGGGGGCATGTGTTCCCCATCCTTGGGCAGGGTTAGAGTGGCCATCTGGGTTCTCAGCATGCTCCCCCATAGAGTTCCCCCCAAGAGCCACCCCAGACCTAACCTTCCAGGGTGCTTTCAGGGCATACCAGGGACTGGAAGATCCTGTGCCCAGCTCTGTGCCTCTTGGGGCTAAGACTGGCATATAGCCTGGGCTCCTTCCCAGCCAGCCGGTCCTGGCCCCCTTCCAAGTAGCAGTCTTATAGACTCTGTGTCCCCCTCTTCTCTTCCCACAGATGAGAGGCAGAGAGATGTTTACTCCTAGTCTGGGTTCTACTTTCTGTTTGGATGGGAGTATTTCTGCCACAAAAGAGGGGAAGCAGGTGGCTTTGAGAAAATACCCCTTTTCTTTTCATGAGAGTATTTCACCTAAGGCTGAAAGGTGACTGAAGAGAAGGGCAGAGCTCATCTCCAGATGCCTGCCACTGGGCTTTGGCAGGCTGGACAAGGCAGAGCCATGGGCCAAGGGGTGTTGAAAATGATACCAAACCTATGGATTGACAGAGGCCAAGGCATAGGTGGGCACTCACCACTGCCGTCTCCCTGCACTCTGCTGTCACTGGACCCTGTCATCCTGTGGGCTGGCCCTGAAAACCCATTGGCCCCATGTCACTGTGCCCTTATATTGCTGGGTCTATTTCATTCACCATGTTACAGAGGGAAGCAGCCCACCTCAGGATCCTGGATGACCTGAGGCAGGGACCCTCCTTGACCCCTTCCTCACTAAGCTCATGGGTGTGGTGAGGATCAACTCTTTCTGGCAATGGGAGGACTCAACAGGAGAGGAAAGTAGATACTCTGAAAGCCCATGCAGCCTCTGAGCCAGCAGCCTCTTAACCAAGTAAGAAAAAACCTCTGTACACTGGAAAATAATCAATGACTTTTTTTCTTTTCCCTGGGGCAGCAGGACCTGGAGCCAGGAAGGGTAGAGAAATGCCAGGACTAGGGCCACACACTCATGTCCACTGCTCTGTGCAGAAATGTGTGAGCTGGGTGCAGAGCTCCAAGCTTGAGCATACACAGCACCACGCACTTACACATGGTGCAGGGGGGACGCTGAGGAGAGAAATGAACCATCAGGGCTGGGGAACAAAGGGTCGGGGCTGTCAGTGCTCTCGGGTGGCCTGTGGCTCCCAGGCCTGCAGATTACAAGGGACCAGCAGTCTCAGACGGACTTCCCCTGAGCTGGGCTCTTCATGGTGCTAACAAAATAGCAAAGAGGCACTGGGGCTGCCGCTCAGTGGCAGAGTGTTTTGTGAGGCCCTAGTTTCACCAGCACTGCAAAAGAAAAAGAAAAGTGACTTTGCTTGTTGATATTGCTGTAAGTTTTCAGGACTGACAGAGGAGATGGGATGTCAGCCAGACACGTTGAGAGGGACCTGCTCCCTGACTGCACACCCACCAGGACCATCCCCATGATCCCTGCCCCAGGCTGTATGCACAATCCCAGAAGACTCTGGGGACCCAGGGAAGGAGCTGAGGGTCATAGCTCAGGCATCCCCAGGGCTCCCTGCCACAGGGTGGGCACCCACACTCAGGCTGGGCAGGCAGAACAGCCCACACTCTGCTGTCCTCACAGGCTGTGCCTGGAGCAATGAGGTCTGTGGGCCTTGGCCCAGGCCCAGGAGGCTGATGTCTAGCTCAGCCTTAACGTTCTCCTCCTCCTGCTCAGAACCGGGGGTGGCTGGCGGACAAAAGGACAGTGGCCCTGCCCCCTGCACGCTCCTGAAAAAGGAACGAAACCCCAGCTTTTCTGCCAGTGATGGTGACAGTGATGGAGGTGGCCCAGCCTGTGGACGGCAGCCAGGCTTGAAGCAGGAGGATGATCCGCACGTCCGGATCATGAAGAGAAGGTACTTACTCCAGATCTGGGCTGGGAGGCTCAGGCTCCTGTGGAAGGGGGCACCAAGACCAGGGGTCTTCTGGAATGCTGCTGTGGGGCGGGGGTACAGGCAGAGGCTGTCCTCTCTCCTGAACTGGCGCCCGGGCACCTTGTTCTGCCTCAGCCATGCCGTGGTCACTTCTGGGTAGAGGTTGGCCAGCAGAGAGACCCAAGGTCCAGTACCCACCTGGGCTGACACCCACAACCTCCCAGAAATTTGTTTCCTGATATGGGCCTCGTCCTGCCAGCACTTAGGAGTGGGGTGTCTGTGAGTAAGGATGTTGGGGGCTGTGGTGCCTGGTTTTGCCCAGGGCTGTTCAGCCTGCTCCTCCTCCTCATCCCTGGGAGGCCAGAGCATCTCAAGCCCTGGGTTTGTTCAGTGGAAGTTGCCACCAGGTTGAACTGTGCATGAGGTGCCGCCCTCATGACTGCCCTGGCTTCTGGCTGGTGGGATGTTAAGAGTCAGTCCCACACCCCGCTGCTGTCTCTGTGCCAGTAGTGGAGCCACTGACCATCTTTTCTCTCCCAGTAGAGTCCACACCCACTGGGATGTGAACATCTCCTTCCGAGAGACATCTTGCAGATAGGAGCCTGGCTTGGGCAGGGGCAGCTGTTGCCATTTTTCCTTGGTCCCACCCACCCTGCCTCCCTCCTCTACCCATGGTTTTTTGTCTTGTCCTCTGTCCCAGTCAGTGTGAGCCAGTGTGGGCCATGCAGTTGCCAGGCTGGTTTGGATGTGTGTCCTTACGTGGCCTGGAAGGTAGGTGGCATGGTGCCCAACTGAGATCAGGAGGCCCATCTCAGCCAAGTGCAGACTTGTGCCAGGCCTCAACAGCATGGGCAGGGTTCTAGACAGCCCACCCATGGAGAAAAAGCATGCTATGACCCTCACCACTGGACTGTCCATTGGAGCCCAACAGCTCTAAGATGAGGCTGTGATTTTCACCTCTCACCCTCCCAGAGACCCACCAGGAGGGAGAATGGTGATGTGTGAGCAGGTTCTTGAAGGATGCATAGGAGTTCACTGGGAAAAGGTGGTCTGCAAAGCTGTGGAGGGATGAAGGATGGGATGAAAGGGAGGAGAATGGGAACTTGGCAGGTCTGGCTCAGTGGGATGCTAAGAGGTCTGTACCTTAGCCGCTAGACCAGTTGGGCTTTGTTCTCCAAGCTGAGCCAGCCACAGAAAGTTCCTGAGCAGGGAGTGACCAGGTCTGTGTTTTGGAAAGATCCTTCTGGGGACCCTGGCAGGTTGGGGTTTCCTCACATGGATTTGGGTTATGGAAACAGGCTGGGGCCTGTGAACCCAAGACATAGAGGATAAAAAAGAAGCCCCCAAGAGGAGGTCAGGTGTCAGGGACCCAGTTCCTGCTCCCAAGGGGCAGGGGCTGGTTTCTGGTTATTGGGGCCAAGTTTTTCCCCAGAGCTTCAAAGGAAGCACCACAGGAAGGCCTGATGGGGAGCAGTGGGCACCAAGGGCAGGGAAAGCCTCTTGGGACTCAAGCTGTGGGTGCCTGGCCTCCCCAGCCCAGCTGCAGGAAGGCAGCTTGTCCTGGATCTCTGCCAGAGGTGTCATTATTTATGTCTTCAGGAACGTCTGGATCCTGGAGCTGAATTACAATAAAAACATCTTTAAACTTATTTCCACCTCATTTTGGAGTTGCCAGCTCATCTGATCATTTTTATGAACCGCCATGAACATTGATGACATTTTATGAGCCTTTTACTCTGGACGATACAGGATAAATTTGCCAGCAAGACCTGCAGGGAAACCCAATGGCTGTGCCTCCCCTCCGGACCTGCACCTCCTTGGGGTACACCTGGCCTTGGGGTGCGGGGAGGCCCCAGGAGTCCCATGCTGAGTTCTCACCAGTACTGGCTGCTGCAGCCTGGGCTGTGCCTGAGAGGAAGCAGGCCTGCATTAGTGGAGACCCTGGTCCCACAGAGGATCCAGAGGGGCAAGGATGACTTTCTGAATTTCATTAAAGGGAAGGTTACAGTTCTGGAGAAGAGCACACCCCAGAAGACTAACAGCCCATCATATCCCGTCTGCTAACAGCCCCCAGTGTCTGGACAAGGAGGGCTGTGGACCGCCAGCTGCCTCACACTGGGTCACCAACTGTGTTTGTCCCATCCCGACTGTCTGTCCATCCCCATTGTCTGTCACTCTTCACTGGTCTGTCTGCCTCTTGCATCTGTCTGTCCTCTTCGTCCTTCTGACCAGTCCTGCTGGGGATGCCTGCTGCTGGCTGCAAGCAGAGGCCCAGGGCCCTCTGCCCTGTGATGCCCCTGCAGCCTGGCTGGCAAGAAGGGCCTTCTAGGTCCCTGACCCTCTAGGGCCCCCAGCTGGTGAAGGCTACGTGAGAGTTGGGGTGGGGAGGCCCTCAGGGGGGAGTCGGGTCTCACCCTTCTCCTGGCCTCCTCACAACCCTCCCTGCAGCCTTCCTGACCATGCCCCAGTCTCCTCCCCACGTGCCACAGCAGCCTGCTGAGGCCTTGCCTGTGTGTAGTGGCCCCACACTGTGAAGACAGGTGCAGAGCTCTCAACTCTCCAGCCTGTGTGTGAGTCTCTTGGCATTTTTTTAAAATGAACCCAGCATAATTTGTTCAGTGAGTAACTGAGTGACCAGAACAGGTTTCCAGGACTGGCCCATCTTGGGACCTGAGGAATGAACCCCCAAGGCAGGGACTTGGGTGTGGAATGCAAGGGCAGGTCCTGTCTAGCCAAGGGTGGCCCCCATCGGCCTGCACCTCAAGAGCCCGGGTAACCCCCAAGTGAGACAGAGCCGATCGCTGTCATTGAGGCTGGTCCCAGATGCAGGTGCTGCTGGGGGTCCAGGCCAGGGCTCACAGGAAATTACTGTGCTCACCTCTCCAGTCCCTGGAAGCAAGAAGTGTCCGGTGCACTGTGGGGAGCAGCTCCATGGCAGCTGCAGCCCTGTACCCGGCCATCCCAGGCCCCTTCCCCATGCTGAGGACAGCAGTTCTCTCCAACATCCCAAATCAGTGAGGATGATGAGGGATGAGCCTCGTGAGATTAATCCCATAAAGTACTTACTCCCTACCTTCCTCCCGCCTTCATGGGGTGGGGGAGAACCTACATCTGGGTCTCTTAGGGGTTCTGGGGCCGCCCCAGGGTATCTGGTGCTGAAACTGATCTGCTTAGGGCCTGGCCCTGGATTAGCCTGGCTCCTGCCAGCCCAGGCTGGGGGCTATTTAATAAGGTTCAGGGTCGGTTCCTAGGTCACTGTGAGGAGGCTCTGCTAGTGTCAGTGCTGCTGAAGAGGCTGCTCCACCACAGGTGGGCCCGGAGGGCACTGCTGGGGGCACTGGGCTTCCCTGTCCCTGCTCTGGCTGGCCTTGACTTCCTGTCCCCTCCTTCCCTGTTGATGGGGTTGCTCACATAACCCCAGGGTGCCCCACTTTCTCCTCCCTCTTCTCTCTGGGGCTGTGGGTGAGGGCTCAGCAGGAGGGAGAAGGGACAAAGAATCACATGTAGGGTGATTCCAAGGCCAGGCCTGAGTGCACCCTGGGTGCACCCTGGGGATCACAGGTGTCTTGAGCCGGCCAGGGCAGATCTTTTTATCTATGGGACTTTGGTCTGAACCTCAGTTTCCTGATTTGGAGAAATGAGGGCCCCAAGAGGGTGTTGCAAGTTTTAACCAAAGTGGCACGTGCCAGGTGCTTGCTTCAGAGCTGGCAGCACATGGGTGACAATGTGCTCTCTATATGTCTGTCCTGTGAGACAGCAGGCCGTCCTGTCCTCCCTCTGAGGCAGGGAGCCGAGCACAGCACTGCCTCTCTGGAGAGAGGAAGGTGGGAGGGGCTGCTCTGGCTCTGCACAGACCAGCTGGGTGCTGGAGTGGGGTCCAGGTGCCACTCTCTGCTTTCTCTTGGCCTGCCTGCTGAGTGTGCGTAGGTGTGGCATCCCAAGCCCAAGCACACATCACCACGCTCAGTGCATGCTGTCCTCAGCCCCAAGCACCCTTGTACTCATGCTCATCAGGTTGCACTGCCAAGGTTCATGGCTCCATCCTCTGTCTTGCTCTGCTGCAGCCAGGACATTGACCTTCCCACACTCATGTCCAGTGTGCACCGAAGCCGTCACCTCGTTATGCCCAAGCACCAGAGCCGCTGTGAATTCCAGAGAGGCAGTGTGGAGGTTGGCTTGGGACCCACAGGTGAGGAAGCCCCTGGGTCCTGAGGGCGAGGATGGGGCTGCCAGGGCCACAGCAGCTCTGCCTAGGGACAGCCACCCTCCCTGTGTCTGTTCAGAAGCTCTGGAAGCCTTGGCGGGCAGCCAGGGAGGCCAGCAGAGGAGGCGGGAGGTGTGAGGCCGGCTGTCCCATGGGGCTCTATGTGATGGTAATTGTGTTAATCTCAGCCAGTCAGGCAGACTGGTGGCCAAGGGCGGCTCCAGCGTGGCTGCTGCTGGGGTGGGCTTGGAGTTTCGAGGCCAGCCACCCCCTCCTCACAAGACAGGCACAGGCAAAGACCTTCCAGAGCTCACCTCCCACCAATGCCCACCTCCCACCAAACCCACAGGGCATGTCGGCCTGGTCCTGCTTTTCAGGGGTCCTGGGAGGGAAAGGGCCCATCCCCTGCATCCTGGACCACTTCAGGTAGGCCAAGAGGGCGCTGGCCCAGGAGCTTCCAGGGCCACCAAGGAGATCTGGTTCCTGGAGGCAACAGGAACTCAGAGGGAGAGAGCAGCTTGGGGACCCAGGCAGTCTCCCACGGAGCAGGTCATGAGGGGTTGCAAGATGCCACCACCGAGAGTGGGCACAACTTGACCTCAGGGGCCTTGTCACATGGACCCTGGACAGGATTGTTTCTGACAATGGCTACTGCTCTGGGAAAGCAGGGTGGGCATCACCCACCACCCTGAATACTCCCAACAGAGCCCCCATGAGCCCAGAAGGTCCTTGTGGATGGGGTGGGGGTTGCTTCTGGAGCTGCTTTGGAGGTGGCTGAGCAAGAGGCTGGTAAAATCTAATTGCCCCATCGATCGGGCGGAGCCAAGGGAGACCCTCAGTGATTGAGATGTTCTGAGGCAGCAGGCCCTCTCCTGCCTATGGACAACCTCCTCAGGTACACAGACCTGCATGTGCCCTGTGTGTCTCCTGCAGGGCTTGCTCACCCTGCCAGGTAGCCCTCCGCACTCTACAGTGAGTGCAGGTCACATGCTGTGCATAGCAGCCAGGATGCTGTGTGTGTGTGTGTGTGTGTGTGTGTGTGTGTGTGCGCATGCGCGTGCACCTGCCAGATCTACAGCTCCCCGTGGGCTTCCTCTGGGCCCTGCAGGGGTCTTTACCTGTCACCATGTCTACTTCCTTCCTGTGGCCCAAGAGGGTGTCCCTCGAGCCAAAGCTTCCTGGGCCCTGGACAGGAAGGATCCCAGAGGACTGAGGAGCTCAGCGCAGGTCTTGTGACTTTGAGGTCCACCCCTGGTACGTGTGTCTGCCTCCTGTCACTGCCTACATCAGGTGTGACTTTGAGCTTATGCAGTCTCCTCAAGGCAGCTACAAGGCTGGGTCTCACTGCGGGGCACTCCAACCCCAGTATCACCTCCCTCAAGCTGTGACTCTCAAGCTCCCCAGGAGCAGAGAAGCCCAGCAAGGAGGTGGGAGTCGCCACTGTTGAAACAGGGAACAGACTGCAGAGGTTACCCTTGCTGACCCCTGAGCATGTACAGGGAGCAGGAGATGGGCAGCAGGTGTGGAGAGAGGCTGCAAGACCCACTCCCTGCCTGGTGCGCTCAGGGTGCCCTCCTGCTTGCTGGACTCTGACATGCAGCTCGTGATGCCCATGTGCACCTGAGTGCCCTCCATCTGTCCTACATGGTCTGTCTGACCTGACCCCTCATGCAGGCAGTGGGGACTGCCCCCTGTCTTTGGGGCAGGGCTTGGGGCCAGCCAGCTAGACCAGTGGCAGTGAGGTGGCTGAGATCAATAAGTTATTAGCACCATTCTGTCAGCTGTAATGTGGAGATTGATCAATGCTCTGGCTGCCACCGCACTTTCCTAGCCTGATAAAAATGACAGATTAAAGGAATAAGGAAAAGGAATTAGGCTCCTGAGCTGACAGCAGGGCTTCCTGGGGGCACAGGTTGGGGACCCCCAAGTACCAAGGTGTCATGAAAGGCTTGAGTTACACAAGGAGCAGCCCTCATCCCCGCCACCCTGGGTCTTCAGAGGCAATAGGGTCTGACCTGGAGGCCAGGATGATGACCTGCTATCAGCAGGGCCCCCTGATGTCAGGGTCCTCAGGAGGAAGCAGAGCTTGGGGGTGCAGGGACAGGTTTGGAGACAGACCTATAGATGTGTGTGGCTTTTATTTTCATTTCATTTTTATAGTACTGGGGATGGAACCCAGGGCTTCTTACATGTGAGGCAAGCACTCTACCAACTGAGCTACATCCCCAGCCCTGTGTGCAGCTTTTGATGTGGAGATGTGATCTGTAGAGGGGATAGTATAGGAATAAACAGACCAGGAGCCAGGAACCTAGGGTCTGTGTAGGGCAGGTCAGCTGTCCAGGGGTGACCATTGGAGCGCAGAGCCTGGCTGGGCAGGTGTGTGCTTGCCAAGGCTGAGTGCAGGAAAGAGGAGGGTCTGGGCTTTTGGTGCAGAGAGGAGGACCCCCCTGAGCACACCCCTGGTGTGGGGAGTGACATGTGCCTTCCTGACTGACTCTCCTCCCCAGCACCTGCACAGCCCACCCCAACCCTGCTCAGAAAGGGAAGGTAGTTCTGTTCTCCAGGAAAAGCTGAGGTGGGCTTATGAGCACACATGGGAATGGACTGGCTGGTCAGGGGCAGCCAGAGACCCGTGGGGACACAGTCACAGTCACGTGTCGCATCCATCACTTCTATTCAAATGCAGCCTGGGGCCCAGGGTCAGGGCTGCCCTGTTTCCTTGCCTTGCTCCATACCTGTCATGATATCCTCCAGCCAGCTGGGCTCACCAGGTGGAAGCCTGGGACCCAGGGCTGGCAAGGCCTTGCCCAGCAGCACCCAGGATGCTTCTGAGTGGAGGGGACTGGGGCTCACTAGACTGAGCTGGGGCAGGGGTGGGTCTTCCCCACCTGGTCTTCCCTGCCTCCTCCTCCAGTCCCTGAGACTAGGTGTGGCTCACTCCACCCTCTGCAGGTGGCTTGCTAGGCAAGAGACTGGGCTGCTCCCCGCACATCACCAGTGACTGCTCTTCAGAGAAGAAGGCCCGAAGCGAGTCTGAGTCTGAGTACCCTCGAGGTGGGAGCCCAACCCAGGGAGGAGGGACAGGTCACTGGAGGAGGAAGCAGTAACTGAGTGCTTGGAAGTGTTGTTAGACCTTCCAAAAGGGGCAGGTGTGCACAGAGGAGGGACTTGGGTTTCGTAGCAGGGGTGGAAGGTCTTAGGCTTAGGGTGAGGTGTGCCTTCCCGACTTGCCTCTCCGCCTGGGTAGTATTTCAAGGAACATCCCCTCCCTATGTGCTACCCCAATGCAGAGACTCTGCTGCTGCCAGAGCTGCGACCCAGCATGGCGCCTGAGGACCACTACGGCCGGCTGGTTTCAGCTCTCAGTGAGGCTGGCAGCTTCGAGGAACCACAGCGTCTCTACCACCTGGGCCTCCCCAGCCATGGTATGTGCCCTCCCCACCTGTGTACACTCTCAGTTGCCTCTCCACCCCAGAAGAGGGTTGGCTGCTGACATCAAGACCAGGATTGGATCTGTCAGTGACCCCCAGCCCTTTGTGGGTAGGCGATGAGGCCTGGCTGCCCCAGGTCTTGTTCCAAGTCCCCACTTTTCATCACATTCTCAGGTTCCCCTCCAGGCATGCACACAACTTACTCAGGGGTGAGCCCAGGTGAGAGGAAGGGGTAGGGGCTTGAGTAAGCCTACCTGCCCCCTATCCAGGAGACCCTGTGGTCTGTGCCCATTCTCCTGACTCCCACAGCAGTTGGTGCACAAATTTAAGTCAGTGGACGCTGACCTGTGGTCACATTGAAATAGTGCCAGATCTTTGTCCTGCATGGGGGGCAAGCCTCCCAGAAAGACAGGACTAAGAGGCAGCTGTGTTTGGCCACCATGGCCTCCTGGATGCCAAGAGAGGCCCAGCTGGAGGCTGGGATGACGCTCTTGCCCCTCTCCACTCACTGGGTCTGCTCTGTCCCTTGTGGTCATAGCCCAGGGAGCAGTCAGATGCCTGGCCAGCTGCACTCTAGCCTCACAGGCTAGGCTCCTGCTAGGTGAACTTGGCTTTTATGGTAGGAAGTGGATGGGGTGCGGTGAAGGGGCAGGATTTCCTCTCCTTGCACAAGGCACCAAGAGTCTGAATAATTCACCAAATGTTAATAATTTAAAAATCTTCCCTTTTAATTGCTTTCCCTGCTCTGCCTGGGGCCGGCTCTGCTGGCCTATGTAGGGGAGGGAGCGTGGTTGCTGCCGCCATGGTGCTGCTGTCAATCATGGTGCGCGCCGCCCAGCCTAGGAGCCGGCTGCAAATAGCTGCGACCCGGACTGGAGGCCGGGGTGCGGGCCCCGCTGGGATCTATGCAGGCGGCTGCGCGGGCTAGGCTCTGCGGGCTGGCACCCAGCCCAGGGCAGACCCACCCCTGCTTTTCGGGTAATTAATTTATAAACAGAGGCGGCGGCTCAGCCTACGCAAAGGGGAGTGGCGGGGACTTGAAGGCCCGACCCTGGGCAGGAGCACAGTGCATCAAACTACTGCTCGTCCCTGAGTCTAGAGATTGTGGCCGGTGTGCCTGCAAGGATGCGTATGCATGGGCCTGTTGTGGTCTTGCTGGATGCTGACTGTATGCAACCACTGTTGGATGACCGATGTGGACGGATGTTGGCGTATGCTGGTGTGGCCACGTGTACAGGTTCAGTTTCCTGCCTCCCATCTAGGAGGCGGTCACCTGGTGGAGTCTGGAGACCCACTCCTGGAAATGTCACAGTGACCTTCAGGAACAACTCTATGCTCTCATGGATCTGTGCACAGTCCCTCCCCTCAAGGCTCCAGCCTCAGGTTCCACAGCCTTGCGTACCAGCACTGGGCTTTCCTCCCACCTCACGTTCCTTCCAGGTCCTCCTGCAAACCTGTCTCCCCTTCCCTGGGGCTGCTCCTCTGGCCCCAGTGACTGACATCAGGGCTGACACACAGCAGGGATGGTGTGGAAGTGGGCCCCTGGTTCCCTTTCTCCTGGGCTCCCCTGGGCCAGTGTCCTGTGCTCACTAGGATGAGGGGAGAAGACCAGGGAAGGCTGGGCCTCAGGGTCGCTGCTGTTGCCCATCCCCGACCCCCTCACCCCCCAGATCTCCTGAGGGTCCGGCAGGAGGTAGCAGCTGCAACTTTGAGGAATCCCAGTGGCCTGGAAGTTCACCTGCCCTCATCCACAGCAGGTCAGCGCCAGAAGCAGGGTCTGGCTCAGCACCGGGAGAACAGGGCTCCAGCTCCAGCTGTTGCCCCTTCCTTCTCAGAGAAGTACTGGGGCTTGGTATCTGACTTCTGCAGGCCCCATAGCCTGCACCTTCCACCCACTTACTCCTCCCCGATTGCAGCTGCACAGTCATGTGGGTATTGCCTGCTTTGGGTTTAGGGTCTGTTGGGCAAAAAGTTTCTGAGGCCGGCTGAGCTGGGTAGAGGCCCAGGAAAACATTTCCGGGGCAATATGTACCTGGGTGCCAAGAACCCTGGGCAGGAATGTGAAGGGTCACTCTTGTTTCTTTGTTGAGCAACTGGGATCCAGCAAAATCCAGGTGCCTCTGGGACAGTGAAGGGGGTTGAGGTTGGGGAAGCAGAAGGCAGAGCGGCTGGAAGTCGAGAGCAGGGAGGCACTCAGGGATGCCCCCCCTCCCCCCCCCAGCGGGCTGTTTCCAGTCAGGCGCACCCCCTGTCCCCCACTGCCAAGCGCTGCGTCTGCAGCTGCCGCTGCCTGCAGATTGCGGCTAATTACGCTTCGTGCCCCTGCAGCGCGGGCCCGCTATGGGGTGGGGGTGTGGAGGAGGGCCCCCGCCCGGTAATTACCTCTGCAGTCACCACCGCCCTCAGGGTCAGCGCCTCCTCTGAGATTAATTGGCGTCGCCAGCGGGGGCAGCGCTCGACCCAGAGCCATAAGGAGCAGCACATCGAGCGCCCGCAGGGCCAGCAATTAGCAGCGACAGGGATGCGCTTGGAGGTGGTTACAGGAATCCGGGGCGCGGAGGAGGCCGGGCAAGCCGCGCTCGCCCCTCAGTCCTGCCTTTCGCAGGGAGCTGTTGCAGCCGCCCCCTTTGCTGTCGCCCCAGAATGCCCCCCACATCGCCCTGGGCTCCCATTTCAGGCCCCCTTTCTTGGGGGTGCCATCGGCTCTGTGCCAGACTCCAGGTAAGGAATAGGCAGGTGTGCACGTCTTTTATGTCCTATGGGCACGCTCATTGAAACTGGTCCTGTAAGGTCACCTATTAATGTGGAGGATGGACCAAGGTGGTGCAGAGGGCCAATTCATCAGGCCAGCACCATTTGACCACTTGGCCCTGGTCTGTCCCTTTTCCCCAGGATACAGCTTCCTGCCCCCCCCCCCCACCCCAGGCGGAGATGCTCGCCCTGCAGCAGGAGCTCCTGCATAAACAGAACTTGGCCCGGTAGGTGCGGCCAAAGCCAGGAGGGGAGGTGGGTGGCACTAGCGCTCAAGCTGATCCTACTACTCCTGGCCTAGGCTAGAGATGACCGCGGAGCTGCTTCGCCAAAAAGAGCTGGAGAATACACACCAGCCACAGCTGCTGGCGCCTGAAGTGGCCCTGCGTGCCCCAGACAGTACAGAGGAGCTGCATAGGCGCGGGGCCATGCTGGTGCTGAAACATAGCTCTGCGCCGCTTCTGGCCCTGCCTTCACAGGGTGTCTCTGGTCCGGAGCCTACAACCTCGCCCCAGGAGCTTGCTGGCAGAGCACCGCGGAAGGGGGGCCCTAGTTCTGCCTCAGTTCGGCCCAGCGAATCCAAGGAGACAACAGCATCTGGGCTCTGGGCTCAAGATGTCTCAGAAGAGCCCCCCCAAGGACTCAGATGGAGAGGACCTGGAGATAGCACCGACAGGGGGCTGGGGCTCCACCCCAGGTCAAGCCCTAGGAGGGACTAGCACTGAGGGAAAGGGGCTTCTTTCAGGTTCCACCCTGCCCCTTCCTCTGTCCCTGGGCTTCCCCTAATTGGTCAGCCCATACTTCCACACAGGTGGGTGTGGAGACCCAGGCCAGCCACCCTTGGAGGTCTTGCATGGGGAGGGAGTGCAAGGCCTCCACAGTCGAAAAATATTAAGTCATGGATTGCATGTCTCTAAGCAACTAAGGCAAGCAAAGGTCAGCAGACAGGTGGGGGTATGGGATGGGAGGAACAAAGCCCTAGTGACACCCACTCACACCTAGGCACCATGGGGGGACTCTTCGCTGATGGGGAGGCAGCCACATCCCCTGAGGACGTCAGCAAGTGGACTGTGGATGATGTCTGCAGCTTCATTGGGGGCTTGTCTGGCTGTGGGGAGTATGCTCTGGTGAGGCAGAGCTGACCTGGGCACACAACGGGCCTGTCACTTGCCCTCCTCTCCCTTCCCTACACCCCTCAGCCCCACCTGCTCCTGCCTCATGCTAGCCCCTGCCCAAAGCAAAAGGGGATTCCTTCATTTGACCACTCCCTGAAAGCTACACAGCCTGTTTACTCTCCCTGGCTGCTCTCTGGGCCTTTGCTGGGCGGGACTGATAGGCCTGACCCTATCCCTTCTCTAGGTATTCAGAGAACAAGGAATTGATGGGGAGACCTTGCCCCTGCTGACAGAGGAGCACCTGCTGATGACTATGGGGCTGAAGCTGGGGCCCGCCCTCAAGATCCAGGCCCAGGTAAACATGGACAGTGGGCAGAGGGCATAAAGGCTCTTTGAAATCACCCAATGTCCTTGGCAGGCACCCATCCAGGCTTTTCTTTATAGGTGGCCAAGCGCCTGGGCCGAGTTTTCTACATGGCCAGCTTCCCTGTGGCTCTGCCTCTGCAGCCGCCAACCCTGCAGGCTCCTGAACAGGAGCTTACCTCCAGAGTGCAGCCCCTGTCCCCACCAACAGCCAACTCCCCCTATGGGAGGAGCCACCCACCCACTAGCCAAGCCTCACCCAAGCCAGAGAATGGAACAGCAGCAATACTCCCAGGGGCCCCAGATGCCACCCAGTCTCTGTGTTGAGTTGGCCAGCAGGCTGCCCACAGACCCAGCACAGGATGCAGTGGTACCTCCCCCACAGCTTTCTCCCTTTCAGTTTTGGATGCAGAAACACCAAGAATTTTTAAAAGGAAAAAATGTGACTTAAAAGGACTGAATGAGTTTTCAAAAACTTTCTGGGGGTGAGTGCAGAGGTCCACAGACAAACCAAAGACAAAGGAGTAGAGGAACCAGGGAGCCACCTCTCTGGAGCAGGCTGCTGTGACCTGGCAGCAGGACCAGCCTCCTGCATAGGGCTGGCTCTTGCTGCCCAGGTCAGCACAGCTCTTGGTTCATCTGGTCTGTCGTGCTGTGACAATAAAGCCCTGTCCACTGTCTACTGCCCTCCTGCTGCACAGACACTGGCCTCAGGGCCTTTGGGGCACTGCAGGAGACCCTTAGTCCTCCTTCGAGAGCTGCAGATCCTCTAGCTCATCCTGGGGCCGCTGGGCCAGCTGCCACAGCTCACCAGGGTCCAGTCCCACCTCTGCGTCTGGGCCTCCATCTGCAGGGAGAGAAAAGGCTACATAAATTCTGCTTTTTGGGAGGAAGCCAGTCTTGGAGGTTAATCATCACTAATTAATCACAGCATTAATTAATTTATTGGTGCACTATAAGCTGGCTGCTAGAGCCCATGAGAACAGAGCAGCTGGCTGGGCACCCCAAGGAAGAGTGGGCCGGGCTTGGGGCTGCCCTCCCATGGCTCTGTTGCCAGATGGGATTAAGGACCAGATCCCTTGCCCCAAGAACCACTCACCTTCTGAGTTGCTGCTATCCTCCTCATCCTGGTGGTCCTTATCATCTTCTTCCGCTTTGAGCCGCTGCCAAGTTCTCAGGGACCTAGGTGTTTCTGTGAACCGAGAAGAGTCCATGATGAGCCCCCCCACCCAGCAACCACCAGCAGAGGTCCACAGGAGGGTAAGCCACAAGCTAGAGGACACCCTTCTCTCCACTTGCAGGTGGAAGACCAAACAGAATAGTTAGACGTAGGCATGCTTAGCAATCAGCAAAGAAAACACTGAGGTGGGGACCCCTCTGGCTGTGAGGTCCCACAGCCATCCACACCCTCCCCATCTCCAGGAGCACATGCTTCAGCAGGGGCAGCCCCCACCTCTCTCCCAAAAGTCTGTGGTCTCCTCAACCTCAGTACTGTCCAGGTCAAAGAGGTCTTTAAATTACTTCCTGTCCTCATCCTACCTGTCCTCTATCTTCCGCGGTTTGATCTCTGGGAAGTTCAGATCTTCTAGCTGGAATAATCAGAACCAGAGGAGTAGGTAGGCATGGGCAGGGGGTTCAGAGAGGCCAACACTATTTCCCTCATAAGCCTCCAGCAGCCCTCAGGAGCACCCTGCTTGGCCACTTGCTACTTGACAACCTTTCTGCTCCCACATCCGTAGCATCCCTCCCAGGACAGCCAGCACCTTGGTGGCATGCTACTCCAAGAAGTAGTCTCTCAAGTCACCCCAACTCATAGCCACAGCCATGCCCAGGGTCAAAATCTAAAGCCCTTCTTGCCTCTTCTACCTGCCTTCCTGGGGTCCACAGGCTGGCCTGTGTGACAAGTATGTGTAGCCACTCCATTCCCTCCAAGGCCCCTGCCCTTGGGAGATGCCTGGTTGTGACAACTCCTGACACCACCCCATAGGATCACCACCTCCTCAAACAGCCATAGTCCTCTGATGCCCCACCCACACCACCACCAAAGTCATCCCCATCAAATCTCTGCCTGGTCCTAAAAGTCATGCCAATGTGCAAGATCTGAATCTAGCTGACCCACCCGCTCCCTTGGCACCCCAGGTGTACCTGCTCTTTGCCACTGATCTCCAGCTGTATCTTGCGGTCCCTCAGCTTCCGCCAGTGGCTATAGTACCTGGTGAGTGGGGTCCTCTCTTCTCGGGCCTGCTTCTCCCAAGCATCCTAGGGGTGGGGCAGTTCAGAGTCATGTCCCACTACGTGCAAACCTCAAACCCAGCCATTCCCTGACAAGTGCCCTCAAGCAGCACCACCCCCACTCCAGATACCAGTTCCCTACTGACCACTGCAAGCTGATCAGAGACACCAAAAGAGACCCTCTGGCGGTGACTGCGAATGTGCTCTGCATTCTCCTGCACCTTTTCCAACAACTGGCGCATATGCCGGCAGTAGTTGGCCACCTTGTCCTCCCAGAGGAAGGACTTGAGCTGCAGAAGTGGGGGGCAATCAACCCAGCAGGCAGACAGGAAGTCCAGGGCCCATCAAAACCTCATGGCAACTCCAGGGAGGTCCAGAGCCCAAGTGCACACAAGTGGGCAGTGGGCCACAGATGAAATCAGGCTGCTCTCCAGCCTGCCCATCTCTGTAAATAAAGCTCTTCTGGCAACAGTTGCATTCATTCCCTCACATGCAATGAGCTTTCTGTGGCTGCTTTTCTACTGTGGCCAAAGGCCAGTAGCCAGACTGAGAAACCATGCAACCATAAATCCAAGAACACTTATTGAAAATACCTGTTTACCCCTACTCTAATCCCCTATCCCTGAGACCTTTGAATCCAGCAGCAGAAGCTTCCTGACTGCCAGGCACTCCTATCTGGGACCCAGGCCACTGCAAAGTGCCAAAGAACAGCAAGTGACTATGCATGTGTGCACAACTATGACTGCAGCCTTGCATGCACATGCACGCACACACACACACACACACACACACACACACACACACACACAACCTGTCTGGATGGGCCTTAGATGCAGCTCAGTTGTGAGCAGCAGCACTGACCCTCCCCCATGAGAGGTACAGGCCTGAGACAGGGAACAGCAGACAGAGAGCCATACTCTCATGGGAGAAGCAGAGAGAAACCCCCACCCCAGCCCCAGGACCACATAGGAAACCAGTCAGGGACCAGCCCACCCCAGTGTAAAGGCTTCTGCAGGCGGCTGGTCTGGTCCCTGGAAGGCTTAGACAGCCTTTCAATGGACCAACATGATGCTAGTATCCTTGGTGAGCCATCCAGACCTGTCCCAACCTGCTGAGTGACTGATAATCTCCTACACCCCCAAGACTAGTACCACACATTGTGGTCCAAGGGGTCCAGCTACAAGGCGGTGCCTGTGTGGAGACCATAAAGGATCAGGCTCTGCTACTAGCCCTGTGAAGCTGGGACAAAGACACCTCCTTTCAGTCCCTGTGTACAAAGGGCACTGAGTCCATTAAAAGATAATCAAAGTCCATCATAAAGCAGGCCCCCAGGGGATTTGGGGAGGGAGCCAACCATTGGGTACACACCTGTAAGACAGCAGGCAGTGCCAATTCAGGGGAGGCAATACTGTGGGCCTGGCCCTGCAGGTATTCTAGCATGAGGTCATACATACAGCTGCTCCACTAGGCCATCCTGAGGCAGCAGGGAAGGACCAAGCTCATCAGGGGATGGGGCCCAGATGCTCAGAGTCCTCCAACTCAGACTGATGAGTCTGCTCCAGGTCCAGGGTGGGGGCCACAAGGAAGTGTCCACACCTCCCAGCCACACTCAGGCTTATGGGGGCTGGAACTATGAATCCACTGGTCTCCAACCCAGGGAACCAGGAAAGTCCATACACAAACATCATAGGATGGCAGGACCCTCCCATCCACCTCAATGCCCTCTGAGGTCCTGCTGTGACCTCAATGCAGCACAGCCCTAGGCCCATCTACAGAGACTTAGAGGGCAACTCACCCGGTATGCTTTTTCCTGCAAGTTGACATTCGATAGTTTCAGGACTACAGAGAAGTTGATGGGCCTGGAGCTCATGCGGCCGGGTCATTTGTTGAAGTCCACCTGCTGGAAAACCTACCCCAGCCCATCCCAGTGCTCAGATCTTAGCTCATAAGCCCATCAAGATAAGGGGTGAACAGCCAGAAAGCAGCACACCCCAAAGCCTGCAGACCCCTCCAAACTCTGTTTGCTTTCCAGAGATCTAGCCCCCTTTGCCTCTTCAGTGGATAGGGCAGGACCAGGAGCACTGGCCCTCCCTCAAAGTCAGGGAGGCCATAAAGACCAGTTTCAGAAGGCCAAGAAGGTGCCCTCTATAAAGAGCGCTGCCACTTAATCTACCCTTCCCAACATGCAGCACTGAGGCCTGGGCCTGGCACAGCTTCAACCAGTGTTACAAGGCCAAAGCAACAACAGAAGGACAGAGCACAAGAAGATGGGAGTCTTGGGAGGGTCTGGCAGCTTACCACACCCTCCATACACTACAGGCTGTGCACCCAAGCCTTCCCAAAAAGGGGAGGGAGTGGGCACTGAGCCTGGCCTCTTGGCCTTGATATTCCTCCTCAATTCCTAAGAGACTCACACCCAAGGCAGTGGAGCCCAGGGTACATGCAGGAGCCTGGAAGGGGAAAGGGGCACAGAATGGAAGCCATGGAGAGACCCCTCATGCACTAGGTCAGGATGCTGGGCAGCTGAGCTGGGCTCCAGATAAAGATTGATCCCAGCAATAAACAATAAAGTGGTTCCTTCTGGGGGAGGCCTGACTCCCAAAGGGAACTGCTCTCAACATCCCTTCCTGCCCTCACATCAGGGGATAGTAGGCCCAGATACCCTGCTCACTTCAGCCTCTTTGATCTGCCTTCTCAACCTACAACTGGGCATGGGAGGCCCCACAAGGTGCAGCTACAATAAACCAAGGCAGGGTCAGTGTTCCAGCACTGTCCAGGATGAAGGATAAAAAGAAACCATGCCACAGCAGTGGAAGAGACTGGGGAGACACCTAGAGCCAGTTGGCAGGGTAGGAGGCCCTCAGTGGGGTGCCAAGGTAGAGAGGCCACAGCAGGGGCAGTTAGGAATCACACCTTGCTGTCACAGGGAAACAGATGTGGCTTCCACAACAGCTTCACAAAGCACAAACAGCAACCTGCCTCAGTGGAAGGGAATGGGAACAAGCATGGGTTCCCTTTCCTTGTGACCTGGAGACAGCGAGTCTTTGAACATCCTGTGGGCTAAGGCCTAGCCTGACACTAACCTGCCCCATCAGAGCAGCACTGATGCTCAAGTGCACATAGTGGTCCAGGCAGGGCCTTGGAAGCTCTGAAACCACAAACCTGGGTTTGAAGCCCAGCTCTCCTGCCTGCTGCAGTCCTGAGCAAATATCTCTGTGACCAGAGTCTGTTCCCTGACTGCATGACATATGACATCTGCCTCCAAGTAGTCTGGATCACATGATATAAAACATGTCAGATACCAGCTCAGAGTTTCCCTGAAAGCAACCCTCAGCCAAGGTCACTATATTGACAGGTCATGGCTGGTGAGATCATACCTGCAGCAGAACTGGGAGCAACTTTACAGTGAAACAGCAAACATGGAGGGCTCAATAAGGTCCAATCCAGAACCCAACTGAACCTCTGAGGACAGGCTGCTGGAGACACAACCCTTGTCACTGGGTGCCTGCCTCCAGTGGGAATTCAGAATGGTAAGCCCATCCTGGAACAGGGCTGCCACAAGGAGAGCCAAAATACCAGTTTCCAGAAGCCATCAATCCCCAGCAAGGCTAAGAGATTGAGCAGGCAAAGAAGCAACAGGCCCAGAGTACACAAGGAGCCAGTTCCCAATAGTTCTGACAGGGCAGCACCAGCATAGAGGACCAAAAAGAGGGGCCCAGAAGGGTGAAGAGTTTCAGGATGGTGAGAGTGGCATGGAGTGTTCAGGGTCAAGATCAACAGAGGAGGAAAGTGAGAGGATCCTTGGATGAAGCCACTTGAAGGCTATCAGAGCCATGGGAAGTGTGGAGAGAGGACATGACCAGAGATTCTGGGCTTGAGGTGGGAAGGGAGGGCATGGAGTCCAGGAGTCCTTGGAGAGGTGCTGATACTGGTATGAGTAGGGAGATGACAGCCCAGTGATCTACTTCTGACAGACAAATCACCCAGAGACTCTGGGCCATGGTGTCTCCATCACAGACTGAAGATCCTCATAAGATCTTCCTCCAAGGGCAGTTTGGTGACAGAGAAGTAGACCCAGGGAGTCATGGGAAGGAAACGTCTCAGAGATATGACTAAAATCATATCTGTGATCCTAGACAAAGTAGGGACTGTGGAAGACCAGGGATGTGGGCAGGGATGAGCCTGGGCTAGCCCCAGAAATACCCAGATTGGGGATGGACAGAAATATAAAGGGAGAGGAATTGAGGTGAAATCTGCTCTAATCCCCAGGGAATTAGGATCAAAGCTGAGCTCAACTGAATGAGGGCCCCCTAAGAATAGTACTTCCGAATCCTGGAACCTGTGAATGTATTATGGTCTGTAATCACAGGGACTTTGCCCAGGGGATGATGTTAAGGGCCTGAGATGGAGGATTATCCCAAATTATCTGGATGGTCCAAGGTAGGGGAAAGAAGGAGGTGGGAGGTCAGTATAAGAGAAGGAATGTGAGAATGGAAGGAGATGAGGGAGAGAGAAAGTAGGGAAAGAGAAATAAGAGAAGATGGGAGAGGGAGAGGGAAAGAGAAGAGGAGAGAGGGGAGGGGCAGAGAAAGCCAGAAAAATAGATTTGTAGATGCTGCACAGCTGGCTTTGAAATTATAGGAATGGATCAGGAGTCCAGGGATGTGGTATCCTCTGGGAGCTGGAAAAGGTCAGGCAATGGTCTCTTCCTGAGTCCCAAGAAGGAGCCTGGCCTCCCAACACCTTGGTTCTAGATCCCCAAGATGCATTTTGGACTTCTGACCTCCAGGCCTGTGACAGAATAAATGCATGTTTTTTTGAGCCACTGTAGTGCAGTGATCTATTTCAGCAGCCACAGAAAACTCCCACAGGAGCGGGGCACTCATTGAGACCCCTCCACAGCCCCTGCCCATGGTGACACAGGCATGACCATAGGCCCTGAGCTCCGACCCTGCTAAATTCCATGGTAGATTAAAGATACTGGAGCTCAGGGACTGCATGAGCCGGTAGGGTGGGGCTGGGCCACAGACTCACCATTCATTCATGGTCACAGAGTGGCTGGATCTCTAACCCTGCTAGTCACTGCCTCACAGAGAAAGTCTCAATACAGGACCTAGTTTTACTGCTAATATCCACAACTGAATGAAATACTCCCAATAAATAATGACTTCCCTGTCACCAAAGGAAGATGGCAGGTGACCTTCTGTGCCACACACTTTAAAGAATCACTATGTTCTCAGGCCACAAATTGGTCACCTATGTGTACATCAGAACCCAAGTCCCCTCAGTGCTGAAGCCTTGATAAACCATTTTTCCACCTCTAACTGGTACAAGATGCTCTGTCTCATTTCCCTTCAGCAATGTCTTAGAAATTATGAGCACCTATTTTCTTGGACACACTGGTTCCCTGGGAGTTAGGAGCTCCTTGTTGGCAAGTGTCTGAAGTTCTTGGCAGGCCTTTTGTGTAGCAGTTTTCTTTTTATCTTGCTCCTATTTCTCTTTTGTACCCACAACTACCATTGGATAAGGAATTGAAGTGGGCTCTGAATTTAAGAGTTTGGGAAGCCAATGGCATTGGTGTGCCCTGAATTCTGTGGACAGACTTGTTATCAGGAATGGGGGTGGTGAATATGTGTGGGTAGAAGATGAGTTGGGCAAAGAGGATGAGGGGATTCCAGGAGTCCACCCAGAAGAGAGGGGCACAGTTTATTGCCCTTGTTTGATGCAAGTGATAAGCTGTCTGTGAGGGTCAGGGCTTGTGGAACCAAGCCTTCCCAAACTGTTCAGGCCCTGGACTCACCCTCCCTCTGCTGCCCAATCCTGAGAATCTCCCCCTCCCCTTGCTCCTGCCCTGGCTTGAAATTCTGGCTTTGTGGCATGGATGCCTATGGCAGCCACTACAGCACCAAGAGGGGTCCAGCAGGCAAAGCCAGGATAGTAGAGAGGCAGAATGAGCACTTGTGCAGTCCTGGGCCTGTGGTCTAGAATTTCTCCTCAGGGGTTCTCAGTCTGTACATCCGGAAGAAGGGTCAGGAGGAGGAAGGCATTGAGAGAGAGAGAGAGAGAGAGAGAGAGAGAGAGAGAGAGGGGAGGGGGGGGAGGGGGAGAGAGAGAGAGAGAGAGAGAGAGAGAATATGAGTGTGTGTGTGTGTGTGTGTGTGTGTGTGTGTGTGTGTGTGTGTAGTGGAGGGAGTATATGAGCAAGTGATACCTACTCCAACCCTGTCATAGGGTTACTGAGGGCCCTAGGTATTTGGTTGTGCCTGGTCAGTGAAGTTCATGCTTCTAGGTACCTAGCCTGGTGGGCCCTGACTTCTGACCCTTAAGCAAGTCTGCCCAACTTTTGGAGCCACCCATGGTATAAGTCCTAAGAACTGTGCACTGTATCTCCTCTCCAGCCCCATGAGAATTCTCTCAGGGGCCAGTCTCTGCACCTTTTAGTGTCCTTGCCCTGTTGCTAGCTGCACCTACACCCTGATCAAGGTCACTAGCATCCTCTTTGTGACCAAATTCTAGATGTTTGCATTTATTCACCACCATTTACTCATTTTTCCATTCATTTCTGGCCTTCAGACCAACTCTGAACCAGACAAATGAAGGAAAGTGATCCTCACCTTGGGTTAAGTGCTTTAAAGGACAGGCAGTCACAGAGCCAGCACTGGAAGCTCAGCCAGCAGGATGGGCACACAGTCCCACACCTCTGCATCTCTCTACATCATCTCTGGAGTATGTGGGTCTGGCTGGGTCCCACTACACTATGTGTTTTGTGCTGAAGTTTCTTCCTTTGTCACTATATTTTAAACATTTTGCACATTTGAAACTATTCTTATTCATCATGCTTTACTAGTGTGTGTGGAATCCCTTCCAGAAAATGCACTATAATTTATTTATTCAAACCTGCATTGCCCTCTTATACTGGCCATAGGCAGTTAGCTGGACTCTAGAGATGCGTCTCCCCTCTCATATGCATACCCCAGCAAGTTCTCAGCTCTAAGGATGGCCATCTCTGCAGAGGTTGTTTCAGGGCCACTTCTTGCCTACCCTTTTCACATAGCTTCCAGCCTTACCAGCTAAGTCTAATAGTCTTTCCTATCTCTGGGTGGAATCCATATCCTTGCCCTGGTGTGGGAGGATAGAGACTGAAATGATGGTGGCACTGACCTGCCTTGTTTGATGGCAGTCTGATGCCTTGTTCTGATGGAGGCTTCCCATGGCCCCTGATGACCCTCCTTAGGGTAGCCAGACACAGGTAGTGAGGCCAGGAGGCAGGCACTATTGGTAGACCTTCCTAAGTAGCCTTGGGGAACTGCTGAGTGGACGGAAACCAGAGTTCCCAGGTCAGCCCAGTTGGGCCTGGCACACAGTGAGTCCCATTCAGCATTCTGATACATGGACCTGGGCTGATCTGGGATACAGGGGTGTTAAGAGCTGATTTAGTCTCATTCATATAGCCTACCTCATTCCCAGGGGTGCTCTCTGGCCCTTCAGTCAATACCTCAGTGAATGCTGACCAACTCCCTGCCATATGTGGGACCTATACAGCCAAGAAGAGGGTCTTCAACTCCCTGGGCTACTTCCTGCTAGCAGCTCCACATCACTCCTGTACACAGTTGCACTCCACTGGGCATCCAGGACCCCCTAATTCTGTCTATGTGATATCATATCCTTTGTATTGGACATCCAACCCCACAATCTTGGCCTGCCCACTCTACTAATCCCCAAAGACAGATTCATTGTACAAAGTCTGACCTTCTCCCTGTCCATTCCCTTTTATTCCTCATGGCAGGCCTGCCTTATTAGATCACCCCCTCTACTTCCTGGCTCAAGACCACACCCTGCCTACTATCTTATTTTCCACTAAGATGGTATTTTCCACCCCTCCTGCCTAAACCCTCCCAAGGCTACCTCTAAGTGAAGCTTTTTCTCCTTACTTTCAGGGCCTGGGCCTGAAGGTCTCATGTAAGAAGCTTTTCTTCCACCTTTGCTGGGGGAAGCTCCAGGTGCTATTTTCTGTCACTCCATCTCCGTGTCTCCCAAACAGTCTAACCCTGGCATGAGAGAGCAGAGAGCTATCTGTGGGTAAAACAATGTTCAAATTAAATGAACATAATGATGGATGATGAGATATCTCATGTGTATAATGCATCATGATAGAAATATTAAAATGATGTCACAATTCTATAGAGATGTCTCACACTTTGCAATGGTTAGGGTAAAATGTACTTCTGACAATCAATAGTTGAATTTAATTTAAAATTGCAACATTGCTTCAATTTTTATTTGTATATCTTAACATGAGACTCTTAAAAATTATTTTGCAAATTTGACAATTTCCTCAGATGTAAATTGATGCAGTAATAGCAATATAAGGTTATTTGAAGATTAATTGATACAATGAATTTCTAATTATAATCTCTTACAAAGTGCTTGATATATAGTAAAGTGAAATAGAGATTAAATTCTTTCTGCTTAATAAAATGCAGTGAGAAATCAAATTCCCATTATTTCCTTTTCCTTAAAGATAAATGTCAATTTTAACATCTAATTTTGTCAATGGCAAACCAGTATCTTTCAATATGCCCATTTAAAGAAAAATATTTTGATTTTCCATTTAGATTTTCTAAACCCTTAAATTTTTCTTTGCACTTATTTTTCTTTTTATTACATGTATTTACAATATATAAAGCAGAAATACTATATATTACACTAAATATATCATGCATTTCTTATTAATTAAATTTTTAAAAATATTTTAATGGAAAAAAATATGTGGCAACTTTAAATGTTGACCTTGAAAGTGAAATATTTTCCTAGTAATGTAAAGTGTTATTTGGTAATTTTTTTATTTTATGTTTTGTAGTATTTTAAACTGTGTGTAATTTTAATTTCCAATATGATAATTAAATCATTGATTAAATATTGTGTTATCGGTTATCTTTCTTTTTTATTAAAGGCTTGAATTTAGAAATTATGATTCAAGTTAAATAATTCAACACAATCACAAATTTATAGGATCAAAATTATGGCAACTCTATCAGGATTTCAAGATGCTTTTAAAAAGCAAAACAAAATTGGAATAATAAAAGTTACTTAACACTTAACTGTAATTCTTGTGAGTGCCTGGTAAAAGAAAGAAAAACATTCATCACTGTAGTTAAGCAGGACTTAGAGGTTAGAGTGCTTGTCCTCAATGGTGACAAAGCAGCTTCACACTCTCCCTCCAGCCTGGCTAAGGCATCAGGTTTTCTTGAAGATGCAGCCAGGGTTACAGTGCTCTGTGTGCTGACACCATCTGAGTTCACCACAGAAGCAAAAGCATGTGATGTGTAGCCTCCTGGAGTTCCTGATAGTTTTCTCCGTATTATACTAATGAATTTATTATGAGTAAATTGAGGTTTTTGAGAAACAATAACAGGGATGTGTTGACTATTGGATCCAGAGCTGTAATAGTGTTTGAAAGCTATCCCTTTGGATGCCCTTACTGAATGATAAAAGTTCGAAAAAGTATTTAATTAATTTCCAATTGTGCTTTCCTTTAACTCAATCTCTAGAATCATGGCAGTTTTATTTATTTTTAATAAGGAATTCAATCTAATTAGAATTACATCTAAATATAATCATTCAAGCATATTACCTAGAAGTTTAAAAACTATCATTTTATATTAAATAACAAGAGATGGGAATAAAGCTAGAGTATGGCTTTTTTTGTTATCCAGCAAAGACAAGCTTCTTCTTCGTTCATGTTTCTGCACAAATTCCTTTCAAAGACAGTACTAGTCTTCAATATCTGATTTCTGATTGTGATCCTAACTCATGAATATTTGTGAAAGCCTAAAATATGTAAAAATGCATAAAATATGTATTCAGAGCTACTACCACTATTCAGTGTTCTTGAAATGATTTAAAAAATGTTTAGTCATGTTTTCATTTTATTTTTATTTTTTTACATTTTATTATTATTATTATTATTAGTTGTTCAAAACATTTTTAAAGCCTCATCTTTTAATAAGTATTTATCTTCACAAAGAGAGTACAGCACAATAATTTCTAAAAAATGAAGAGGAGTAGGAGGGGGAGGAGAGGCAGGAGAGTGGACTTCTAAAATTTTGGAACTAGATTCAAAGAGAAAATTGACAAAGAGAAGACATTTTTGTTGAAATTTTGGATATTAATGTAAATAAAGTTTACTAATAGGGATTTTAGAAAATAAGCTTTTAATCAAAAATGTAAAGAGGTACAAAAAGACATAAATTATGAAAATCAGGGTATTGAACAGATTATAGATACGAATACATTTATGGTACATTTTTTCAATTAAGTTTTTGCTGGGTCAAATCGTGACCTTAATTAATATTTGAGGATCATGGTTGAAAAAGCCCTCTTTTAGCATAAGCATCCTAAATAAGTAAATGATATACAATTCTGTTTATTCTATTTTCAATTAATGCAAACAATGGTATTTATGATGGAAAAACAGCCACCTTTCCTTGTCTTGTAGTGCACAGTTGTCCGTCTGTATTCATGGGAGAGTTATTCTAAGCCCCACCCCAAACACGCACACACACTAAAATACAGTAGTGTTATATGTTTGTATTATTTATTGCATATCTTCCTGTATACTTTCAGTCATTTTTACATATAATATCTCAACAAAATAAATTTTTCAATATTGTTTAGGAACTAGTGTCAAGAATAAATGTGTGTACATGTATAGTTAAGATTCCATTTATTTCCAGATGTCTTAAAACTCATAATTGATTGAATCTACTCCTACATATCACACAGGTATTCAGGACTGACTGTATTTCAAACATCATATAGTATTCTGACATTAAATGTTTCTTCATAAATATAGTATTTAAATAACCCCAAATTACTATATCACACTTGATATTTTATTATCCTAAATTATATAATAATTAATTTAATTGGCCAGATGACTATAAAGAATGTTA
Organism: Ictidomys tridecemlineatus; assembly: GCF_052094955.1. Lineage (NCBI taxonomy): Eukaryota > Metazoa > Chordata > Mammalia > Rodentia > Sciuridae > Ictidomys > Ictidomys tridecemlineatus. The sequence goes on along the minus strand of NC_135478.1, from coordinate 69,056,292 downwards.
TTAGTACATGGCCGACACTGCCAGATGCTTTGGATATGATGCCACATATTAAAATTGATGTTAATGTCTGACACCCAGAGTTAAAGCCTAGACAAAGAGTCCCTTAGTGAAGTTTTATTCTAATGTAGGAAACAGATATTAATTGTAAAAGACACAAATAATTGTCAAGTTATACTTATAATAAGACTCTTAAGAATGCTCAGTGTCAATTACAGAATAGTATAAATAATGTCAAGAGAGTCAAAAAACTTATCAGAAATATCACAATCAAATTAAGATTTCTTAGATGAGGAAGAAGTTTTGGAAAAGAGGGTCAGGAAAGACATTCCACTGAAAGGGAAAAGCAACCATAAAGGCCTCTGGAGAGGATGAATAAGGATAGGTGTCAGGGATTAAAGTCAGCATACCTGCAATCAAGAGCTGTCGGAAACTGTGGCATTGAGGAGGATGAAGAATATAGTAGGCATTCCAGTCAGGATGCATTGATCGAGTCGTTGAAGCAGGGTGATTATATGACGAGAATGGAGTGTTCCTACAGGATAAGGGAAAATATTTGTGGTTTACATGGAATTCACATGAAACTGAAATTATACATTGTCAGGATTTACAGGATTGCTTGGACCTATGTGAAAAGCCACAAAACAGGGTTCCTATTGGTGACATTAGGTGCATTGGTACTAGTTTCTGCATTGACTCTGTTATTCTCTGAGGGCACAACTCATATTGTGCAATGTACACAGAGCTGGGAATTGGTTTCTATACTGGCATATAACACAAAGCAAATGAAATATATAAAAACTTGTGTTATATTCATATTAGAACTCTCAATGTTGCTGGGCTATTGGTGGAGAGCCACAGAAAATGAGATATATCAATGTCAAGATAAGCAGGGTAGTGTGACCCTATGTGGAAAGCCACATAACTGGCATTTTATGTTGGCAAGAATGCCAATGTTTCTGAATTGATTCAAAAGTTTTGTCATTCCATAAAATTTTTAATGCTGACCATAAATTTCTTCTAGTTTTACTCTTATTAAAGGTTACAAATTTATAATACCGTAAACTCTTCCACATCTATGATTATACCATACATTTATTTCTTGCATTTCTATTCCTGTGCATATGTGTGTGTGCATGTGCATGCACACCTCTCACTTTCCCAGGGCTGGGAATTGAATCCAGGGTCTCACACATGCTGGGCAAGCCTTCTACCACTGAGCTTCACATCCAGCCTGGGGTTGTGACTCAGCAAGATAGATAAAGCTCTTGCTTCGCACATGTGAGCCACTGGCTCAGTACCACATAAAAATAAATAACAAAATAAAGGTCTAAAAAATTTCTTTTGAAGTAAGGTCTACCTAAAATTCCCTGACCTTGACCTTGAACTTGCAATACTCTTTCCTCAGCCTCCTAATAACTGGGGTTATAGAAATGTGTCCCCATATATTGCCTGTGTCTAATTTTTTAAAAAAATTTAAATTTGTTTTAATTAGTTAAATATGTCTAATTTTTAAACCAATTTTTTTATTTTGAAAAATTAACGTGTAAAATTATACGAAAATAAACTATATCCTCATTTATATTGAATTATATGGATAAGCACCCATACTTCGCTAAGAGCTCCCAGTAGTGAAAGTTGAGTTTGAGTTTTCTGCTTGTCTAATTATATTAGTATGTAGTATTAACTCTTCTCTTTATAGATTAATCTATCTGGGATTGATTTAAAATCAGGAGATTTTTTTTGGTGGGCATGGAGTGAAGCTCAAAGAGCTAGCAATATGACCTACATTATGCATGGCATCATATCAGACTCTTAGAGCCTTATCCATTCAACTGCAAAGGGGACTCTATTTCCAGGAGTTCTTCAGTATTTTGGCTAAAAACCTCATTTGAGCTAAATCCATGCTTGTAGTTATGACAATGCAGTTTACTCTGCAGCACCAGGGAGAGAAAGGATGTTGTACATAGATTTCACCTGAGCTACACCCTTGTGTATAGTTTAGAGGAACCTATTATTACTCCCTATAATATTTCATAATTTCATTTTATCCCCACATTCTGAGAATATATTACTATTATATCTTCTTACTTGGTACCATAGAACCTGGTAAATTCAAACTTGCTTAAAACTGCTAATTAACCCATGAGACTCTCTCTCTCTCTCTCTCTCTCTCTCTCGCTTTCTCTGTGAGTGTGTGTGTGTGTGTGTGTGTGTGTTTTCCAGGTGTACAGGAAACACCTATATTTGTTAGGATTTTTTCCAGCCACTGTCAAGAGGGGGAAGGATGACATATGCTGGAAAGATTAAACCTTTGAGACTACTCCACAACTAATGATAAAAAACCTGCAGCCTCCTCATTCACAGATGTGACAACTCTGAAGTTTATTTTATGTGTCCCAGGGGTAACTTGCTTATTAATTGTATCATATATTGACTTCTCCACTGGTATGCTTGGGATTGATCCCCAAACAAGATACTAGCATGTCTAACACTACTTGGGTCTCAAGAGTTGCATGGGAACACAGCCTCAGCCAACATGTAACTAATAAATATCCAGTTACAAATCTTGCCTAGACTCATAAATGTTTGCCTTTTCCCAATATCTCAGTTTGTTTTAAATTATTTTCATTATTTATGCCTGGACTTGTATAACTCTGCAGAAACTCAATTTGCTCATATATTATTGATCAATCCATAACATACAGGGGCTACTCTATCTTTCTTGGAAAAAAAAATCATATTTATTTCAAATGAGTTAAATTAACAACTATGGTTTGCTCCACATATAGAGCTCATTGCTTGTGGCATAATGGAAGGAAAGCTAAATGAAAGAATTCCCAACAGCTTGAAGATTGAACTCTAAAAAAATCTCCATTCCTTTTTGCCCTTTGCCTTAACATGGATCAAGTTATTCATTTCTTTTTTCAGAGTACACTGCAGTTTCAATAGAATATAATTTTATGGTAGATTAATTTGCAATTTTTGAATCTGGGCAAAGGTAAAAAATAATTACAGCATCGAATGACTCAGGCACCCACCTTGGATGACCACAGCTCTGTTTACTCATTAGAAAGTTGCATTTGTACTTTCTAAAAAACTGTAACTCTAAAATTTTAACTTCTATGACTCTGTCAAAAATTGTGCAGTTATTTTGTTAAATTTATATAAATTATTACTATTAAAACCACAGGGACCGATTTGAGTCCCAATCTTAGAAGCTAAAATATGCAAGGTTATTTGCATATGTTTGCATTTGGAAATTACACATGTGCTAATTTTAGGCTAATGATGTTTTGAAAACTACAAGATTTAGGTCAGGACAGATCTTCAGAAAGAGTGTATTTCTATTTTATTTTTTGCTTTAAACTTAAACATCTGAATTGTGAATTTTATTGCAATGATTTCTAACATTGACATGAGAGAACATAGTAAAGTTACATTCTGATTTAAAAGAATTGATAATTTTATTGAATTACCATTCTTTATTGGAGAATAACATTTAAAAAGTGCTGTCTGCCATTGACCAAGAGAGACTTTGACATTTTACTTTGCAAGCTTCAATCTTCCCTCAGAAAATAAAAGATCAACTTTGAAATTGATATTTTCCCCATAGTCTGTAAGTAGAATACGGGTAAGTAAAGGATGGCTTCAAGGAAACATTTAATGACCTGAGAAAGAATTCTTGCAATTAAATTCTAAATGAAGCTCACCTTTAGGCCAGTCTGACACCTGATGGAATGTCCAGGGGCCTTGCTGTCCACTGCTCTCAGTGGTGTTGCAGTCCAAGAAGGCTTTCTGGATACTATTGTGTCAAGTTTACCTAACTTCTCTCAGCAAGTACCAGTTTCTCCTATTTTGTTTTCTCAATTATTCAAAGATTTTATCTTTATTTCACTATCTTGCAGTAAAATTACCTTTGCTTTTCTTTAGGAACATCTGCCTGTGTTCCAAGTCCTTTTGGTATATAAAATACCATTGATAAAGCTATTTTACTGCATAGTTCTGGACACAGAAAATAAAGGATTCTAAAAACATACTCAATAATGAAAAGCAATCAGTATTCTAACAGATTTTCTTAATTTTGTTTCAGATAAACATGAGACTCCCATGGACTATTTCCCTCACTGTTTTGTATGCTATAGAAACATTTCAAAGAAGGACTGAAGGAATGAATTCATATGCTTGGCACTCCTAAGTCCCAGATTAAATAGCAGATCATTTTATACAGAATAATTATTATATGTATATTTTTTCAGACTATTTCCTGGATGCTACTCATAATTATCTTGCTAATTTAAGCTTATCAATATCTGTCATATCTTGAATTTTGTCATCAGGTGATTATCAGAGATGTGTCTTTCTTTAATTGATTTTTACATTTGCTTTAACTTCTCAGGGTTTAAATTCCTGCATATAGCAAAAATTAGGTGCCTGATAAAAACAAAGTTGTACTTAATGAGCACTTTTATTTGCAGATATTGTACTAAGTGTTTTTCACATTTTATCTTACCTAATTGTTGTACCTGAGAAGTCTCTATTTGATAACCACATTTTACAAATCTAAAAATTAAGGTCTCAATTAAGGATTCTTGACTAAGGCTGCATAGCTAATTTCTGTACAACCCAAATTAATATCAAATACAATGATCTAAATAGGGAATCTCATCCAGTTTCTCAATTCCTCTGGAGCAAATAATTTAATGGAATATACTTGGAAAATATTAATAAACTAAAAATAAACCAGCTGTCATGATCCTCTCAAAGCTTACAGATGGCACCCTTCCACCATATAAATACACATTAACAATAAAGATTTGAATATGCTCCAGTGTCAATTAAAAGAAAATACAGAAAGAAGAACCCAACATAAGATTTCAAATTTGAAATCATATTTATCTTTCCCTCACAAATACCTTTTCTTTCTACAAACTGGTGTCAACTAGGGTGCTTGTTGACTATTTTCTTTTTCTTTTTATTTTACACTATATTGCAGGTCATGTTTGTCAAACATTTTCATTTACCTCTTATGTAACTGAAATGATCGAATGAATAATTTGTTCTTCACTGGCATATCAGGACATATGGGGATATACCACAAATGTTTCCCAGATGTGCTGCCAAAGTTTAAGCAACATGTAAAATGTAGTTTGGATTTAACTAAAGATACATATGGTCACTGCAATGTCTGTCAGAAAGGAAATGCAGTAAAAAGGGTTTCTACAGTTTGCACTGGAGCAGTTTAGGACTTGATGAAAGGAAGAAGTAAAAACTGGTTGATGTGTTTTCAAGCTAGCTTCAAAGTAACATAGAAGGATTACTTAGTAAATTCTGATATTTGACAATTGAGTATTTAAGAAGGTATTTATCGGCAATCATCAGTGATTCATAAGTAGAGACCCAGTATTAGAGCAGCCACTGCTTTAATTCAATGATGATTGAGGTGCTTCTATAGGTTCTGGGATGTGGTTATACTGTTGATGTTGTTATGTGGCAATCACCATCACGGGTGGTGATTCTAATCCCAAAAGCCCAAAAACTACTTAAATAGGTTAACTACTTTTTATTTTATATATACAACTGACTCTAGAAAAAATTATCTTCCATTCTTTTCCTACAGGTGACTTTAATATTTTAAAAAACAGTCCTCTGAGGCTGCTGCCACTGTTTCCATGTTCCTATTATCTTGCCACACTTAAATCTGACCTGTTGATTAGTAATCCTCTATTGTCATACTAGTTTCTGATGATATCTCAACAGGCAGAATCATTAACTTTTTGGAATAATTGACTACTGGTAGTAGTCTATTAGCATTAGTAAAACCTAACTATATGAGCTCTATAAGTTTCATAATTAATTCTAATTTGCCACTTAGACAACACAATCAATTTGTTTTTGTGTGCACTGATTCAAAGAAGCTTAGTATCTAAGCTGAAAAAGATAAAAAGATCAAACCATAAATGAACACATATATTCCCCTATAGTTGGAGAAAAAGTTGATCAATCTTTAGGCCATTATGAAGAAACTCTGTTTCTACATATTATTAAGTGTTGTAATACTGAACAATATTTTCTCAAATATTTGGAAAGAATATGATCACTTTTTGAAACATAAAAAAATCACGAAGCATATTGCATGCACCCATCCTTTTAAAAAAATCACATTTGACACTTTTATATGACTGCCTTTCACCTATTTTCAAAGATATTTCACTTTCATTCTTTTTTATGAAATGCAGAACTTCTCTCCAAATGTGAGTCTATCTTTTTCTATAAGTATAATGTTGTTCTTAGCCAAAAGTATAGAATTATATTTCTATGGCTCATCTCCAAATCCTCCTGGTTTCTTTCAGTGAGTTTCCTAATTGCATATTTTAGCTATCCATTTTCTTATCTTGGCCTTTGTGACACATTTTACTAGATATTACATTTTCTTGTGTTTAGGTTTTATTTACATGAAACCAAAGTGTGAGTTGGTTGACTCATTGCAGTTTGTATACATGGTGCATAATAAATGCTGAAGTGAAGACTATCTTTTCTTGGAGCAAAACTTAAAACATGTGTTTCTTTGCCAGATCTGCTTTGACAAAAAAGAGAAACATAAAATGTTGAGCAGCATATGGTTTGGTAATCTTTCTATAATCCAATCTTCTTAGCAAAGTGAGATTACATTCTTTGCCTCTTTTTGTTATATATACCTTATTACTATTAAATTTTGACAAGTAAGAGCAAAGAAAACCCCATTTCAGTTATTGAATTTAATAAAAGTGTGAGGTGTGATGCCTGTTTGTGTGTGTATATTATGGTTACCACATGATTTTGAACTTTGATACAATATGCTATATATGGCATATAATGACAATACAGATTTATTCTTAAAAATATAGGAAAGAGAAACAATCAAAAGAAGAAAACAAAAATACAATCCCAAATCTTAAAATATTAGTTTATTTTTTCAAAATACCATTGTTCTTAAGCTAAATTCTTTTCCATAATATAGTTTCTGTTTGTTCTTGTCTCAGTACTTTTGCTATTTCAAGTTTATAATGTGTCAATACCTAATATTCAGATATCCATGCTACTCTATCTACTTCCCCACCCCACTGCCCATTGCTTTAAATTGAATTGCATTATATCTCTAGAAGACTCTTGTAAAAAATTTTGTGCTATCGTCCAACACAGAAAAAATTTCTACCTATGTATTTTCTATTGCTTTGACTTCCCATTCAAGAAAAAATCCAGATTATACAGACCTTCTTCTGAGAGAAGCACCCACCATTATGTTTTTTTATGTTTGCTGACTTGCTTATTATGATCTATGCATCTTGTTCAATGACACTCCGCTACCCCACCAATCTAGGAGCTGTTAGTGTCTCCTCACCTTTTAGTGCAGGCACCAGTCACCTTCTCAGCTATAAGAAATAAGCCTCCTAAACCTAGAAAGAAAGAACAAAAAAAGGGAAGGAATTGAGAAAGACAGGAAAGGAGGAAAAATTAGGCTGGGAGGGAGGGACGCAGGAAGAAAGAGGGATTTCTTCTAATATCGTCACCTTTCCAGTTTTAGGTTTTCAACCCACCCCAACCCATCACCAGCACATATAACTTAACCAAAGAATCTTTCTAGCCTTGAAAGAGCCTTAGTCTGACAGATGGCAGCAGAGTGGTCTCTGAAATCATAGCTGTAATACCGAGAGAAAACAGGAAGGTTTACACTCTGCATTGTCTGCATTTAGACTCCACTCTAGTTTGATCAATAATTACAATGATGCTGTTATTTTTGATGTTTATTTTTAGTTGTAGTTGGACACAATACCTTTATTTAATTTATTCATTTTTATGTGGTGCTGAGGATTAAACCCAGGCCCTCCCACGTGCTAGGCAATGTTACTTAAAGTCTTTGTCACCACATTAAAATGCACAAAATTCTGTTTTCTAAGGTTATTATTGTAGGTAAAATGTGAATAATAAATTTGCAAAATCAAATAATTTATCTCTCAAAAGCTTCTGAAGAAATAATCTAGATTTTTTTCATTATAATATAGTTTTGGTTTGAAAAAAAAGCATTATCCTGATGAAAAAATTCTAAGATCTAATACTTCCTTTCTGTGAAATGTTTTCTTTTTTTTATCAAAAGCCTCAAAATAAGATAAAGGCCACATGTCTGTTATTGTATTTTTTCCTCATTTTTATATTGGTGCATTATAGTTGTACATATTGGTGGGATTTGTTACAAATCCATACATGGACATACATCTTTAAATGTCTTACTGAGCATTGTTTGAAAGACACATTCAAAAACTCAGTTCTTTCAGTGATATGTTTTTGTCACACTTACTGTTTATTATTTTATTAGGACCAGAAAACTATTAAGTTATATATTTTCGTGCACTAAAGATGCATATTTTTCTCTCTGGAAAAAAGAGATTGTTTTATTGCTATATATTATATTAATCAAATTTGTCTCTAACTTAGCAATATGATTCAGCATCCTTTCGAGATGGATGATAAAAACTGTTTATAAAGTTCTCAAACTATTGTACCATTTTGCTAGTTTACTTTTCTAATAGCTAAAAATCTTTGACATAGTTTCAGATTTTAATATTTATTTTTTAATTGTAGTTGGACGCAATACCTTTATTTTATTTATTCATTTTTATGTAGTGCTGAGGATTGAAGCCAGGGCCTCAAATGTGCTAGGCAAGCATTCTACTGCTAGGCCACAACTCAGCCCTTATTTTCAGTTTTTTATTTGTATGAGATTCACTTTTTAAATTTTTGAAATTATATTTAGTATTTATATTTTAGTTTTCATGTGTGTCTACGTGCACAAAATTACTAAATGAGGTTATTCAAGCAGTATTAATAAAATAATTCTATGTTGGTTTTAATTCTAAAAGGGTATACATGTAAGTATGTATGCATAAATGTACATGTATATTTATATGTTAAGAATATTAATACCTTTTATTAAAAGCCTACACAACAATTAATTTCTGAAATGTATTTGCTGAAAAAATATTAAACAAAATAAAACATATAGTAGTAATTCACCATGTAAAAAAGTGGTTTCTGATTATTTCTGGCTTTACAAATTTTAATGTGATATCATTGTATAAACTTAATGGATAGCTTAATTTCCTTTGAAAATATGGACCTCAGTAACAGATATAATTGAGAAGAAATTAATGTTTCAAATATAAATTTATTTTTATGGCCCACTTAGTTCTACAACAGTGTCTTAGGAACATTTTTATTTAAACTAAGATTACTAACAAGTAATCTTAGTTTAGGATTTTTTAACATTAATAGAGAATATAAATGGCCTTAGGATGTATATTTCATATTTATTCCATTGTTTAAATTATCATCAAATATCCCAATAATCAAAGTTCTGTTGGCATGAAAACTGGTATAAATATACTGGTTAAATGTACTAGCTCTTCATCAGTTTTTCCTTCACACAATAAAAATTCTTCAGTATTTGCTTGTTCACAATCTTTCTAGTTTATGGCAGTATGTTATTTAAAAGGTAAGTTGATCCACATGTGAAATATTAGCCAAACAGATTTTAATAATAGATATTTGAACTTCACATTTGGTATGCCTATTTTATAAAAACAGAGTTATATTGATATTGTAGTAGTGGAATAATGTTGGAGAACCTGATTCTAGACCAGCACTGTCTAATATGGTAGACACTGGCCACATGTGGATCCATGTATACAAGACCAAATTAATTAAAATTAAATAAAATTCATAATGTAGTTCCCCTTGGTACTAGCTACATTTCTAATGCTCAATATCTTTATATTGTTTCTGGGTATGATGTTAGACAATGTAGTTATAGAAGATTTTATTCACTATGGAAAATTCCACTGGACAGTTCAGGTCTAGACTTCTGACATGTGGCATGTTTTTTTCTCTTTTCAAATGTTAAAGATAAATTTGATCTGATCTATCTTAAACAGTATGAGATTGGACTAATAAGAATGCAAACTACAGATTCTTAATGTATTGAGCAGGAAATTACTATATGAATTACACATTTATCTCTGTACTAAGTACACAAAAATTATGTACTTATTCCTAGATTAAAATGTATAGAATAAAATTCATTCATTCATGAGACTTCTTAAAATTGTTTCAATTGTGAATGATAACCATTTTAATATTAATTAAAATTAATAAATATTCAAAAAAAGAGACATAGTAATACATTTTAGATTAATTCAGAATTCACTTATTACTAACGCCCCCCCCAGCAAAAAAATTAGAATATGGATAATTTATCCAATGACATCTTTTTTTTGCATACTGCACATTTTTTTTTCTAATTTTCTTAAATATTTGAATAATTTCCATTACTGGACAAAAGTTGGTTATCCTTACTTAACTAACGACTACACAAACCACCACCAGAGATATAACTGCAAGAATAAAAGTCAAAATCAGCTGTTGTTCCAGGCATATTTTTATCTGTTCATTTCTAAGCATAGTCAGGTGAATTAAACTGAAAATAATTGCCATAAAGTAATTTAATTTAAAACATTTCAATATTTAAAAAAGGAAAAATAAATTATCTATTATTTCCCATCTAGGCATTTCACATGACATCACTCCTGAAGCTTAATCATGTTTTAATCTTTTTGTAAATCAAGTTATGTTTCATTCATTTTAATGGAATGAATGTAGAAACCCCATAGAATACATGAACAAATCATCTTTTGTATAAATTTATGGACTTATTGTTTGATATTTAATAACAGGGATTTGCATTAAAAGTAATACAACTTTTAAAAAAATTGTTTTTAAGCAAATTTAAGCAGTCAACACAAAGTTCTGTGCCACTTGATTGAAAAAACATGGGAAGACAGAGAAGTTATTGATATGCTTTCATCAAAGAGGTAAGCCCACATTACATGTGAAGGCAAAGTTAACTTGGGTACTGAGCTTGAGATTCTGATTATACAAATGCTGTTTTAGGAGACAAGATACATGATGAAATGACAATAAATTTTATTTATATCTCATACACACATGATCTCTCATATTAAGAGAGCTTAACCAAATAGTATTAAAGCCAATTATTTTAAAAAGGGGAAAATATAAACCAAAATTACAATATATATTTTTCATTTAATTATACCAACTTAAAAACTGCTTCACATTTCAAATCATAGATGAAATAAGGAAAGTTCATAATATTGTCTAATTACAGTAATCAAAAAATTAAGTTCTAGGTCTGAGAAAATGATTTTATTTCTTGTAAAATACATCAATTCTAATCATCTTGCATTAAATGCACTGTGATTTTTAACCATATGTTTGAAACAAAACAAAAATATATTACCTGGAAAGATTTAGTGCTAGTATAAAAGACTGGTTAACCATAAGAAGATTTGTCAGTATAATTAACTACATTACACAGCTGAGGGAAAAAAGAAAAATGTGTTTTCATTTCAGAAGATATTTAGAAAAAGGTTATGATATAATAGACACTAAATTTGATTTAAAAAATAAAATCTTGATAAACAAAAAATATATGGTTATCATTCTAACCTTATGAAATATATTTAGAAAAAAACATACAGTAAATATCATGTGAATGGTGATATTTTAGATGTAGTACTATCAAAGCAAGAGCAAGATAATTGTGACTGTTAGGTTCAGTCCTGTACAAAATTGTACTGGAAATCCTTGCAATAAAACAAGATAAGGAATAAGGGCACAAGAAAAAGAACAAAAAAGCCAAAAATATTTGGTTTTCTGTAGTAACAAGAAAGGAGAGCAAATTTCTAGGACAAAAGATGAATACACAAAAATTAATAGCATCCCAGTAAGGAGTGGAAGCTAATCAGAAAAAAAATATTATAACAACAGGAACCAAAAAAATTAATAAGCAGGACTTTCGTTGTGAGGTTTAAAAATATTGTTAAAGGACATATAAGAAAACCTGATGTCAACATGCCCTAAGTTCACCAATGGGGTGAACTTAATTATAACTATTTGTCCATTAACTGTTGTGGAAAATTAATGCAATTCAAATGAAAATCCCACAGGATTTTATATGCAACCAGAGAGCATATATTATTTAATGGTTTAAAGACAGACAAAGAATCTAAAGAAAAAAAATATAAAGTCCATAAAGACCCACAAAAACTAAAATCTTGTCACCTGACCAGATTAATAACTGTCACATGGAAGAAAAGAAATGTAATCACCTTCTTCATAACAAAATTAAATTTTCAGTGCTAAAAGAATCTAAAATGTGAAAACTCTTAGATGATCTCATGAAAAGGAAAAAAATCTTAAGCCTCAGAGATCATAATCATAACAGAAATATTAATACATACCTTCACCTATACTTCTCAATAACTTTTGTAGACAGATATTTAAAATTACAGAATTAGTTTGAAAAGTCAAAAAATAGATTTTTGCTGAGTAGTATCTATAATCAGAAGTTTTCTATTCATTGAGAACTATTTTAATAGGATATTCAAGCAGACTCTTTTCCTAGTATCTGTATTTTCTACACAGAGCCTGGCATGAGAAGCTTAATACATGTCTCCTGAATGAACATTGGAATGCTTAAATAACTATCAATTATCATTTATCAAAACTGCAGATGTGAAAGAAACAGGGGTAAAGCTGAAACAACATTGCCCTTATGATTTACCCTGGAAATTGCTTTTATGAATAAACTACAGATAACAACTTGTTTACTTGTCATTTGTCTCTTTCTCTTAAAATTGAAAGGCAGAATGTGAAAATGCAGCCCTTTCTTGGCAATATAATGTAGCTGGCTTCCTAATTAATTACTTCAGAAGCTGAAGAAGCTTTCAGTAAATTCATCTTCTTTATGACTTTTTGTCAGTATGTATTGACCTTTTAACATTCAAAACACTTCCTATAATTTCTGTGTCAGTAACAGTACATGATATGCCACCATTATTAGTAGAATCAATATTCCCTTCCATCTCTTTTTCATTAAGTTTACTGACTAGATATGAAGAGCATTGTTCCTCAACATCGTAAGGAGGTGACACCTCTCTGCAACACCAGACCAAAATTATGTCAGACTACTCTTAAAGGAATGACTGATTAATTCCATGAACCAAAGCGACAACAACCAAAAATCTTTTTAAAAGAAAATCTTATTTGCCTTTCAATTCATATGATTAAAAACAACATATAGGCCAGTGTTTCTCAATGAAGGGGGAAGGAGTGAAAGACATTTTGCTGACCTCCACACATATGCGTTCAGCTATGTCTAGAGACATTTTTCACTATAGCAATTGTGGAGGGGCACACAATTACTTTCATCTCTTGGAATGCTTCTAAACATTTTGTAACTCACAGGACAGTTCTGTACATCAAAGATATTCTCAGGAAAAAAGGTCAACAGTGCTGAAGTTGAGATACCTTGATGTAGAGAAACTGAGTGCCTAATAAAATGTTTCTCAATCAATTTTATATTTTAAACAATTCCCTGGTCCTCTCTGCTTGATTCCATGTAGTGATGTTAGCAATACAAAAACACAGTATTATTATTAATTACAACTAACTCTTCCATGGCTACCAAATAGAGTTCCCGTGGTGTCCTCACATCCATCACTTAATGATCAAGTGTTTACAGCAGATAAGCAGATATTGGCTTTTAAGTTTATAAGACTATTATATAGAAAAGATTTGATTTTATATAAGCTCATATAAAAACAATGATTTATTAATTATGCTTAAAACAGTTGTTATTTGGATCAATATGAAGTTTAGAATATAATGAATCCTGTGTCAATACTCCCATTTCATTAACACTACAAAGTTATTCTGGGGAAAGATTATATTCATCATTTTTTTTCTAAAAATAAAATATATTTTTCTTTCTACAATATTAAATCTGCATATCTCTGCCAAGACACTCCTATCCACTGGACAAATGCTATTTTCAAAACAATGTGACTCCCCCTGCTCCAGAACACAAAAGTAATCTTTCACAAAACAGGGGATGCATTAGTCAACTGTTCTTGCTCACAAAAAACAATTACTTTTTTGAACAGCCATTAAGTTACAGATAGAGGCATCCCTGTATCATTTTGCTGAAACAATTGTAAACATGGTCAAACTGGACATACATAGACTATGGCATTTCTTTGCATTGTTGTTTTAAGACAAATGAGGAAAACATTTTAAGCATGTTGCATGTTCACAAAATGATGCCAACATTGTAATTGTGCCTCAGAATTTCCATATTTTAACAAGTATTCTAAGAGAAATATATGTAAATGATATGAGCACACAATTCAAAAACATGAAATATTAATGGTTAACAAAAATGGTTAAACTTCATCAGTATTCCAGAATATGCAAATTAAAACAAAGATTCTACACCTATAAAATGATCAGAGAAGAGTAGAATATATTCTTTCAAGTTTCTAGTGCAGAAATATATTAAGTCCCTACTGTCTACATGGAATGTCCATACAAATGAATATTTGAAAAGAAAATTTTAAAACCACCTAATGGACAAATCTTTTATTTTTATAGCAAATATCATGACATTGAAGGATTTTATATGACATTCATATCCTGGTAGATGGGCTACAGCGAGAGTGCTCTGTCAATCTGGTTCAAATATATTTTCTAGTTATGTAGAAGTTTAATTTGTTAGAGATTCTATAAAGAATGGTGTGTTCTTATAATTTACTATAGCAAATTAACTTGTCACATAGGAAGAAGAATATATCCTCTTAATTGCATTTGAGTTAAAAGCCCAAATAATATCACAATGCCCAAAACAAATTCTTTTTGTTTCGGGCATTGGGAGATTATTGGGAAGAATTTGTTTTGGGCATTGGGAGATTATTTGGGCTTTGAACTCAAATGCAATTAAGTACTTTACTACTTAAAAAATGAGGAGTTGTCCCGGTAAAATATAAAATGTACATTTTATTTTCTTTGTTTTTATCACTGCAAACCCCAATTCATGTTATACAAAAAGGCAGGTAAGGTCAAATTTCATTGAGAAGGATTAGGAAACTAAATTTTAGTGCTTTTTGAAATTATTAGTTCCAAAAATACAGGGAAACATATCTTTTCTTAGTAGAGGCTGTGTATACCAACTCATGCATTGGCATATTAGCTTCTAGCTCACACCAAACAAATGAATCAGAGAATAGTAAAAAAGCAAAAGTATAAGAACAATATCTTGACCTTTTTTTGTATTTGGTTACCAATTGGTTTCTCAGTGCAACCTTTTGCTTGCCACCATTTCCTTACAGAGGTGAAGTCTAAAAATATATTCTAATAACACAATTTCACTAAGAATAGGGTCTCTTGAGCTAGTGTCTAAAGTATTATACAAATGTTTTAAGCTCCCAGGTTAATATAATTATCACACCTGAAAGTTACTACCAGTGCTTTGGTATACAAAAGAGCAAAAAAAACAAAAGCCAGGAATGATTTAACAATACTACAACATAGGTGGGTTAATCAGTACACTCACTCATGCTTTCCACCACCTATCCCCCAAGAAAATAAAATACATATTTCTCACACTCACGATTTAAAAAGAAAATCAAGAAAAAAGGTTTTCTTCAAAGAATTGCTTCCCCTTCATTTGTTTTTCTGCTCTGAAAGAGGGAATTATCTGCTAGCAGCAGCACTTGCTAAATGAAGCATTTCTTGAGATAAAGTTGCATGGTAGGGGAGAAGAAATTTTGCCACCTGTTTGATAGTCATTAGAATTTGAGTGCTAAATCGTTCACGGTATTTATTTCAACCCTTGAGAAATTAATTAAAGACTTGAGATGGTAAAAATCATTTCCATTGTTTTCCAGATAGATTCAAATTATGCATACAACATTGAATTCTAAGGATGTTAATAACTTTTCTACTGTCCTTCATCACCCCACCCAAACAAAACTTGAATGTTAGACCACAAGAATTTGTGCAAAAACACACACACACACACACACACACACGCTCAACTTCTGTTATGAAGAACTAGGAAAATATTTTAAATAAAAATCAGACATAGAATTTCCAACTCCTGAAATGAATTAACATCTATAAAATAAACTTGTCATGTTAATTGAAAAAAATGAAAAAAATCTTAGTTTAAATAATTCTGTATAAACACATTCTGTATAAACACACCTGCTAGGTAACTGTGGTTGACAAGATTTGGTTATGATTACAAATTTCATAAACATTATGGCATAGCTTTACATATTATGATTATATTTATAGCTTTGACTATAAAATGATTGATTGTAGATCACTTCCTTGCTCAAAACTATGCAATGGCTCACTCAACTCTAAACAACAATCAAATCCTGCACTCTTAGATTCAAAGTTTCTTTTCCAAGCTCTCTTTCACTGATTCCACATTTCAACAAAGGATTCAAAAGAAATATATATTTAGTAATTAGAGAATAAGCAAAAATACAAATTAATATTTCAATGTAATAATTTTTTTCTTTAAAGTACATTGCTTATACATATTCACAGCTGTAACTTTTTGTCTATTGCTAACCAAGTTATGTGGAAAAGCTATTTTATTTAAATATTTTTAATAAAAAGGAAATTCATTTCATGTAAATCTGCTAATCTTATAATTTAACTGCATTGAGGCACTTTAAGTATAAAAACTTCAAACATAAGTAAATGTGGATGATTTTTTGAGTATTAATTTTAAACACATTTCTCCTAAACCCTATTCAGGTTTCTTTTTCTCCTAGTCAGTCATTCTTTTTATCAAATTCCTTACATCAAACACAGTATCCTTTAACTGCAAGCATACTAGCTCCAAGATATAAATTTGTCTCAAATAGTTTTCTCTGTTATGATAAAAGATGCGAAAATAACTCAAATAACTCCTAACTTTAAGAGTAGTTGCAACCTTCCAGCAGATTATAATATTATTTTCTTTATCGAATTACCATTGGTGCACCATAACTAAGTATTTTTATGACTGGTGAACTACTTCCAATGAAACTACTTCCAGTTTGTGCTTGCATCTGAGTATTTATCAGCAATAATGAATATAATCTAAATTTTGTATCCATTCTTTAATGGGAGAGATACCCTAAATTGCTCTTTAGTAAGATTGTGATATATTAATATATATATATATATATCCAACACTATTAAGTGAATAGATATGAACAGTGCTACAAACTTAAAAACTAGCCTCTCTAAATTCACTCATACATTGAACATTCATTCAGTACCTGCTACATGCCAGGAATTGCATTAAGAAACAAGAAAAAAAAAAACAGAAATCAGGATACTTGCTTCTAAGATATCATCAGCAAATAAATAATTACTTTCCAAAGGATTAACTGATATATTAAGATAACATTATCTACCAGCAAATATCATGTTTTATAATTCATATAAACAATAATAATGATTAATTGCAAACTTTATTCAGAGTCCATAAGGGTATAAGTTCATATTTAGCATATAAACACCAAAGTTTTTAAAAAGTCAGATATTTTTCTTACTATAATATTAAAGGATTATTTTCTTCTGGATCAGGCTATCTGTAAGTCTGCATCAATAATCAATAATATCCACTATTCAAAAAATAAACTTCAGATCTGGCCGGCGGCCAGTTGATGAAATGGTATTATTTAAAATGAAATATAAATTAAGATTGCGTTGAATCATCAAATAAAAATATACCTAAGTGGAGGAAAACTGATTAGACATTTCAAAGTACATGATACACCCAAAAGAGTGATTTCTAAGGTGCCTTTGAGCTCTTGGATTCAAAGAGCTCTTAACAAGATAATTATGCTCTTTTTAAGATTTCTAGGTCTTATCTCATTGATTGGTGAAACACTCTATATTTTTGAAACCAGAAAAATGAAAATAGAAAATTATACAAGGAACCTTGGAAATCATGATTAAGAATCATTTAAAATTTTTGAAACACCTTCAGTGAGAGATTTAAATGTGGGAAGGAAGAAGAGAGGGGAGAGACAGAGGGAGAGCATAAGCATTAGTTCAGCACAACTGTCTACATACCCTAGACTCAGCTTGCCACTTCATCCATCATTCTCCTCACATTTGGTTCTTAAACTTTTGGTACTCAATAATACAGTATTTGAACTTTTTGTAGTCATAATCAAGCCCTTGGACTTCCCATGATAAGAAACAGTGTCTAGAGAGGTAGGCAACTCGATCTGAGTTAAGAAATTTCCTACATTCAGAGAAATGCCACTTTTCAGGCTAGAGTCACTTCCTGGTGAATCAGGTTTAAAAGCTCAGAAACAGTAGCATACTTGCTCATCAATTGTTATTTTACAGCTTGTATTTCATTCAACAATAACTGAGTAACAACCCAAATTTTAATATTCTGCCCATTCATCTGCCAAAGACAAAGTATTGAAGGGCATTATCAAGGCCAACAACCAGGTAATTGTTTACCACTCTTACCTAGTTCTATAATGTTTTTAAGATTATTGAATTTCTTTCATTTTCACATTAAAATAAATTTATTTTTAAGCTGACACATATGAAGATTTTCAAGGTGTTCACAACAATGTGTGCCATTTCCAGAGACATGTGAGGACATTCCAGTGGTAAACTATTATTTTATTGTGGCCTTTGTTTCTTTTAAATTATTTATTGGTGCAATTCATTCTGCCACACTCATACATTCATAATTTTATCAATCTCATTCCAGAGTACACCTGATTTTCTTGCTCTCCCCTACTGATATCATTTCTATCATTATTATTTAAATTAATGCAATCTATCTATCTATCTATCTATATATTATATATACATATACACACACATATGTGTGTGTGTGTGTGTGTATACATGCAGGATTCACTGTGGTACATTTACACAAATCAAGCATAATTTGTTAGATTTGTTCACTAGTATGTCCCCATATGTTTTCCTTCTCCCTCCCTCTCAAGCAACTTCATCTATTGGTTTCCCTTCTATTTTTCTTTTTGAATTCCTTTTTACCTCTCTCTAGCTTCTGTCTGCATTTGAGAACAGAAATTCTGTGTATCCATTCATCTTCTCAGGGCCTTCTCTAATTATCAAAGGCCTCCTCGCTAAAGCTCTGAAATTATCATTTTCTTTTAATGTCACTTCCTCAAAGTAACCTCCCTTGATCTTTTTCATTTTTGCCCCGTTCATCTACCTTATTTTTCTCCTAAACACTTTTTTTCCCTCCAACACATGCATTACTCTCCATCATTATATACTTACTTGTTTGCTTAATTGATGACTTTCTGGGACCCCTTTTACAATGGAAGTCACATGAGCTCAGGAGCCTTCTTTGTCTGTTCACTGATGTATCTTCACATTCATCAAATACTGCCTGGTATACAGTATGTACATTATAGATGACGGCTGAACAAATAAATCAAATCTAGGAAGGCCAACTTCTCTCTACATGTCTAAAACCAGCCCTTGGGGTGGGAAATGTGGAGAGAGAGAAAAGATGTTTTCCCAGTTATACGATGGATACCTCACAGTCATCCTATAAACCAAGCATTAAAATCCCCATTTTATCACCACTACCACCAAAACAAAACAAAACAAAACAAAAAAACCAAAACCCTATTTTACAACTGAGAAAGCTGAGGTTGATAGAAGTTAAGGAATATTGAAAAGGTGGCCCAGCTAGCAAATTGTAAAGCTGTAAATCCAGTTCCAAAATATGTGCTCTCAACCAATATAAAATACTAAACTAAAAAAAAAAAATCTAGCTTATAAATACTTTAGGTTCTCAGAAACACTAAAACTACTAAATTTTCAAACTTCTTGAACATAATGACTCTTAGCATCAATCTACAAAATTACCAAATTATGAAACAGGCATTGTGAATAATCCTAAAGCACTTCTGAATTTTCCAACCCAAAACCGATTGCATCCTCTTTTTGCAAAGTGAAGTAAAACTGTTTGCTAATCAAGCCTCCCACAGGGTTTAAATGTTCCACATAGAATATTAGAAATCGAGAGAACCATTAAGTCATTACCTAGTGCCAAATTGAGTGCTACAGTGTATTTTTCTGGTATTTTAACCTGTCTAGCATCTAATGATTCAGAAAGTGTTTCTTTTATTTAATCCCTCTCAGGATTTTTTTCCCTCACTAGAAGCTACTAATAACCTCCCTTGTCAGGAAAGCAAGTTTCTTCAGATACCTGTAAGTAAGTCTCTTAAAATACCTGTCAAATGATTTCATGTGATTAATCTAAAGCAAAGTTTCTTTTGTTTTCAAGGAGCAGAATCATTCTGGAAAGAATACAAGAAGGCACTCAGCTGGGAAGAGGTTAATTATTATTAGCACATCCAGTCAAAGCAGGAGTGTGTCAAAGCCACAAATCAAACACCAGCATCTAAAATCAAATGCATTCCAACTTAAATTCTAGTCTTCAGTTAACCTGACTGCTTATTCAATTTTCTTATTTATTTAATGAAGCTCTGAAACAGGGCCCAGAAAATATTTGCATACAAAATATTATTTGAAAAATAAATAAAGCCTTAGTAGAAAGTTACAATCATATTTAGCTACCTCTGATGTTCCTCAAAGCATGTTGTTTGTCCTGCTGATTGCTGACCTTCTCTTTTCAAAGGATAATTCCTGTGGCTTGGCATTTAGCATGGTAGGATTGTTAAATCACTGTAAGGTGGGGTCTATCTGATTTATCAGCCAGGGGTCCTGACAAAAGCTGGCTTTATTGTTCTCACATATCTTTTTTTCAACATCTGCACAGAAATATATTCATAAGAGAAAATCATCTTTTCAATAAAGAAAATGTGATAATCTCTAGTTCCATCCATCTTCCTGCAAATGACATGATTTTGTTCTTCTTTATGACTGAATAATACTCCATTGTGTATGTATACCACACTTGCTTTATCCATTCCTCCATTGACAGACACTGAGGCTGATTCCATAATTTAACCAATGTTAATTGTGTCTCAATAAACATGGGTAAACATTTATTGCTCTAGTGTGCTGATTTTAATTCATGTACTGAGGAGCAGTACAGCTGAATCACATAGTAGTTCCTGAGGACATTCCACACTAATTTCCATAGCAGCTATACTAATGTACCTTCCAACCAACAGTGTAAAGAGTTCCTCAGAAAGACATATATTGTATTTTCTTTCATACGTAGAATATGGGGGGGAAACAACATGACAACATGAAAGTAGAAGGGAGACTATTAGAGAAGAAAAAGTGGGTGGAAGAAGAAGAATGAGGGAGGGTGGATACGATCAAAGCATGTTATGCGAATGAATGAGTATGCCACGGTGAAATCCATTATTCTGTGTAATGAATATGCATTAATAAAAAAAAGTGAGTGTGGGGGTGGGGGGAAAGAGGAGGGAGAGGAAAAAAGAGAAAAAAACAGCTTTGGGGGCTGGGGATATAACTCAGTGATAGAGCACATGCTTTACCATACACAGGTTTGGGTTCTATCTCCATCCCACCTCCAAAAAAAAATTGCTTTGGGAGGTCACTAACACCTTTGAAGCTTTTCACCTGGGAAGATTGTTTCAACTAAGAGAGAATGTAGAAGAAAGCCCAGGCCACTTCCTCTTCAGACCCAAGAGCTCTTGTGATGAAGATGGGTAGGAAAAAAACTGCAACTGCTGTGGTGTCCAAAGAAACACCGCCATCTACTGGTGGGTCCAGAAGTCACAGGGCTTTTCCAAAGGCCATATTTAGCTTCAGGGAATTGGAAGGATTAAAACCCAATGGATATTCATCAGTGTTCCTAAAAACCTAATCTAAGTAAAGTAATAATAATAATTGTGATTAGTACACAATAATATTATTATTAATAATCATAATATTATTAATGTACTTTATTATATTAATATGATTGATAAAATAAGTTAATATTATACTATTAATGATTATATATTATTAATAATAACCACAATTATAATTATTTATATAACCTTTAAGACTATCTACTGACTTCTGCATTATTTATTACAGTCCTTTAATTCACTAGTGGAAGATTTTTGATTAAATCCTGTACCTGAAATGTATAGTCAGAGAAGTTCAATCCAGGAAAGAGTGAAATGAGCAAAATTCTGTTCTTTTTATGACCTCAGAACACACTGGCTTAGTCAGATTTTTGCCGCGGTGACCAAAAGACCTGAAAAGAATAATTTTAGAGGAGGGTAAGTTTATTTGGGGCCCACGGTTTTAGAGGTCTCAGGCCACAGGTGGCCAACTCCATTGCTCTGAATCCAAGGTGAGGCAAGACATCATGGTTGGAAGGTGTGGCAGAAGAAAGCAGCTGACAACATGGCACCAGGAAGCAGAGAGAGACTTCTTTCACCAAGGACAAATATGTACTCGACAGGCACATCCCAAATAACCCACCTACTTCAGTCATACCCTACATGCCCTAGTTACCCCCCAATTAATCCGTACCAGAGGATTAATGCACTGATTAGGTTAAATCTCTCATAACCCAATAATTTCACCTCTAAACCTTCTTATATTGTCTCATGCCCGAGTTTTGGGGGACACCTCATATCTAAACCATAACACACACTTTGTCAAAAACAATACTTCAAAAATCAGTAAGAACATTGGGAAATTATACAGCTTCATCAGAAGATGGACCTGTGTCCAAATTCAGGAACCTCCATTTATTGGCTTTGTCATTACAACACTACTTAATCTCTCTGAGGCTCAGTCCTCTCAACTGAAAAAGAGGATTAAAGATAGTTATCCTGACCAACTCTAGCAATAAGAAGACACAATTAACATGAAATGCTTGTTCACACTGAATACTCAGTAATGGGGTTATTACGTTTAATGAGTAGAAATATTCTGGGACCATTTGCTTCTTGCCTGACCCAACTGGGATTTGGAGAGTGCTTGTTCAACTTCAATTTGCACTCGAATCACCAGGTAATCTCGTTACAGTTACCTTCCTCACCCTTTCCTCCCCTCTCCCTGATCTCCTTCTGTTTCCTCAATAGTGTACCTGTTACATCTTTATTTCTTTTTCTTTCCTAGATTCCACATATAAGGAAAAACATATGATTCTTATCTTTTTGAGTTTGGCTTATTTTGTTTAATCTGATCTCCAGTGAGGGATTTTTTTTAATGAGGTTAAATGAAAAAGCAGGTGGGAAGTAGGTTTCCTACTTGATATGTCTTTTGTGTCTTGGGATATCTGAAGGTAACTAACTTAGGAATCTAACAACAACAAAAAAAAACTATTAGAAATTGGAAGACAATAAATCTATAAAAAGATGGATATAGCAAATTAAATGAAAAAAAGAGAGAGAATACATTTGTTAAGGCTCTCATAATAAGCAACATAATATTCTGAAAATAAACAGAATATAGTCAATTTGATTATTTTAGTACTGGTCTTAGCTTTATCTTATAGTACAAAATAGCTTCAACTTTAAAATATTTAGCAAATTCTCTTTGGTAATTATTATTTGTTGTGGTTGTTAAAATCATAACAATGAAAGTCAATCACTTAACCTTCTTGTGTATATGGAGCCTTAAAATGCTTATTAACTAAATTATTTTGGGAATTTGATGGTGTCGATTTCTTCCTTTTTTAGCAGTTAGGACAATTGAAAATAAGAACCTAACTAGATCTTTGCCTTTACTTTTCTTTCAGTTGCTTTCAGTGGCCATATGCAACCTACCACAAAACTTTTTATGTTTATCCAGTGATTTTATTTACATCATACTTTATAATTTGTGCTCACAAATACTCTAATATTACACAATTATAGCTATTGTTTTTGACATATTTCTAGGTCTTCATATTCCACATACAGCTTAATATTTTTTATGACTAGTTAGGTAGCATTAATTAGTCAATTTATATCAGGTATTTGAAATTTTGTTTCGATTTTTAAAAAGTGTCGTAATTTTTTATCTCCAGATATTTAAGATTATACAAGTATAAGTTATAAAAATAGTAAAATTGTATCTCTAAATCACTCTAAACACATATATTCTTTCAAATATTAAACTGTCTAATAATTTTTCCTTATTAACTTAAATTTATATTTACTTAAACAAAATTAGAATTTTCACAAATGCAAGAATACTTAAAAAGATTAACCATATAAAACAATTGAAGTTGTCTGTGAATTGAAATAAACTAAGTTCTCTTCCTAACAACAGGAGCCAGGATAACATATCAAAAACAATTCTGTAAATGCAGCATGAAAAAAAAGATATATGTTCACTTTTTCTACCAGGATCCAGGAAAAATATTTATAGCAATCCAATTAAATAGCATAAAAATAATGTATTTCTCAATCATCATCATTATTATTATCATTACTTTGGACATTAGTATTATTACTATTAACATAATCATTTGTTTTTCAGTCATTCTTTGTGTTTGTCACCAGTTAGTTTAGTTGTTATCTTCCTTTGCCAATATTCTGGCAAAACAAGTATTACATGTCCCCTATCAAGATGGAAGATGGTAACCCAGCATGGTGGTCCACACCTATAATCCAGAGGCTCTGGAGGCTGAGGAAAGAGGATTGCAAGTTCAAAGCCAGCCTCTGCAA
Source organism: Ictidomys tridecemlineatus (assembly GCF_052094955.1). Classification (NCBI taxonomy): domain Eukaryota; kingdom Metazoa; phylum Chordata; class Mammalia; order Rodentia; family Sciuridae; genus Ictidomys; species Ictidomys tridecemlineatus. The sequence goes on along the minus strand of NC_135478.1, from coordinate 69,031,735 downwards.
AAGCAAGGCACTTAGCAACTCAGTGAGACCCTGTCTCTAAATAAAAATACAAAATAGGGCTGGGATGTGGCTCAGTAGTTGAGTGTCCCCGAGTTCAATCCCCAGTAATCCCCGCAAAATATAAGTTAGTACTGATTTATGGCCAAACTAGAAGTACAGTTGACAGTTTTGTGAAAATTGAGAAATTTTAGAAGAATATACTTTTAAAAAGCATGATATAAAAACAGAAAGAAACTAATCGCTCTCTGATATAAATGTGTTTCTTTATGGAAAATGCTCTTAATATTCATTAATGCATCATTAGATCAGAATATACATATTACATGTCTATATTATTTCTGGATTGATAATATCTCAAGAAAAATACAATTGAACATGTGATTTTATATTAAAAACATATAATTATAACATAAAATTTAGCTTCAGAATAAATATACCAATGAACATTGCTGTTCTAACTAAATTGAACCATGACAATAGAAAAGTGAACAAGTAGACCCTCAATCTCTATGAACTTCACACAAATTAGGAGCCCCTGTTAAAGGAGGAACTTATTGTAGCTATTATTTAATGTGCAGTTTGCAGAATCTAGAGTGGAATAACATAGTCTACCCTTCTATTCAAATTACTTTGGCCAGTGACATTCTCAAAGAAGATCACAATAACTGAATGATAATACAACAATAATTTCCTGGGTATACTGCTACAAGGGCTTTTCCTGTCTCCAGCTAATAAATCTTCCAAATGCACAAGAAAGAGGTTGGGAAAGGATGAACATTTGTTAATGGTGAGGAAAAGAAAATGCTATTTTAATCAATGGGATATGATGGAACACTTTGCTCCAAAAACAGTACAAAGGGAGCCTGAGTAGCAATGTTCAAACTAACATAATCATAGAAGAGGTGCTTTTATTATTTAATAAATATCCACATTTTGAGATGAATGGCTTGTGGGTATAGTACATTGAGAAAAAGTGCCATAATTATGGAAAAGTCATTTGGTTAAAAGTTAAGTGACTACTGATTAATGAACTAAATTAAATAAGCTTAAAACATTAATTAAAGGTAAATGTTTAATGGTTTTAAAGATTAAGCAAATGAGTACTATATGCTAATGCAAAGGTAAACAAAAGCAAAATAATTCTACTTAGATGTGACTATAAAATATTAATAGAAGGCATACAAATTAGGTCATAGAAATGTTATAATGTTTTAATGGCAACATCAATATCTTAAGAACCACATACTAATGAAAGAAAAATCTGGAATTGCGACATGCTTTATGTTTAAACAAAAATATGCTTTACTTTCCAAATATATACATATATTCAAGGAAAAGACTTAGATGTGTATATATATATATATATATATTTGTATATATATGTGTGTGTATATCTGTATATATATGTGTGTGTGTATGTATATTTGGCATATATTTTACTTGACTTGTTGGAAAAATAAATAAGCAAATTACCATATAATTTTGAGTTTGTTTTTTTTTTGTTGTTGTTGCTATTATTTCTTGCTGTAACACATTCTGAAAATAAAATATCTAAATTAAATCTTACACTGGCTATCATCTGGGATAACCTGGGTTAAAAAGCTAAATTTTCTTAAATCTTACAACTAAATAATCTCAGAAGGATGCTCAAAATATTCATATACAGATCATAAAATGAATCTTAGAAAACTCATATTTCCCTGGAAAAGAGTTATCAAGTTCTAAGGTAATTCATCCTTTTATTTACTTATATATCAGAAAAAAAATCCAACATTTTTTAAAAAGTCAAACTATACCCCCCCACGCAAAAAAAAAAAACTATACCAGGTGTTTTTTGTATGTGTTATCTTCTTTCTATGATGTCCTGGCATGAATTTATGTTTACTTAAACATAATGAATGTAGTTCCTTGAATGAAATTTAGAGTTTTGGCAATTGAATCTAATATTTTTAGATAAAGTTTTAAAGAAGTGTATGCTAATAAAATCAATTCCAACAAAAATTTTAGCTAGGAGAACTGTTAGTGTTTTCATTAATGATTTAGAAAATTACAAAGCTGCTGCTTCACTAATGGAGCAGAGCTCTCAATTTGGCTCAACTAAGCAACCACTGACAAATGCCTGGGAGGCCTCTCTGGTACTTGATCTTGCAGGATCAGCAGGAATAGTTACAAGGACAGTGTTGTTCTTTTTACAAAATGTAAATTGCTGATAGTTTGGACTTTTAAGTTAAAGTAATCAGACATTTATTAGATAACCATACACAAATATGTCATGACAAACGAACTTACATGATCCTTCTCCTGCACATCTCTTGATCTTTATATCTAACTCCATTATGACATTACCCTTAAACTTAATTGGTATATTTTTTCTTCTGTTAGACTTAGTTGCTAAAGGGCAAGGACAAACATTCGTGACTATAGTGTCTAAGTGGATCAGAGTTTCTGCAGTCAGACAATCTTAACGTACATCCTGTCTCCACACTTATTATGTATCTTTTGGACAATTTTTTGGCCTCTCATGCCTCGGTTTCTTAATATATAAAATGAATGGGGATAGTTATAATATTTACCCTATAGTGCTGCAAAAGGATTAAGTCCTAGGACATGTACAGAACTGAGAATAGTGCTTGACATATGGTAAGTGCTTAAGAACTATTAGCTATAATAATCTTTCCAGATCTAGTATAAACATTTTGTAATGTCTACTGCCTAGTTAATAGATAAATGCATTTAACTATATCAATAATTCTGAGTTCTTTAACATAGTCAACAAATTGATAAATGACTAGTCTTAAAAATTAATATGTGCTTTTGCCATGACATGAAATTGAAAGTTTGATTATAATATAATAATTATTTTGCCTCGAAGAAAAATTGTTGTCAGCTAAACAATGGCGTAAATTATAATATCAAGTTAAAGAGTTAATTCAAAGATGCAACATTTTATTTGCCATTATAAATGAAAAATCATTACCAATTAAAATGTAGTAATATTTTTTGTTACTTAGAATTTTTATTTTATGTTTATTGAAATAATTTTCTTAAACTTATTTGTTCTTGGATTTTTATTGTACATCACAATATAAAGAGCAATGGACAAGTGCATGCAGTCCCAAGCAATGTAATTGCATCACAATTGCTGCCTGTCTAAGAGTGATTGAAAACATCATTTATTGGATGGTACATTTTTATTTTAGAGATGATAAAAGGCATATGTTAGAATTAATTATATCACATATATATTTCTATGTTACATATGATAGGGAGATTTATGATATAAAGATCACTGATTCCCACACTTTCTCAGAAGTTGGGGTAGTCTGTGATGGGTGATGGTTTTAGCTTTGCTGATATACATATTGCACATACTTTCTGTCATGTGCACAGGACATGGTTCTGCAGTCAGTGAATGAATGTGGTGGGTTAAGCACTCAATTCACATAGCTATGAGTGCACCCAAGCAGAAACTCACACTTTCCTTGTCACTGTATTCCTAAATATAAGAACAGGCAAAGATTTCCTGTAGCCCTCTTAAATAACAAAAGTCTATTGTGGGGTACTCATACACAAACAAGCAAAACTACTCACCCGGTGAGGTAAGGAAGCAGGGCTGGGGTACGTGTAGAGGGCAGCTGGAGCAGCGACGGCGAAGGCGACTGTGGCAGCGGCAGCATAGTTCATGTGGCAAGGTAAGGAGGAAGGCTGAGGTCCGCGTGAGGGGCAGCCTGGGCAGCGGAGGCAGCCTGCTTGAAGCGGAATGGTAAGGTAGCAAGGCTGGGGTCCGCGTGGAGGGCAGCCAGAGGCAGGGGGGCCCCCGCGGCGCCAGGCGGCGGCAGTTTCGTTCCCGCCCTGAGGTAAGGGGCGGGGGAGGAGCCTGGAGTCTGCTTGGTGGTCAGCCAGGACTGCGGCAGAAGAATCTTCCTTCCCACAGCGAGGTAAGTTCTCGGTCCTGCCGCCGCCGCCGCCTCGTTCTCGGTCTGGCCGCCGACTCGCTGTGGCGGCTGCTTCCTTCTTGCCACGAGGTAAGGAAGAGGGAGGGTCGGGGTCGGCGTGGGGGTCAGCGTCGGCGTGGGGGTCAGCGTGGGGGTCAGCGTGGGTGTGGCAGCCAGGGGGGCGGGGGGCGACTTCAGCGGCCTCGAGTTCCTGCCGCCGCTGCCTCGGTCCTGCCGCCGCCGCCTCGGTCCTGTCGCCGCTGCTTCGGTCCTGCCGCCGCCGCCTCGGTCTTGCCGCCGCCGCCTCGCTGTGGCGGCTGCTTCCTTCTTGCTGCGAGGTAAGGAAGAGGGAGGGTGGGGGTCGGCGTGGGGGTGGCAGCCAGGGGGGCGGGGGGCGACTTCAGCGGCCTCGCCTTGCTGCCGCCGCCTCGTTCCTGCCACCGCCGCCTCGTTCTGGGTCCTGCCGCCGCCTCGCTGTGGCAGCTGCTTCTTTCTTGCCGCGGGGTAAGGAAGAGGGAGGGTCGGGGTCGTCGTGGGGGTCGGCGTGGGGGTGGCAGCCAGGGGGGCGGGGGGCGACTTCAGCTGCCTCGCGTTCCTGCCGCCACTGCCTGGGTCCTGCCGCCGCCGCCGCCTCGGTCTGGGTCTTGCCGCCGCCTCGCTGTGGCGGCTGCTTCCTTCTTGCTGCGAGGTAAGGAAGAGGGAGGGTGGGGTCGGCGTGGGGGTCAGCGTCGGCGTGAGGGTCAGCGTGGGTGTGGCAGCCAGGGGGGCGGGGGGCGACTTCAGCGGCCTCGCGTTCCTGCCGCCGCTGCCTCGGTCCTGCCGCCGCCGCCTCGGTCCTGCCGCCGCCTCGCTGTGGCAGCTGCTTCCTTGCAGCGAGGTAAGGAAGAGGGAGGGTCGGGGTCAGCGTAGGGGTCAGCGTGGGGGTCGGCGTGGGGCTGGCAGCCAGGGGGGCGGGGGGCGACTTCAGCGGCCTCGCGTTCCTGCCGCCGCTGCCTCGGTCCTGCCGCCGCCGCCTCGTTCTGGGTCCTGCCGCCGCCTCGCTGTGGCGGCTGCTTCCTTGCCGTGAGGTAAGGAAGAGGGAGGGTCGGGGTCGGTGTGGGGGTCGGTGTGGGGGTCAGCGTGGGGGTCGGCGTGGGGGTCGGCGTGGGGGTGGCAGCCAGGGGGGTGGGGGGCGACTTCAGCGGCCTCGCGTTCCTGCCGCCACTGCCTCGGTCCTGCCGCCGCCGCCTCGCTGTGGAGGCTGCTTCCTTGCCGCGAGGTAAGGAAGAGGGAGGGTCGGGGTCAGCGTGGGGGTCGGCGTGGGGCTGGCAGCCAGGGGGGCGGGGGGCAGCCAGGGGGGCGGGGGGCGACTTCAGCGGCCTCGCGTTCCTGCCGCCGCTGCCTCGGTCCTGCCGCCGCCGCCTCGTTCTGGGTCCTGCCGCCGCCTCGCTGTGGTGGCTGCTTCCTTGCCGCGAGGTAAGGAAGAGGGAGGGTAGGGGTCGGCGTGGGGGTCGGCGTGGGGGTCGGCGTGGGGGTCGGCGTGGGGGTCGGCGTGGGGGTCGGCGTGGGGGTGGCAGCCAGGGGGGCGGGGGGCGACTTCAGCGGCCTCGCGTTCCTGCCGCCGCTGCCTCGGTCCTGCCGCCGCCGCCTCGTTCTGGGTCCTGCCGCCGCCTCGCTGTGGCAGCTGCTTCCTTGCCGCGAGGTAAGGAAGAGGGAGGGTCGGGGTCGGCGTGGGGATCAGCGTGGGGGTCAGCGTGGGGCTGGCAGCCAGGGGGGCGGGGGGCGACTTCAGCGGCCTCGCGTTCCTGCCGCCGCTGCCTCGGTCCTGCCGCCGCCTCGTTCTGGGTCCTGCCGCCACAGGCGGCTGCTTCCTTGCCGCGAGGTAAGGAAGAGGGAGGGTCGGGGTCGGTATGGGGGTCAGCGTAGGGGTCGGCGTGGGGGTCAGCGTGGGGGTGGCAGCCAGGGGAGCGGGGGGCGACATCAGCGGCCTCGCGTTCCTGCCGCCGCCTCCTCGGTCCTGTCGCCCCCGCCTCGGTCCTGCCGCCGCCGCCTCGGTCCTGTCGCCCCCGCCTCGGTCCTGTCGCCCCCGCCTCGGTCCTGCCGCCGCTGCCTCGGTCCTGTCGCCGCCGCCTCGGTCGCGGTCCTGCCGCCGCCTCGCTGTGGCAGCTGCTTCTTTCTTGCCGCGGGGTAAGGAAGAGGGAGGGTGGGGGTTGGCGTGGGGGTCAGCATGGGGGTGGCAGCCAGGGGGGCGAGGGGCGACTTCAGCGGCCTCGCCTTGCCGCCGCCGCCGCCTCCTTCTCGGTCCTGCCGCCGCCGCCGCCGCCTTGGTCGGCTTTGGGGGCAGCTAGTGTTGTGGTAGCGGCGGCGGCAGCTTCATTCCAGCCTAGGGCAGTAGGGATGGTGTCCGCGTGGGCTTCAGCCGAGGCGGTGGCAGAGGCAGCTTCATTCCCACTGCAGGTAAGGCGGTGGGGCTGGGGTCCACGTGGGGGGCAGTAGGGGCCGCGGCAGCTTCCCTCAGGCGGCAAGGTAGGACGGCAGGGCTGGGGTCCTGGGGCGTGGGCAGTTAGGGGGGCGACAGCTAGGTTCACGCCAGGCGTCCACGCCGGTGTCCCCGAGCTGCGGGGCCTTTTGGCTGCTCCTATTACTTGGCGGCTGGGGCGGGGAACTGTCCGTGGGCGGCCTTTCCCACAAAGGGCCGCGGAGCTGCGTGGACACTGGCATCAGCAGCTGCGGCTCGCCTAGGAGGGCGCTGACATTTGTTGCAGTTCTTGGGGCTTTGTTATTTTTCCTTGGGCTTTTACCCTTCTTTTCATTAATTTTGGATAAAATGTTCCCTGTGATGTAAATATTGAGCAAGGAACCTTGGTGACGTGGGGAGCTTTGAGAAAGTGCAGTTGGATTCTGCTTTTCCCATGGTGGCGGCTGGATGAATCTTCACTGCTGGCTGTGGAAAAGGCTAGGGAAGATTGTTAGTTGAGTTTTAAATTTCCCAGTGTTGTGTTTAAAGGTTTTACGTGCATAGAAGAGGAATGTTCACCTTAAATAAGCATATGAGTGGTTAACAGGGAATGTTTTCCTCTGGGAAAGGGAATTTGGTAGCTCTGACCCATGTCAGTCTGTGAATATCTAGACGTGTAATGACTTTTTAACATTTTTCATAACAGTCTGTTATTTACAGTTATGTTGTTAATACTCCTTGCCTTAAGTTCCCCGGCAAATCTTTTTCATGCCTTCTGAGAAAGTAGACAATTCATAGATTATCCAAGGAATGGAAAAAAAAATGTGAGTGGGTGATTTCGGACAATCCGTGAGAGCTGGCATTGTAAGATTCATCCTATCCCCAGTAACATTTTCATACAATAAATGTGAACACTTTTGAAGCCTTTTTATAGAGATACAATCTGAGAATGATATTAAGATAAGGAAGAGCTGTTGATTGATTTCTTAGATTAACATTTCTTCCCTCTTCTCTTTCCTCTTTAAAAAAGTTTTCCAAGTGATAATTCATCAAATGGCCAGTGATAAGCAAATGTCCGATGATGACAGCCCCAGCACCAGCAGTGGCAGTTCAGATTCCGACCAGCAAGACCCTGCTGCTCCAGAGCCTGAAGATCATGAAGAAAGAACCTTCTGCCACCCAGTGGAAGAAGAGCACCAAACTCTCTAGCAAAACCACTGCTAAGTTATCCACTAGTGCTAAAAGGTAACATTGTCAGGTTGTCTTTCAAGCAATTGGATGCTTTTATTTTTACATCAAGAACAATACTCCAGAAATACTTCATGAACAATTTTATTTGTACCTGAATGAATTGTCATCCTTTAGGGAGCATGAAAACGTCCTCACTAAAATTATGCTTCTAAGCAAACTTATTCTGTACTTTGGTAATTTCAGCAAGAGTCCTAGAGACTGAATTCTCATCCTGAGAGTTTAAGGAGTTGGCAAGGAAAATTTGTGAAACTGAGTTAGATGGTACATTGGGGATGTTTCCTTTTGTGAGTTATACTCTTGAGTGAAATTAGCTCGTGTCCACGTGGGTGTCAGTCCAGGCATCTGTGGTGGCAACTTCATAAAAGGAAATATGTCACTTTTCATGAAAGGAAATGATCAAAAAAGTTTATATTTGCTAAAAAATGTTGAATGTCAGGCCTTGGCTTTTTTTGAAAGCAGATTTTAAATTTGCTTAGTTTTACAAACAAGTCTTTAAATCCTGCATAATAGGTATAATTTTTTTGTAGTTATAGTTATCCCTCTTTGTTCTTGTGAGAACAAATAAAATGGAAAAGTAGCCATTAACAATCTCAAGTGTCACTTTGCTGTTAAAACTTTGCACATCTTTAAAACTCCTGGATGTTCTTGACATAGTAGTGAAAATCATTAGCAGGAAAAAAACATTTTGTTGGTTATAAGTGAAAGATTATTTGTTTCCTGCTGACTTTTATTTTTTATGATGGTAAAAAAAAAATCCATCAATGGGACTCCATCAGTGATAGTGGTTGTATTGAGTAGAACTCTTGTATCAAACATAAAGTGTACCTATAGCATTACCTAATGTTGATGTTTTGTGGTTTTTCATTGATCACAACTAAAAGAAAAAGGAAATATAAAAACTGATCAATTATTGAATTTTATGGTGATTCATGTTCTTATTTTTCTATACATTTTCACAGTCATTGCACCATTAATCAAACACTAATGAACTTGAGAATATTATATTGAATAGCAGCAGTCTTTGAAATAATTTAAAATTCTTCTCAGTGTGTTGTAATCTTGTGGAGAGAACATTAAACAACTTTTCAAAACATTTTAAATTTCAAGAAAATCAGAGAAATGCTCTTTTTCCCCTTACCTTAAGGCCCTCTTTCCTCCAAGAGTATGAAATTTAAATTTACGTGCTGTACCTAAGATCAGAGAAAATAAATGGTTAAGTAAGATTGCTAAAATGGTCCTTGGAAGTTTTTCATTGGTAAAGGTATTTGTAAATTTTAAACTTTTTTTAAACAGATAAAATATTGACAAAACTATTAATGTGCTCTTGCAATAGCTTTCTAATTTTTACCACAGTAAAAGTGGATTGAAGTCATTGTCAAAAATATTCTAGTGCTTTTCCTCCTTCCGTTTTGTCTCATTTGCATATAAGCTTGAAAAGAGAATTTCTTTGGTAAAAAGAGTTTTAAAATAGATTTTATATCCTTTTGTTGAGTAGTAGTGGAGGACTTTCTCAAATCAGGTGTAAATGACTTACCTATTTACAGTAGCAAGTGAGAAAAAAGCTGCAATTTTCTGTTAAGAAGTTTGGGTTATGCCTCTGAGAACAAAGAGGAAGCAGCCATGTTAGGATTACTGAAGGCAAAACCAGCCTTGCAGTTACCTGCATGATGGTAGAGGGCATTCTGATTTTCTGGTTATTCTGTAGACTGTCTGAAATCCTTTTTGTCTGTTCCCATTTCACTAATAGAATTCAGAAGGAACTAGCTGAAATAACCCTTAACCCTCTCCTAACTGCAGGTAAGAAACAAATTTTGTTATTTTGATTTCTAAATTGTGGAACGATATCAGGAGATGAATGTATTATCCTTGTATGTATTTGCAGCAGAAGAGGCTAGCTAGCTATGTTTGCTTCCTTAAAGCTTTGCAAGTGCTTTAAACAAAAATTGCCTAGGTGAATTAAATTAAATTAGGGGAAAAATACTCTTTAGCATGTATCATATATTCTGTACTTATGAATATACTGATCTTGTGCTTCTTGCTGAGAATTGTTTGACTGGTGTTGATTTTTTTGTTGTTTTTCTGTGGAATACATTTATTCACAAGTATTTTGTAGAAACCTGTAAGATTTTAAGTTTTAAAGTTAGTGCTTGTGTGCAATCTGAACTGATTTTCCAAATTTATAAATTGTTGAATATGGTGTTACAAAATGTAAAAGCATTAAACAGGAGTATAGTTGTTTTTGTTTGATTTATTCAGTAACTTGCCTAAAGGACAAATTTTATGTGCTAAGCTATGGTTGTAGTTGTTATTTTCTAGAAAACACATTGTTGGAATTATTTACATTTTAAACAAATATCCTAATGACTTGGGAAAATTCTTAGCAGTAAATTAATTGGAATTGTGAGAAGAATCAAACTCAGTGAAACTCAGAATTTAAGATTGGTTGACAAATTGTATTAAAAGTAGCTGGTTGACTTTTTTTCATTTGTGTCTTATATAATGTTCTGTTTATTTTTGAATGATGACTGTATGGTTGACAAAATTTATCAAATTTAGAGAGCAATATTATAAATAAATTGCATAGAAGTATGTGCTCAAGAATGAGACGGGAAGGGATGCTAGAATTAAGGCAGTGTTATGATTTGATATAAAAATATTTTGGTGTTTAACCTGTGTTTTTGCTACAAATTGTGTTTGCTCATGTTGATCAGCACCATCTCTGAAGTCTACTTGAGACATAATAAAGAAAAATCCATTTGCTACCTATTATGTGTGTTAACCAGATTCCCAGATAAGGGGGATCTGATCCTGATTTATCCAGTGAATTAACAGTTTTGCTTATATTTGTAGTCACAGTCATTTCAGTTTAAAAAGGAGACAGGAATGTGAACTAATTATAAACAGAGTGGTATGTCAGATCTCAAAATATTACTTAAAAAGTATACTGCTCAATAGTGTAGCCACTAGCCACATTCTGACTATGGACCAGGTTGTTGTGGTTAGTTGAAAATGTGATATGCTGTAAGTGTGAAATGCATACTGGATTTTGAAAACTTAATTTTGTAATAAATATCTTATTTTAAAGATATTTATTACATCTTGAAATAATATTTGGCATGTTTAGTAAGTGTTTTAAAAATTGTATTTTTATCATTTTAGCATAGTTATTAGAAAATCCAAAATTACGTGTGTAACTTGTATTATAATTTTGTTGAACAGTATTGCTTTAGAGAAGAAGTAAATCAGTATTTCTTTTAGCCTTCTAAATGGTGTGTCAAATCTGTACCATTTAGGAGGTCAAGTTAAATTTGCTCTGTGGAAGAATCACTTAACTTTCAGAATATATTCTCATAATTTCTGTTGATTTTCTGTAAATGGCTTAAACCAGTGTATGAATTTACATCTAGAGAACATAGTAGACATATTGAATACTTTCAGAGCCGTAATGTACTGGTACATTTGGTAAAGGAATGTACTTTAAGTGTTTAACCCAGGACTGTTTCCACAAGGTCACAGGATTATTTTAGATGAAGTAAAATAATCTAAAATAATAATAATATTTCTGTGAAATAGAAAGTAACTTTCACTTATCACATATTTTTTTTCTCTTTATATACCAGATTTCATTTAGGTTCATGAAATAATGCTTAACATTAGTGATTTAACTAGTGAAGCAGTAAAACTTTGGGCTTGCTTGTGCACAGTAACATGGAATACTTATATCTATTTTCTTTTGTCACAGTCTTTGGTGACTGTTGGCTATTGAAAAGGACATCTTTTAACTTCTCTAGTTCTTTAATATCTGAGTTTCTTTGTGGCTGTGTAAGTGATTCAGGAAAAAAAAACAAATGTAAAATACAAGTTTCTTAGGAAATTAGAAGTTGTTTCTTACTACTTTGGGGAGAGACTTTTTTTCATACACCTCATATGTAAAATAATGCAGATGCTTTTGTGTGTCTTTGGATTTTTCTGGGTAGAAGGTTAGTTCTTGTAATTTTGATAGAAAAGCCTACATTTGTATTGTGTTTTTGCTTTCATGCCAGAAAATGCAATAGATTGTGGTATTATATTTCTTTTAACTCATAGCTGCATAAATGAGAATTTTAGCTTTATGGTAATTGTATTATTTAGATTTGTTAATTTATGTTGTAATTAAAAATGGGATTCCACAATCATAAGTATATTTAGAATTTGTGTTTTAATATTGCATGAGACCTTTGAAACCTTATGCTTGCTACTTCCAGGTGCAATTATTTAATTATGGCTTTTGGTAAGGGGTGTGTGTGTGTGTGTGTGTGTGTGTGTGTGTGTGTGTGTGTGTAAACTTGTCAAAGTATGTGGCAGTTAATTATCCCTCAGGGAAGAAATGTTAAGTGTATCTGGGTACATTCAGGAAAATGTTGAATGAGATATAGGAAAACCAGAATTACTTGTACTAGGGAGATTTGTCTTAAATCCCATCTTTTGTTTTAATTAATAAGTTATTCTTTAGTTACATAATTAGGTCTAATATACACATCCAGGACGGCCTTTGGAAGATATCATTGTCAAATTAAATGCATGACTTTAAAAGTGTTTGATTATATGTCAATAGGAATACTTCTTTTTCTTTTAGTAAAAAAGGTTGATAAAGATTTAATTTCTAATGATTTGATGGTATTTTAGGTTTTAAGTATTGAAGGCCTGTGGGCCAATGCATTTTAAACACAGGGAAATAATATATGTTTTTTGGTTTACTTTTATACTTTTTACATTCTATATTTTAGATTATGGTATAAAAATCAATTCACCAGTGAGCATGAAGGGAAATTATTATGAACATCCCTTTGTTTTACAGAAAGTTATGGATGAGAGTTGTTTAGTAATGTGTTGACATTTATGTTCTATTTATCAAAGATGTGCTTCCTTTTCCACTTAAGAGTCAGCACTTGTGTAAACAGCAAAAGTTTGGAAAGGTGCTGGATTTCTAAGTTAACCTTGAATTTCTTTTCCTGTATAGAGGGTACAAACATGTACTCCTAAATATTAATGGGTTTGGACTGAATCTATGTTAAAGAAGATATTTAAGAGTAATTGTAAATCGTTTTTGGATGAAGGGAAAACCTTATGGGGGGTAGATATTACAGTTTCAAGTTTATATTAATCATATGTTGACTATCAAAACCTGAAATTAGCTACTATAATACTTGTAAATATTATAATACTTGCAAATTTTGTTAACTTCCCTTTTTTTAAAGAGAGAGAGAGAGAGAGAGAGAGAGAGAGAGAGAGAGAATTTTTTAATATTTATTTTTTAGTTATCGGCGGACACAACACCTTTGTCTGTATGTGGTGCTGAGGATCGAACCTAGGCCGCTCGCATGCCAGGCGAGCGCACTACCACTTGAGCCACATCCCCAGCCCTTAACTTTTGTTTTTAAAAGAAAGAAAAAGAAGTAGCATAAGTTCTAAATAAGAAGTTGGCAATTTGCACATAAGAATAATTTTCTGAGGATAAACTTTGTTTCTGATGGTTGCCATATCTCTATTGTCCAGTGTAGATTAGAACTTTGCTAATTAAAGGGTGATCTTCAGACTAGCAACATCTGTATCACAGATGTGATTGTTAAAAATCAGAATGTTGTTTTCCCCTAACCAGAAGTACTGAGTTCGAATCTGAATTTAATAAAATTGCTAATTGAATTGTGTGTCTATTGAGGTTGGAAAAATCCTGCTACTGAAGCAAGACTGTTCAGATCCATGCTGTGCCACTATTGGCATGCCACTTTATATAAGTTATGGGATATTTTTGTTCTTCAGTTTTCCAAGTTGTAAAATGAAGATTAAGTTGATCTCCCCATTGTATAATTGTTGTGAGGATGAAATGAATTTGTTGAAAGTTTTGTTTACCACATAAATTGGATTCCTAAAGTGGATATAGCATGATAAAAGTAGGTGAGACAGTTTAGCAGCATGTCCTCACTCTTGCTGGTGTTTGCTCCAGTGCATCCACATCCTACTTATTGGAATAATTACATCTTAATTCATCATCTAATTATTGAGTACATATCAAGCAGTTTGTTTTTAATGTGAATAAAAGCAGGTTTTTTTAAAACTTGAGTTAAAACAGAAAATTAGCCTAAAAGTGTTGATCATAGATGAACAAATACTCAATCCCTTCCAAAAAAATACGTGTAAACTTAATGATACTTAAAAAGAATGCCTTGGGATTGGGGCTGAAGCTACTGGCAGAATGCTTGCCTAACGTGTGAGGCACTGGGTTTGATCCTGAGCACCATATAAAAAAAACATAAAATATATGCATTCTGTCCATCTACAACTACAAAAAAAGTTTTAAAAAATATTTATAAGAATACTATGACTATGACTGCCCAGTAAAGTATAGTAAATTTTTTTAGATAGTTGTATTAGTTACTATTTTCCCCTCTTTAAATATCCCATTTTAAGAGTTTGTGATTTTATTCAGAATGCAGTAATTTCAATATTTGTAAAATTTACACTCATAATAGTATAGTTTACCAATTACTTCAACATAATGTAGTGTAATTCCAGGCAAAACAGTATTCGAAAAAAAAATAATAAATAACTCATATTCTTTACTTTTTTCATAATTGTGATATTTAATATTATTCACTTAAAGATTATTTAGCTATCATTTCTATTTGCTTATAGGAAGTAGTTGATAATTACAGTAATTCTAATTGTGTCTCCCATATATGCCAGTGGAGCAGAAGGACTCAGTTACCATTGAATGACTCAAAACATTTATCCAAAGGAGTGATTGATTGAAAATAATATCTCCCCCATATAAGGTCACATTTTTATTAGCTGTCTATTATGTTCAGTGACGATAATGTAAGTAGAAAGTGGGTGAAAACCTTGTGTACTTTTTAAAAACCTAAATGGTTACTTCATAGCAACATGAAGCAAATTGTTAATTTTCTTTCTGCAAGTAAATGATTGGTACCTTATTCTCTCCTTGAATGTGTTGCTGTAACAGAAGGTAGATTATGTTTAATTATGAGGAAAATCAACAAGTCTTGCTTAGAGTACAAGAGCATTCAGATTGAGAAAACTGAATGGGAAAACTTTATCTTTCATTCTCCTCTTTTCTACAAATATGATATAACAAAACCACTTGTAGATCTATTATATCTACAGGCATATAAAGTGATGATTTTTTTCTTTCCATATTTCTTTAGACAGTAATTATATTTAGGAGGGGCTGGGCTTGTGGCTCAGTGATACAGTGTTTGCTTAGATAGTTCAATCCTAATCCTGCGTTCAATCCTAAGCACCACATAAAAATAAATAACTAAAATAAATGTATGTGTCCAACTACAACTAAAAGTTAAATTAAAAAAAAAAGAATTCTGTTTGGGCATTTCATTAGAATTTAAAAGATGAAATATCTTTAAACATTTAATGTTTCTTTTGCATCTGGATCACGGAAGTTTTTGCCTCTTCCCCCATATTCATAGCCTAGGAGATAGTTGACAATACCTGGAGACATTTTGCTTTTCAAAACTTGGGGAAAAAAGCTCTAGTATACAACAAAGAATTGTCTCCCTTCAGGAGATCTTAATGAAATAAAACTTATATATGTTTCTGTTATGTTTTACTAAGAATATTGAAGTAACTTGTGACTACAGAATGGGAGTCACGTTTGTATTGTCTTAGTGATGAAAATAAAAACCAAATGAAGAGTATGGCCTTCTCACCAGTGTATGATTTAGTGTCAAAATCTAATATAATGTAATCATAACTTTCTGCAATCATAGAAAGTAATGTAATTGCCTCTTCGGAAAAATGTGAGAAGAGATTATCAATATAAAATTTGGAGAAATGGTAAGAATAAGGGAAGCATCTGGAAGAGATGGGAAGGATCAGTGTCTAACCACAAATTCTGCACACCTCTAGTTCTCCCACCTCCTACCACATATCAGGCTTTCTAAAACTTTACTTTTTATTTTTTGCCTTAGATAACTTAGCTAAAAATTATTCCAAAATTATGTAAAATAAATGTAATTTTCCATTATTAAACTTTTGTTTTCCATAACACATTAAAAGGAAAATTAAATAATAAAAACAGACATAATAAATTCTTGTTTGATATAATCATTTAAATATCTTTTTTAGACAGCAGTAATTCAAACAAAAAATACTTCCCTTACTTAAAATGTAACATTTTATATTAATGAATAAGGAGGCTAAAACACTAAAATTGTCAGACTCAGTAAATCCTTCAAATATTTCATCTATAGAGGCACAGCAAACACTTAGTGTAAATTATAAAAGGTTTTTTAAAATATATAAATTCCAGGTCAAAATATATCAAATCAAACATATATCAACTTTACTTCTCAATTTACTTTTCTATGTAATCATATTTTGTTGACTCTAAATAACATCGTCTGGTAACTGATAATGACAGTAAAATTTGTATCATCTCTCTGCTAAAATATAGTAAACTCTACTCTGAGCCCCTCATTCATAGGTCTTACATCTGTTATCCCATCGTCAGCAATAAAGCCAATGAGATTATTCTAAAATGTAAATGTCCCTATGTTATTCTTGTCTTTACTTATTAAAGGACCAAGCAATGTACTCTCTAATTTCTCTTTTGCCTATTTTCCCTTTGTTATAGAATTATATTGTGCATTTCAATCAAATTAAAGTCTTTCAGTTCCCTTAACTGTCTAATATATTTGTAGTTAGGCAGATGATGATGCACCTCCTGAAATCCTATTTTCTTTTCACAGACCTCTCAGTCTCACTCTGCTCCATCTGGAAATATCCAACTCCTCTTTGGGATCCTTATAAAAATCTCCCTTTTGTGAACATACACTTTATACAGTCTCCTTGATGACTTGCTGCTTCCCATCAGTTCTATTTTGGAAACATTTTCAAAACTGCATTTATTACCTCATATCACAGTTATTCATTCACATCACTATTTCCATTTGCTGACTATGAAAGAAAACCTTTCTGGTTTTGGCATCTGCCTTGGCAGCAGCAGTCAGAGAAGACAGCCTGGAAGACCTCCTCTTGGGCTTCTTCTTAGTCTCACATTCTTCAGAGCTGACCTTCCTTTGGAGCTTCCTGGCTAAGAGCACAAGGCTCATGCAGGTGCTGCAGGCAGTGGCTCTCAGGAACCTTCTGAAACTGTGCTGCCTGGCCACTGCTGCTGTTCCCACCACATGAGTTGCTGTGACACACCAAGTATTCAATTATTTTAAAACAGTTTTTACCATAATTGAGACATAACTATAGGCAACTTTAAATCTCTAAATTTTGTGATTTTATCTACAACAAACCAAATAAAAATCAAATTCTTACTATTATGTTTTGTTTATTCTGCTTTCTGAATGAGTTCTCATTTTGTCATTATTGCCAGTGCTTACAACCCTCCTTTCTCTTATCTCTAGCCTAGAAAACAGTGACCTGCCCCTAGTTGCTCTTCCTGTCATGAGCCTCTCTCAAGTGTGCCATTCTCCCCTCTCACAAGCATTAGTTTCTAAAATAAACATTTAACCATGCCATACCCACAAAAGTAAGAAAATATTCTATTATTTATGTAATAAACTCAATATTTATTTATATGTCCCCCAGCTCTTCCAAGCATGATCACAAATAGTCTTCCAAATTCCCTGTAGGAACAAACTCAGCCCCACTAATACTTGTTCACATAATTCCTTCGCTTCACACAATTCCTACCTCTTCTGATCTTTATTGCTTCTCTGTCTCTATTTATGCTTAACATTTGCCAACATATCCTCCATTGCCTCTCGCTCTTTAAGTTCCACATTGAATTCTCTTTTTTTCATGCCCCAAAGAATTTCTGCTGCACCATCATTACTTTCCCATCCTAATAGAAGTGAGAGCTCATTAATCTAATTTTCATATACTTTTTCAAAAGCTTTAATCATAACATTAAGTGTGCTTGGTCTCAGTTTTTACAAATAGATATCTTCTCCATTATGATGCAAATTCTTTCAGGATTGGTATTATATTGTATCATTTTTTATATCATCAACATCTAGTATATAAAAGGAAGAATGAAAGAATAATCTAAATATAAAATATATCTAAAGTTTCTAGTTACTGTGTATTATATCCAATATTCAGAGCTATAATATTAATTCTATATTTTGTGACAAGGAACTTCTTACAATAATTCTACAGTGCAGGTGGACATAAACTTTAAAGCCCAAATGAAAGCCCCACACCACTTACTTTCCCCAGTAATAAATGCTACTTTTGGATTATGCTAATAAAATCTAACCTTCCATTAGATAGATGATTTCTGAATATTCTTGAATAAATTACCTCTTAAACAGAATAAAATTAGAATGGCATTCACTTTTTTAATTAGCATTTTTTAAGATAGGCAGAGATACAATTTACATACTTAAATACGCCCATCTATTATACATATATATTATATATACATCTATTTTTGTCAGACCTACTATTTCTCTATCCTCTAATAGATAATGAAACAAAGGTACTTGAGTTTCTCAAGTGTAAAATAATGCTTCTGTGGAGGTGGGGAGTAGTTTTTAATTGTCTGCTATTACCTATGGAATAAATTTAAAAGAAGAGTTAAGTTTGATCACTTAGAAATGCTTGGTTTTAATGCTTATAAAAATTGAACTTACACATATTCTGAAAAACACATTTTTAAAATCAAACTTAAGCTCATTTCACTTTCTCTCTTTAATATGTCATCAATACAAAAGCTTTTATCTCTTCCACTCTAAAAAAGAGTATGTTATTGTGGATAAGTGAAGGAAACAGCAAAATATAAAAATTAAATATTTTGTGTCACAAGTCTTTTATGAGGAATAACATTTGTTTGATTTTTATTTTTTGAAAGCTAAATATGTAAATGCTAATTCTTTAAAAATTGGAATGGAACTTATTGATGTCTATTACCAGTATCCTTTTTTTCACTGTGTCACAAAGGGTAAATTGGGCCCATCAGGCCAAGAAACTACTCCAAAATATTACACAGGAGAACTTAAAAAAATCTAAGGGAAATTGGACAAATCAATTTTTGATTTGCAAAATCAAGCAGCATGATACAAAAATTTGAGATCTATCTGTGTAAGTCAGTAGGATGATTTTATTCAAAGAGAAAAAGTCTCCACTATCTCTCAGATTGGCAAAATCAGTTTCCTTTGTTATAAAATTGCTTAAAATTCCAAAAGGTAACATTTGATATGTCAGTGACTTGTTCAAATGGCTATCCCCTACCTTACCTAAGCCAATTAACATCACTAGAAATTTTGTTCATATTGATTTGCCTTTCTTAAAGTATAAGCAGGAAAAATTCCTCACTGTCTCAAAACCTGCTATTTTTTCTCAATTATTTTGTGACTTCCTGGCTATTAAGTAGATGGAATAATATTTAATGCTCACACAACTGGGGCATCTGAAAATGAAGGGAAGTCCATCTTCCTTAACCACTCTGTCCTGGGGGATGACTCCAGGTTCCAGTGCCAAAACAAATCAGGAGAAAAACTTTGTCTCAGAAGTATTTTATTGTGTGTTAAAATGGCAAAAATAACAAACTGAGGTGGGTGTTTGTTTTTTGGAATCCAACTCAATTATAAAATGTACTAAATTAATTTTCCAAAATAGTCTAATAAGCTCTCTCAGAATTTACAGTGATGCAGTGGTTATTTGCATTTTCCTGATTATATTCTATTTTTTCCTCAGAGGGGGACCTATGCCCAAAGGGAACAAGTCCTATCAATTGAGTGTCATAGCAATCATGCAGAAGCTTCAGCATATCAAAATGTCAGAAATCAGACAACAGAGATAGAAGATGAACGTTTAAATAATAGAAAACTCTGCAGTAGCGCTGAAGTTTGGTATAGAAAGAAAAAGGGAGGTGAGAAGAAACTAAAGAGTTAATGAGGAAATAATTTATGAAGAATTTTATAATGCCTTCCATCCCTTGTACTAAATAATTGAAGTTTCAAGTATAAAATACAGGCTCTTTTTACATTTTGGACAGACTGGCTCTGCTATAGTGTGGAAATTTGTCTTGGATGGGAGCCAGAGCAACAGAGAGAGATCATTCATTCATTCTGTTGTTTCAGGTATCTACTTACCAGTTAATGATGTCTTGATCTCAGGCAGTTTCTGGACCTCAGCATTATGATGGTTCTGCATTGCAGAATTCTGTGCTGTTGGAGGTTTTGCTGTAAAAATGTAGTAGTTTATCAGTAACCAAGGCCTCTACTCACTAGATGTCAGTAATATTTCCCTCACCTCCAGTATAACAACATCTCAATATCTTTAGGCATTTTCAGATGTTCTCAGGGGAGTCTCCCACCCCAGAACACTGATTTGTGGTAATAACAAAGAGGATAGAAGAAGGAGAATTGGAGAATATTTAACTTGTTAACAACAAAATGATGATGTATTGAAAGTAACATTTGAGGGAAAGGGGTAAATTGTAGATGCAAAATTTTAAGTGTGTCTGCTTTTGCTTTTTACTGGGAACAGTTACGGTGCTTATATAAGGAGGTGCTGATATCAGACATATGAGCTTAAAGAGTAAATTGAAACACACACACACACATAAACACACACACAGGAGAGTCAGGATATTATTATAGTATTCCAACATAAAATTAAGGGGAACTCAACTAAAAATGATAATTAAAGTAGAAGAAACCAAGGCGAACAATTTTCAACCCCTATTCAATCTCTCCAGTTTGAACACCTATGCCCATCATATTAGCTATTTTAGAATATGAAAATACAAAGAAGTAATAGTAGCTATTTTAGAATATGAGAATATAAAGAAGTACCAGATTTTAACATTCAGAGTTCAGAAAATATTTATCTTAGCTACTTATTATTTGGAATGTTCATAAAACACAATGTAATGTCTTTTCGAAGTGTCTATGATTTTAGGGATATAATATGGAAAATCAAAGACAACAATGTTCTATTACAAAAATGTGTTTCATATTTGATATTAGAATACAACACATTTGTTTTCTAAGTTAGATTCAATAAAGATAAGGAGCTTAAAGTTATCTGGACAGAAGAAGAGAAAGGAATCAGTCATCAGTTAGAATGAAAGAAACCCATGATTGCACTTGAAAGGGTGTTAGCAGAAGCTGTCCAATAAATTCACAGAAGATGCTTCTGCTTTAATAAATTGTTGTGCTATCAACCAGGCACAGTGGTGCACAACTGTAATCCCAGTGGCTTAGAGGCTCATGAGTTCAAACCCAGCCTCAGGAACAGCAAGGCACTAGGCAACTCAGGGAGACCATCTCTAAATAAGAATACAAAATATGAGGGCTGGGGTTGTGGCTCATAATATAGTGTTTGCCTAGCATGTGTGAGGCACTGTGTTTTATTCTCAGAACCACATATAAATAAATAATAAATAAAGGTCCATCAACAACTAAAAAAATATCTAAAAAATGCAAAATAGAGCTGGGATGTGGCTCAGTAGTCCAGGGCCTCTGAGTTCAAAACAAACAAAGAAACAAACTGTTGTAGTATCAAATCCTTTTGCAGCACTTGAGCTTCACTTTCTCTACTTGTACTGACAGATTCAAGGTTTTGTTTGTCCCAAATCTATAATTTGGTGCCAATTGTCTGTTTATCTTCTGAGCATGAAAGGGAAATCTCAGCCTTGAAAAATTTTTTTATTATTAGTGTTATTATTATTGGCCTGGTAAGAACAACAATAGTGCTTTTATGAAGCATAAGAAAATTTAGGGGTTCTAAAACTTTATTCTGAAAAAAAGTAATTTTATAAATATTATTTCATGTTCAATGTATATTCATATACAGCCTTACATTTTCAAATGACCAAAGAATGAGGAACACTTAAAAATAATGTTTCATTATTCACATAGGTGGGAATAAAGTTGTAGCTTAAATTTTAGCATTAGTACTCATTCTCTAATTTTGTGTTATTTCTACCTATTGTCAAACATCTAACAATACTTTAGGAATAGGATGTCAATTTTTTATGTTCATAAAGTTCAGTGTAAAATAAAAAAGAATTATCCTCTTGATTATGGCTAATATTTTCTATATAATCTTATGAATCATTACTACTGGATTAGCATTTTTCAAAACCAGAATCAAACATGTTTATTTCAACTTTATTACCTTTTTTACCTATTATTAGAGTAAATAAATTGGCATAATAATTTTAAGTTAATAATTTTTTTTCACATAATGGATATGCTAAAATTAAATCCATTCCTTTATATAGACTTGTAGAATCTACACCCAATTTTCAGATGCTATAAACAATGTCACAGTAATCTTCATATATAAATATATATATATACATATATATGTATGTATATATATATATGTATGTATATATATATACGTATATGTATGTATATATATATATTTATGTATATATATATATACATATATATGTGTGTATATATATATATAATGCTTGTTATATTTTGGAAGAATATTCATGAGCTAAAAGGTGTTCATATTTTTTAGTATTTTTTAAAATCAGAAAATACATTAATTTGCTCTTTGATTAGTCCAAATGCAGCTTAAACTTTTCCCATTGTCCTCCATCTTTTACAACACAGTTGTTTTCAGCTATTTAATTGTGGAAACAATAAAGACATTACTCT
Source organism: Ictidomys tridecemlineatus (assembly GCF_052094955.1). Taxonomy (NCBI): domain Eukaryota; kingdom Metazoa; phylum Chordata; class Mammalia; order Rodentia; family Sciuridae; genus Ictidomys; species Ictidomys tridecemlineatus. The sequence continues at coordinate 69,009,461 of NC_135478.1, read as the reverse complement.
GAAACAACTCTTAGTAGGCAAAAAAATTTTAAAAATGTTATCACTAAGAGATAATCTATAAATCTTTGTGACACTTGGTTTAATTCTCAGCTTCAAACTCAATAAAATTCCAGGCATTTGCATAAGTTGTTAATTATCTAATACAGTAACACTATTCTTCATTTTTCTAATCTAAGGTAATATATTACCTTTGTAATATATGGTGGTAATAAATTTATCTTTTTTCACCATAAGTAGTGGACTTTAAATCCAGTAAATTTGATCATTCTGTTGCGCATTGGTGTTTTTTATTTGTTTTTTTTTTTTTTTTGGTTTTTCATTACATTGACTGATTTGAGTGATTTTCATTTTGGTTACTCTTCCTTTTTCCTTTTTTTCTCTCTCCCTTTCAACATATCTAAAACCTGGAATTCTCTTTTCTTTCCTTCAAAGCAATTTTTTCTTTTACAAATATTTTTAGATTTTTTTAAAAAAATATTGCCCATCTCCAAATTCTAAAATGATTTTTCACCTTAAAAATTTTTACATATTAGTTATTATGTATTTCAGCATTTTTTATAAGTTAATGCTGCTTCTGTATTTCTTATTTAGTAAGGTATGTGCCCTGTCTCTTCCTAATTGTACAAGCATTATTTTTTTTCAATTGATAATATCACTTTTTCATGTAAATTTTTACTATTTGATAGATATAATACTAATTTTATCTGCAATTTATGGATTCTTTTTTTGTGAAATCATTTAAAATAATTTTGCAGTCAAATCTCTCATTACCTTTTCTTACATTAGCCTTTTCTACATAAAGCCAGTTCAATGTAAAATTAAAAATTGGCCATTAAATTTTTCACACAGTTATGATTTTGTATTTAATATTTTAAACAATAATATACTTGATTTTCAGCCTGATAAGAACTGGGTTAAAATGCCCATTTTCTCCATTAATATTTCAAAACTTGGAAAAGTCAGTGATCTTTGAGCATCTTTAAATGGAGCCTATTAGGAACCATAGGGGTTAAATTAGATAATGTGTGTAAACTCTTAACAGATGTCTTGCTGGTAGTAAATAATAAATGATGTGGAAAGTTATTTATGGCTTTATACATCATGAGGTGTTTTAATTTATTATTTAACAAAGACATATTTATCATAGAAGTTTAGGCTAAATATGTCTTTGGTAAATAATAAATTATTTTTATTAGTTTTGACTTATCTCTTGAAGTTGGGACATTAAAGAGATAAGTCAAAACTTACATGAATATAGACCTGAAAGTAATATGAGAGTTTTTTCCAATTATAGTTGAAATGTAATGAAAAATTAAAAAGTAGTCATGGATACAGGACACATAGAGAAACTTCCTGTTCAGGAACATCACTTTGGTCTTTGGAGATTTATGTCTTCATTCTCTGACTCTTTAAATGGAACAGTATAATAAATAATTAATGTCTTAAGAGTGATTGCAGATCAACAAGCAAAGACAAATACAAAAATGGTAGGGGACACAGTGTTCCTATTCAATATCCTTGAATTAGTTTTAGATTTTAGATTGATTCTAGGCACCCAGGCCTCTTAGACATCATCAGGAACATCTAAATTGCTTTCTCACAACTTCTAAAATGTTGGGGACCACAAATCAAGTAAAGATGGCATCTGGCAGTTTGCCAGGAGGAGTGGTTTGTGAGTCAATGCCACGGAGCCATTAAGATGATAAGGATTCCTTATTGGCTGACTGCTGTATCTAGATAATGCTAATTGAGTCAAGCTGTGTGTAATCAGTTAGGTATATATACCTCTGCTGTTCCGCAATAAAGTGGTGCCTGCTACCTTGAGTACCCGATACCTTGAGTTCCTGCTCAGTTCCCTCGAGTTTCCCCTCAATAAAGCAGTTCCTGCTTCAACCTTCAAGTTGCTTAGTTTTGTGATCCATTTTTACTAAATACCAGAAGAGAAAGTGTTATGTTAAGGGCAGTGTGAGTTTAATTTTCTGTATCATTTAAAATTACTTGAGTGCATCCCCAAAGAAAACTAATATATTGATCAGATATAATTAGCTTCAATGTAAATAAAACCTTACCATGGATTGTTTGTGTATACTAGCAAAAGATATATAAGTGAAAATAATCTACGAAAGTTCATAATGCTTATCTAGCACACAAGAAATCTATGGGATAATAACAAGAGACAAAATTTGATGTGTATAAGAAGAAATATATTTTAGTGAAAAAAGTTTGATATTTAATTGTGGCTTTAAAATACTCTTCTATATTAGATTATATAAATACACAAATAGAAATATTGCATCCTGGTCACTCTCCAGAAATCTGCCCATGTCACAGACGGGTGGACGGACAGCACTCTGACTCACCCTGTGCAGGCAAGCAAGGAGCTTCCTGTCCCAGTTACATCAGAGGAAGATACAAGACAAGCACCAGTTCACCTGCCATGGTGTGAGGGAGGATCTAGGGATCAATGCCCAGAGACACATTATTTTTAACAAATGCAACACTCACTTTCTCAGCCACTGGAAGTGGAGCATGGGTCTACAGGGGGCAGTGCCAATCTGACCTATGGCCTCTCACCCACCTACCAGCACCACTCACCAGGTTTGCTAGGAGGTGCAGTCATTGGCTGACTGCACCAGGCATGCTGGCTCACAGGGACTACTGCATCCTTCTGTCAGCACTCAGGGACCCCTCAGTTCCACTGGACCTGGGAGAGACAGGAGGGGGATGGGAGGATTTGAGGATATACTTTAATATGTGTGTATATATAAGTATTTACTTATTATATCTTTATATGTATGTATATATGTATATATTTTACATGTTTATCATGTCTTTATATGTGTGTATATTTTATGTGTGTATATACATACATGCTTATGAACTTTATACTTCCATGTGTATATTGATACTTAATTGAGAGTAGAGCTTCTATTTATCATCTTTATTTTTTTGAATACTGTTTCTTCCATATTGATAACTCTGGTTTGGAAGCATAGAGGGAATAATTTAATTTTCATGTCTCATAAATGCTCATTTCTTTTGTCCCATAATACATATCAGTCAAAATTGCAATACTTCCACAGTATGATTACTAGAAGCATTCTGGGGTTTTATTGTTAGTTTTGGTTTTGGTTTTTAGCATATACTCTCTCATTTCTTTTTTTCTTTCTTTTTTATTTTTTGCATTTTCTTTTTCTTTTTTGCCAGTCTTTTTTAAATTGATTTAAAAAAATAAATGACAGCAGAATACATTACAATTCTTATGACACATATACAGCACATATTTTCATATCTCTGGTTGTATATAAAGTATGTTGACACCAATTCGTGTCTTCATATATTTACTTTGGATAATGATGTCTATCACATTCCAACATCCTTGCTAGTCCCCTGACCCTTCTTTTTCCTCCCACCCCTCTGCACTATATAGATTTCATCTATTCCTCCCATGTTTCCCATCCCTACCCCTCTATCAGTTAGCCTTCTTATATCAGAGAGAACATTCAGCATTTGTTGTTTTGGGATTTTCTAACTTCACTTAGCATTATGTTCTCCAACGCCATCCATTTACCTGAAAATGCCATGATTTTATTCTCTTTTATTGAACAGTAAAATTCCATTGTGTATACATGACACATTTCTTTTATCCATTTATCCACTGAAGAGCATCTAGATTGGCTCCATAGTTCAGCTATTGTGAATTGTGCTGTTATAAACATTGTTGTGGCTGTGTCATTGTAGGATGCTGTTTTTAAGTCCTTTGAGTATACACCGAGAAGAGGGATAGCTGGGTCAAATGCTGGCTCCATTCCCAGATTTCCAAGGAATCTCCATACTGCTTTCCAATAGGCTGCACCAATTTTTAGTCCCACCAGTAATGTATGAGTGTGCCCTTTTCCCCTACATCCTCACCAACACTGTTGTTGTTTGTCTTCATAATAGCTACCATTCGGACATGAGTGAGATGATATCTAAGAGTAGTTTTGATTTGCATTTCTCTAATTGCTAGAGATGATAATTTTTCAAATATTTGTTGATTGACTCTATATCCTCTTCTAGAAGTGTCTTTTCAGGTCCTTGGTCCATTTGTTGATTGGGTTTTTTTTATGCTTTGTGAGTTCTTTATATACCCCCGAGATTAGTGCTCTATCTGATGTGTGAGGGGGTAAAAATTTGCTCTCAGTATGTAGGTTCTCTGTTCACCTCACAGATTGTTTCTTTTGCTAAATTTTTAGTTTGATTCCATCCAATTTATTGATTCCTGATTTTAATTATTGTGCTATAGGAATCTTATTAAGGAAGATGGGCCTTAATACCACACGATGAAGATTAGGCCTTCTTTTTCTTCTATTAGACACAGAGTCTCTGGTTTAATTTCTAGGTCCTTCATTCATTTTGAGTTGACTTTTATGCAAGGCGAGAGGGATTAAGTGATGAATTTTTTTTTTTTTGGTTGTTCACAACATTACAAAGCTCTTGACTGAAGTGATGAATTGTTCCCCTAAATTTAGATCTTTCAGACTGGGGTTGTGGCTCAGTGGTAGATCCCTTACCTGGCATGTGAGAGACAATGGTTTGAATCCTCAGTACCACATAAAATAAGAAACAAGATCAAGTTATAAAACAATTGAGATCTTTCCTTTGGGCTTTATTGAAAGTAGGGCAGGCTTGGGTGTGGAAAGGACAAATAGGCATTGGCTTAGGAATGACTCGATTATTTTATTTCCTAAGAGTCCTTGCAAAGAGTAAGGACCTGTGTGTGGTTGTTGTCTTCTCTACGTAAAGGCTACAGCTATGAGCGTGTGGACGGTTCTGTGAGAGGCGAAGAGAGACACCTGGCCATCAAGAACTTTGGACAGCAGCCCATCTTTGTTTTTCTCCTGATCACCAGGGCAGGTAAGCCTATGGGTGTTGAGGAAGCAGACAGTCATCCCACCACTGGTACGTTTTCCCCTAATTCTCTTAAAGGAGAGGTTCTTACCAAGGAGTATTGAAAAAGGAGAGAATCAAAACACTTACGTAGCCTAGTACTGGACTTCACGTGTGGAGCTCTTTTCTGTTCAACCTGTGAAGCTGTGATCATGAGAAGGGAGGCTGAAACCTGGGCCTGTTGGAAAGTAATTCTAATCCACTTAGACCACTGACCGGGAACGTCCTGTTTTGTTTTGTTTTTAATTTTGGGGAAAGTTTTATTCACATTCATTCATTCTCCTTCCTAGCCATGAATTTGGAAAATAAGATAATCTATCTTCTAGTTTCCCTTCCTCCAGGAGTACCTCTGAAAGAGTGTTATACAGTTTAATAAAGATTTGTTGTTTAAAATGTGACTAAAGTGAAACTGACAGCTATTTATAATTATCATGGTATTGTCCATATGACTTAATCATAAATAAATGACACTTGTGGTTTTCCCAGTTGCTTTCACATAGTATTAAATAATTTGAAATCGGTTTGGGGAAATGGAATTTTTCTTACATTCTGAATCAAAAAGCCCTAAATTAATTTTGAATTCATAGTCTGAGTTTCATGATCTTACTTTTTTGATGGTAATCCTGATAGAATAGATATAGGAACACAAACAGGAATTGTGTCCTTGATGATAAAGAAATTAATGTCTTTATGGAACGAAAGGTCATCCTTATGTAGAAAGCACTTAGTAAGTGCTTTGTACTATATGGGTCTATAAAAGAAGTGTTAGATATGACCCTTGAGTATCAGGAGATCATTTCTCTAGTGTGTGTTTTAAAGCCAATAATAAGATACAATCAGATTCCTTTGGTCCAGTCTCTTCCCAGGTCACATACCACATTCAGTCCCATTGTCTCATGATTATTCTTTGGGGAAGCTCAAAGGATGTGGTCAAAGGCGTGGTCAGTGTTGGGAGAGGAATTCCATTTATGTGTTTAAGATTTTTTTTTTTTAGAGGGAGAGAGAGAATTTTTTAATATTTATTTTTTAGTTATCGGCAGATACAACATCGTTGTTTGTATGTGGTGCTGAGGATCGAACCCGGGCCACACGCATGCCAGGCGAGCACACTACCGCTTGAGCCACATCCCCAGCCCCGCGTTTTAATTTTTTTTTTCATATTTAGAGAGCAAATAATGTTTGAAACATCTAAAATTAGTTAATCTCCTTGGAGGCCTCAGAGTAGATTATCTAGAAGCTGAAGCAGTCCTGGACATTAGCCTTTTCCACGCACTAACTGTCATACGTGCCATCGTGTTGTAGCTATACCTGTGCCACGTTTTCATTTAATGTTTCCTTCCAGCTTTCCACGAGGTTGTTACCACATATTGCCGGCAGATGGCAGCGATAGCTTAGGAATATGTCCCAAACAACTAAATGCAGCTTGAAATATCATCTTTGGTGAAGAAGGGCTGCACTAGCCACTATTAACTCAAGAGAAAGATAATTTTTTTTAAACTTTTTTAGTGATGACAAAGCAACTTTATTATTATTATTTTTTTTAGAGAGAGAGAGAGAGAGAGAATTATTTATTTTTTTTAGTTTTCGGCGAGCACAACATCTTTGTTTGTATGTGGTGCTGAGTATCGAACCCGGGTCGCATGCATGCCAGGCAAGCATGCTACCGCTTGAGCCACATCCCCAGCCCAAGAAAGATAATTCTTATGGAACACAAACACATTTTCAAATGAGATGACTGCCTTGATAATTAGCATACAGTGGACAAAAAGGTTCTGGAGCCTGGCACAGTAGTGCATGCCTACAGTTCCAGCTACTCAGGAGGCTGAGGCAGGAGGATGGCTTGAGCCCAGGAGTTAAAGGCCAGCCTGGGCAACACTGTGAGACCCTGTCTCTGTCCCAGGAGTAATGACCTCAGATTCTGGAATATGGGATGGAATCCTGACTGTTTTACCTTCTACTGGTGCAACTTCAAATAAATCCCTTAATCTAGCTGTTTCCATTTCAGCATCTGCAAAATGAGAATAGTGCTAGCAAGGACACAGGGTTGTTGTGAGGGTTAGAAGAGTCAACACATGTAAAGTGCCATGAGCAGTGCTTGGCAGTAGTAAAATAGAAGTGTAGCTCTTATTATTGGGTATAACGTAGCCTTTCTCCGTATTCAGTCATTAGTATTTCTTTATTCCAACTTTGATTTTATAGGAAGACTTCAATGAGAACGTTCCTGCCTGGCTTGTCTTACATCCAGCCAGGAGTTAGTAGTCCTGTAGAAAGGAACCCTTCATTCAGTTCTTGGAACAAGCCCTTTCAGGCCTGTTTTAGCAATGAGCTCCAGTGACCCTGGCTAGAGTGTGTTCTGTACAGTTTCCACATTTATCAAAGAGAAGCCTGTGGTTTGCTTCTTAGTACTCTAAATTCCTGAACCCAAAGTGCTCTTTTGGCCTTTTCCTGCACCATTGGAGAAAGACCAGAGAGTTGTTGCATTGAGTGTTCTTGTCTTGAACTGATTTTACGACATCTTCTTTGATCAGTGTGGAAACCAGTACAGGAAGACACTCTCAGGTTTTCTCCACTCAGAGGCAGGTATCATCTGCTCTAATCATAGCTAGCGTCAGGTCTTCCTACCTTGTTGAAGCTGCAAGTGTGGTCATGTGTGTTTCTTACTGCCCACTGCAGACCTCTCTTTGTTTTAAGATACATTTTTAGTTGTAGATGGGCACTGTTTTAGTCAGCTTTTTCACCTCTGTGACCAGAACCAACTGTGGAGGAGGAATGTTTATTGGAGGGCTCATGGTTTCAGAGGTCTTAGTCCATAGAAGGCCGACTCCATTCCTTGGAGCTCCAGGGGAGGCAGCATCCTGGCAGGAGTGTGTGACTGAGGGTAGCAGCTCACATGATGATCAGAAAGCAAAGAGAGAGAGACTCCACTGTCCAGATACAAAATATATACCCCTTAGCCATGTTCCTGCTGAACCCCTTCCTCCAGCCACACCCACCTGCCCCAGTTACCACTCAGTTAATCCCATTAGCGATTCATTCACTGATTAGGTTAAAGCCATATCCCAGTCATTTCTCCTCCAAACCTTCTTGCATTGTCTCACATGTGAGCTTTTGGAGGACACCACATCTAAACCATAACAGATGATACCTTTATTTTATTTATTTTTATGTGGTGATGAGGAAGGAACCCAGTGCCTCACGTGTTCTATCACTTGTGTGTTATCACTGAGCTACAACTGCAGCCCCCAGACCTCTTATTTTTGGAGCTGTTTTCTGAAAGAACTTGTGTCCTTATTCACAGACTGTTTGAAGCAAAATCCAATCAAGGTTTTCAAACAAATATTAAATGTCTTCATGCAATTAACTTAAGCATCCTTTTCTTCTGCTTACCTCTCATTCTGTTATATTTGATAATTAAATTTTCCCAGTTCATGCAATGAAAGGTGAGGTAGCACTTTTGACCACTGTAGGGTGGTCAAAACCTGAAGTTTGGGGCAGAAATTTCAGTTTGAAGGATGAAACCAGTCAGTTGGACTGATTTCAGATTTTCAGTAGGACCCAGTCCTGCCTTGTGTGTTTTCTAGTTCCTTATTTGTGTGTTGCTGATCATGCTCCTTTTTTGTATGGTTTTCAGGTGGAGTTGGCATGAACTTAAAAGCAGCAGATACTGTTATTTTTTCTGACAGTGATTTTAATCCTCAAAATGACTTGCGGGCAACTGCCAGAGCTCACCGAATTGGCCAGAACAAGTGAGTGAGTTAGAAATTGGCACCTTTCTGCTCTGTTGGCTTGCAGCTGTGGATTGGGGAGAAAGGTGGACTGTGTAGTCCTGACAACAATGCCACGTTGGAGTTAGAGTCCACTGGGTTTGAACCCCGTTGTGCTGCTGGCTTGTAGAATCATGTTGGGGGATCAGTGGTCCCATGATCAGTTCAGACTCACTTTGTTGAAAAGAACAGTTAAATTCCAAAATGATTAGAAGAAACTTAGAATTTATTTAGTTCATGTTTCTCACATTAGATCCTAATTCAGTTTAAAAATGAAGTTAAAGCCAGTGGGTGCACATGCCTGTAATCATTATCAGCATGGGAGACTCAAGCAGGAAGATCAAGTTTAAAGCCAACCTTGCAACTTACCTAAACCCTGTCTCAAAACTTTTTTTTTTAAGGCTGGGATTATAACTTCATGGTAAAGCTCTCCTGGGTTGGGTTCCCAGTACCACAAAGAGGAAACAAAGTTGTGTTCAGCTACTCTTTGACTTGAGGTAACATGCCTGCCAGGGGTTATCCTGGCTACAGATGAAGGCCCAATAGTGGTCACTTGGTCTTCCTTCCTCTTCCTCTTTTGGGGAAAAGTTCAGGAAGAATTTGAGGCCAGATTTCTCTAACAAATGCTCAGGTCCCAATGAGCAGTGTCCTTTTCATTGTTCCCTGAATGTGGCATTTGGTTTTGCTTCCTTTTGGGTGTATTTTCCTGGCATGCTTTTTTCCCCAGCTTTGCAGACTTCTAACACTGCTCTCATTTGACTCCCGTACAGGGCTGTGAAAGTGATCCAGCCGATTGGCCGAGACACTGTGGAAAAAATAGTTTATAGGAAAGCAGCCTCCAAACTGCAGCTCACCAACATGATCATAGAAAGAGACCATTTTACTCTGGGAGCCCAGAAACTTTTGGCTGATCCTGACCTCCAGGTAAAATGTGTTCTTTTTAGAGTCTCATGATTTATAACCAGTACTATCTGTGGATGAGAATGCAAATAAAAAGGACCAGCATTAACCACCCATTGTTGCAAATTACACATTTTTTCATTGGCCTAATTCTTACCCTCTCAGTACCTAACTACATGCAAGGTGCCATACAAGCTAAAAATGAGGGTGGCATTTAAAGGCAGAGAAAATAGAATAAGGAGAATGAGCTTTGAACCATCTAACTTGGATTGAAATTCACATCTTATCCCTTATTGGATGTATGACTTTGAGCATGTAACTGAACATCATGGATCTAATCACTTTATGGCTTCTAAAGATGAGTGTGCCACGAGTTAAAAGAGAATTTGTTTAAGTTCTTTTTTTTCTTCCTTTTTTTTTAATCAGTGATGATTAGTTCCATACCTCCTCCTTAATCCCAGACCCTTTGAGTAGTGACTTACAGTACTCATTCCATACTCAGAGATGAGTGAACAAGATTAGTAATTCAAAATTATGCCATAGGATATAGGGATGAAAGCACTAGAGTTAATTTGTTGAAGAAGGAAAAATTAGATGGGAATCAAATGCTGTCTTAGAATATCCTAGAGAGCTCTCTTTTGGTAGGAGGTTTAGAGTTATTCCTTAGCAGCAGCCTTTGAGATAAAATTGAACCTATATTATAATATACCCCAAGTCCTTCTGAGGGATTAGATGCAGAGAGATCAACCCCTAGTATCTAGTATGATTCAAGCATGAAGAGAGTAATAAATGTCTGAGAAAAGGTAGTAGCTGTGGGAAAGTCTGCTGTAGGAAACTGCAGAGAAATGACGGGAGTTGGCTATTCTTTTGAGGCAGGCAGTGAGAGAGAGCAAGTTCCAAGATGGCTTTAAGCCTTTAAGCCTGAAAGATGAGAGTAGAAAGTAGGAAGATAGGGATAGAAATTAGAAAGATGAAGATAATGTAGGCTTTAGTCAACAGAGTTTGTAGTAAAAATCAATATACATTATTGTTAGAGGGAGACTCAGAAAAGAAAGGAATTAGAAAAGTTTGCAAGAAAAACCAGGCTTTAAAAGAATCTGCTTATCAAACAAAAAATTCAAGAGGTATATGAAAGGGAAAAAATTACATAGTATTACAAGCAGAATCATCAAATTTACAACTAGCCCAAGCATGAGTCTAAAAATGGCAGTTTTCTCACATCTGTATCCTTACACATCAGCATTGCAGACAGGGAAGGTGCTGTTTTTGTTAGGGAGTCACTGACCTGCAGGAAAGGGTCACAGATTTGGGGGTACTAGAACCCGAAAGAAGAACCCTAGGTTTTGTTTGTTTGCTTGACTTTAGTTTATCTTAGAGAGTAACTGGAGTCTTTGGCCTTTTGTGTTTTGAGTCTTCTGCATGCTCATCTGTCATGGTGGCCAGGCAGGCTGTGCATTTTATTTTCACACTATTGAAGAGGCAATTTCAAATGGAAGGTGAAAGCTGGAGAGAGAGGTGCGTGTACACTGTAGGTGTCTAAATATACTTCTTTACAGGACGTTGGGAGAGGAGCTCATCATGGGCTGTTGTGAAGGCACAGGTGTCAGGAGTTAGAGGAGATGGTTCCCCAGTGGAGGGAGCTCCAGGCATTCAGTCAGGGGTTTCCCTGTGACATTGGCTGCTAGCACATCATTGTGAAATGCACAGGCAAAAACTCTGCCATGGGACCAGATCCTGGGGCCAGAACAAACTATGGGCTGGTGGAGAGGACCTCGGTGGGACTTCCTGCCCAAGCCATGGCAAGAAATCACACTCTGGTTCTGTCTTGATTCTTTCCTCCCCACCAGACTGTGAGTTATTTATGGTTGCCAGGAACAAGGGTGATAACTCACTGCCTTGTCTCAAAATACAGCAGGACATTTTTTTAAGTTATTAAAAGAATTTAATAGTAAAAGACGTGATTCTGGTTTGATAAATCTAAGCAGTATAGAGCAGTGAAGTCCTGATAAAGGAAAGCAGGTTCCTTGTCTTAGAAGGAGAACACAACAGAAACAGAGAACAGATACAGATGCGGTGAACACTTATTGAATGCGTACTGTGTGCTAAGCATTGTGTGACATGCACTTTTTCCAGTTGTTTCAGAAGAAGAATAACAAAAAAATGAGATAGACGTTGTCTTTACCTCCATCTTAAGAAATTTTCCAAACATCAGATTCATGACTCTAATCTGAGCACTCTTTAACTTCCAACTACATGCTCTTAGTTACTATAATAAAGTGGTTTTCATTTAAAAAATGGGTAGTTCCTTAAAGACATGTTGTGAGTGAGCAGTAGCGAGGGAAGCCAGGAGACATAGTCCAAGGAGTGGAAGAGGGAAGGGTCCCAGTATGGAGTGAGCCTCATCATAAATACTAGGCTTTCTTCTGTTTTGGGTACTAAATGCCAAAGCCATTTGGCTTGGTTATATATATGTGTACACCAAAGTTAAATATAAATATAACAGGTATGGTTTTGCTTAGTTTTTGTCATAGTTTTCATCTCGGGTATTTTCAAGCTAAAGTTTCCAAGTTACAGAATAGGCAATCTAGAGATAACTAACCAAATCTAAAAGGGCAAAATGAAAATGAAGTCCCATGATGTGGATCCCAATTGGTTCAGAATTCCTAAGAGATAATACTTAGGGAGGTGGAAAGTTGCAAGTAGCAAATGAAAGCCAGGTAACACTATCTAAGATTCTGGTTCTTGTAGCCTTAGGAAGTAGGCTGAGTATATCCCCTAGGGGGAGCAAGAGGGCAGGATGGGGAGTGCTGCAGGACTATCCAGGGAGATTGAAATTGAGAAAGGGCTTTTGGGTCTGGTGATCAGGGTGGTTATGGTTTTGCCAAAGTGGGTCCCATAAACCACTGTAGTAGCAAAGCGGCTTGGCAAGGACAGGTGGCAGCTCATGGTGAGATGAGGTATTCAGTGGCACCTTCTCTTTATAAGAGTTTGGCAGTGGGAGAGGTAAGAAGGTAGCCAACAGGTTCTCTGAGTTCTCTCAGGACTGCTGGAAGTGCCTGTAAAAAATGCTGGTGAGAAGTGCTATAGAAGATGCTGGAATCATTTTATCTGCCCCCACTCCTCAAAAAAATTGGAGGCCCCAATTTTTTTTGGTATTGTAAATAATTGTCAAAGTCAACATCTCTGATCATCATTTATCACCTCTCTGCTTATTCCTCATCCAACTTCAAAACAGCCTGGCAGGTGTCATTTGTGATGGAAGAGAAGAAAGTCCATCAGGGAAAGAATTACCTGGTATCATTTAGACACTTAGCAAGTCACACATCCTCATCTGTGTTTTCATGAGAACTAACTGGATCTCTCGTTTTCTTCATTCAAGTTGAGTGACATACTGAAATTTGGCTTGGATAAATTGCTGTCCTCTGAGGGGAGCACCCTGGAGGAGGGAGACCTGGAGTCCATCCTGGGAGAGACAGAGAATAGCCAGTGGGCCTCTGATGCCCTGCCTGCAGCTGGAGGAGGGATCAGAGAGCAGGAGGAAGGAAGTGAGTTGGGGTTAGGTGAGCCAGTGACTCCATCACCTCAAGGTAGGGTGTGAGTGAGATGCGTCCCCACAGGAAGTCCTGTGTCCTGCTCTGGGACCTTTCTTTCCTACCCAGCCCTGTAGTCATCTGATGACATTCTTAAGGCTTCCTGGTCCAAGAACTGCCAGAATAATCCTTGTTCCCTTGAAGCTGGACTTTGAATCCAAGTGATGATATTAATGTTTATGGTCCTGTCAGTCTCAAGGATTAAATTTGAACCTTTTCTCCCTTGACGCAGACATCTTCTCTGGAGTTTATTTGGTAAACCTCCTATCTTTATGATGGTGCTTTGCACAGTGATTCCTCTTCTCAATAGTAGAATGTTTTTTAAATTGCAACTGATATTTATGGACATTTATTGTGTTCATCAACAGTACTACTATGTCATGTGCTTTAGGTCGTTTAAGACCCATGAGGTGGGAGGCTGGGGTGGTGGCTCAGCGGTAGACCACTCACCTCGCACGTGCAAGGGCCTGGGTTCAATCCTCAGCACCACATAAAAACAAAAGTAAAAATGAAGGCATTGTGTCCAACTTCAACTAAAAATATACATATTAAAAATAAAAAGACTCATGAGGTGTAGGAGATCATTTTGTCTTCCTTTTTTTTTCTCGAATTTGGTGTCTCCCCCTTCTCTCTCTCTCTCTCTCTCTCTCTCTCTCTCTATATATATATATATATATATATATATATATATATATACACATATATATATATATATATATATATATATATATATATATATAGTTGTAGATAGACAGCATGCCCTTATTTTATTTTTTTAATGTGGTGGCTAAGGATCAAGCCCAGTGCCTCACACATGCTGAGTAAGCACTCTGCCACTGAACTACAACCCTAGCCCCAATATTTATCTTTTTGTCCATTTTCTGTTCTGAAATATTTGAATTTCAGACTTGAAAGGGTTTTTTTTTTCTCATGATTATTTTTAAAATGACTGTTCTCCTGTATCAGTAAGAGGGAGTCAATATGGGCTGGTGTGAGAGGGTTTTACTGACCTTTTTTAAAAATTTTTATTCATATATGACAGCAGAAAGCATTATAATTCTTATACATATAGAGCACAATTTTTCATATCTCTGATTGTATACACAGTATATTCACACCCAGTTCTTGTATTCATACCTGTACTTTGGATAATAATTATCACATTCCACCATCATTAATAACCTCATGCCTCCTCCCTTCCCCTCCAACCCCTCTGCCCTATCTAGAGCTTGTTGTTCCTCTCATCTCCCACTCTCTATCCCACTATGAATCAGCCTCCTTATATCAAAGAAAACATTCAGCATTTGGTTTTTTGGGGATTGGGTAACTTAGTATTATCTTTTCTAACTCCATCCATTTACCTGCAAATGCCATGATTTTATTTTCTTCTATTGCTGAGTAATATTCCATTGTATGTGTGTGTGTGTGTGTGTGTGTGTATGTGTGTGTATACACACACATACACACACACACACACCCCCCACAGTTTTTAATCCATTCATCTATTGAAGGGCATCTAGGTTGGTCCCACAGTTTAGCTATTGTGAATTGTGCTGCTGTAAACATTGATGCATCTGTGTCCTGTAGTATACTGTTTTTAAGTCCTTTGGATATAGATTGAGGAGATGGATAGCTGGGTCAGATGGTGTTTCCATTCTCAATTTTCCAAGTAATCTCCATACTGCTTTTCATATTGGCTGCACCAATTTGCAGTCCTATCAGCAGTGTATGAGTGTGCCTTTTTCTCCCACATCCTAGCCAACACTTATTGTGGTTTGTATCCATAATAGCTGCCATTCTGACGAGTGAGATGAAATCTTAGAGTGGTTTTGATTTGCATTTCTCTAATAGCTAGTAATGATGAACATTTTTTCATGTATTTGTTGACTGATTGTATATTATCTTCTGAGAAGTGTCTGTTCAGGTCCTTGGCCCATTTATTGATTGGGTTATTTGGTTTTTTTTGGTGTTTAGCTTTTGAGGTTTTTTTATATACCCTAGAGATTAGTGCTATATCTGATGTGTGAGGGGTAAAGATTTGCTCCCAAGATGTAGGCTTTCTATTCACCTCACAGATTTGTTTCTTTTGCTGAGAAGAAAGAAACTTTTTAGTTTGAGTCCATCCCATTTATTGATTCTTGATTTTAATTCTGGCACCAAAAGAGTCTTATTAAGGAAGTTGGAGCCTAATCCCACATGATGGAGATTAGGGTCTACTTTTTCTTCTATTAAATGCAGAGTCTCTGGTTTTATTCCCAGGTCCTTGATCCATTTTGAGTTGAGTTTTGTGCATGGTGAGAGATAGGGGTTTAATTTCATTTTGTTGCATATGGATTTCCAGTTCTCCCAGCACAATTTGTTGAAGATGCTATCTTTTCTCTAGTGCATGTTTTTGGTACCTTTGTCTAATATAAGATAATTGTAGTTTTGTGGGTTAGTCTCTGTATCCTCTGTTCTGTACCATTGGTCTACAAGTCTGTTTTGGTGCCAATACCATGCTGTTTTTGTTACTGTTGCTCTGTAGTATAGTTTAAGGTCTGATATAGTGATGCCCCCTGCTTCACTCTTCTTGCTAAGGATTGCTTTAGCTATTCTGGGTCTCTTATTTTTCCAGATGAATTTCATGATTGTTTTTCTATTTCTATGAGGAATGTCATTGGGATTTTGATTGGAATTGCATTAAATCTGTATAGCACTTTTGGAAGTATGGTCATTTTGATAATATTAATTCTGCCTATCCAAGAGCAAGGTAGATCTTTCTATCTTCTAAGGTCTTTTTTTGATTTCTTTCTTTAAGGTTCTGTAATTTTCATTATATATATCTTTCACCCTTACTGAGCTTCTTAATTCAAGAGTTCCTTCTAGCCTGGCACAGTGGTGCACACCTGTAATCCCGGTAACTCCAGAAGCTGAGGATCATGAGTTCAAAGCCAGCCTCAGCAAAAGCGAGGCACTCAGTGAGAACCTGTCTCTATTAAATACAAAATAGGGCTGGGAATGTGGCTCAGTGGTTCATGCCCATGAGTTCAATTTCCAGTACCTCCCTCCCCACCCCACCCCACCCCGCCACGAAAAAGAATTCTTTCTCTCATCAATACAGAGAAGCACAGTGGCTTCAGTAGGGTGCTTCCTTTACTGGTAGGGAAAGGGCTGGGTGAGGCTTTTGGTTTTGTCCTTCTGAATTTCCTCCCATTGCTTCTCTCTTTCTCCCTGCCATAGACTGTCGAAGGCTGTCTGCATTACCCCTTTCTCACCTAAGAGCAGAGCGTCCCTAGATGTCTGACTGCGTCTCCTTCCAGCCCTTCCTTTGAATTCCTAAGCAGCCACTGCTCTGAACTACCAATCTCAGTCATCCTGGGGTGACCTCATTCTGGAGGATGAACTTCATCTGTCTGGCACTGCTAGAGCCCCACTGTCCTGCTCCTGTGCAGTCTCTGTCTGCCTCCCCAGACCAGTGAGGGCTTCAGAGCTCAGCTGGTTTGGGATGTTCATTCTCTGTTTACCTTCAAGTGGAAGTTTATAGTAGTTCCCGACTCCTAATTTTGTGGTAGGCTTAGATTAGGGGTGGTTTGATTATCCTTGTTGACTGGTGTGGTTTTTATGGAATATATGGAGAATTCAAAATCTAGGCAATTGGCATTATTTTACAGAACACAGTTCTTGGACTTTTCTTGTGTTTTATCTTTAAAATTTGTTATGATAGTATCACATTTATATTCTTCAAGAACTCTTGTTCTCAGCTTGTTGTTTTAATCATATCCTATTCCCATTTCAAGGATATAATATCCTCCCCGAGGACATTTATTATAGCTTTTTAAAATATATCTCAGGGAGGATATTTATTATATCTTTTCAGAAAGTGTTACCCTGCCCACTGTATTATCTCTTTTTCCTCTATTTGCTTTTCCTTCTTCCTCCTCTTTTTAAAAGTTTTGTTTTGGAGTCTCTCGTTCTTGTTAGCAGTTTATCTGAAACATCTGGTGTCCTTTGATCATCGTGCTGGTGAAATTCCCCAAAGCTGACAGACAGCTCTGTTGTGAACAGGTGGGTGGCCTTTGGGCCTCATGCCAACAGCACTGGTTGGCAAGCCAGCTTTTGCACTGGGGGAGTCAGATTTGAAGATTTCACTGGAAAACTCATTGTATCCTAAGACGAGTCCTATACCATTACAGTGAAATTGGTGGTTTAAGTTGGAAAGACAGGGAACTGAGGGCACGTGGTGCTCTTGGTGTTTGGTGTGCGGATCCTCTCAGTTCCTCCATACTGTGGTGCCTGTGCTTGTGCATCTGAGTTTTTGGAGAACTGAAAGGGTTTCAGTTCCTGCAGTCAGCCCCAGCTAGATACCAGTGTTTTGGTTCCACAGCTCTTTTGAATTTGTTGTCCTCTTCTTATCCACTTTTTATCTTCCAAAGAATTTGTGCACTGTTTCATCTACCATTGCCTCATATATCTTTTTAGAAATCTGTGTATTGTCCTTTAGCTGTTTCGGGTGAGAGAAAAAATAGATGTGTGTGGTCATATTTTTAAGTTGTATTTGATTACCTTAGTACCAAGTTTCCACCCTTTTCTGTACTCATCTAGGTTGACTTTATTTACTAGAACAAAATAAAATTGCAGTGTTTTCAGAACAAAATAAAATTGCAGTGTTTCAGTCTACCTACAAAAAAAATTACATTTTTGCAGACAGTTTAACTGTTGGATTCTCTACTTGGATAAAAATTTGGAATGTTGTCTTCGATGACTGTCTTGATTCTCTTTGTGGTAGATGGTTCCTCTGGCAGGACCCAGATGAGGGTCTAGACCTGTGGGCTCCAGCTGCCTCTTTGAAACAGAGTGAAGACATAAAGCATGGTTAAAAATACCAAATGAATATGAAAGAGGAGTAGTTAGAGCAGCCCATTCACAATTAAGTATAAAGTAAGGTTGCTTTATCTTTAATGCCAAGTTTTTTAAAAAGCACAGTTATATGGTAAGCTGAGCATGCCCAGAAACCTGCCTTGGGAGCATGCGCAAAACCTAGCCCCGCCCAACTCCTTCTTTGAAGGTGGAAATGGAGTTGCCCGCCCCTGTAGCCGGTACTGGTTAATGGAAGTGAACCAGGAACTAACAATAGGCTGCTGCCTTCCCATTTGTTTGGCCAGCGGTTTACATCATTCTGTCTCATCCAGAAGGTGTAAGATTTCCATTGCAAATAGAGATTGTGGAGAGGGGTCAGCAGCTGGACTAGGGGAGTAAGATGTTACTTTTCCTGGTGGTCCTTTGGATTTTGCTTTGCTTTCCAACGACCTGTGCAAACGGAAGCATGGCTGATGGTTCTTAGGAGAAAAATACATGAATAGTCTTTTAATTGGTTCCTTGATCATTCTTTTCTCTTTTATTACAGTTTTAGCTTTTAAGTGACTCGGCTGCCTTCTCTACTATTTGGTCATGAATTTCTTTTTTTTCCTTCTCAACAAGGATTGTTCTGGGGACCCAAGTGCTGTCAGCTTTTATAAGGAATGTTGATTACTTTATATGAAATAGGATGGAAGGAGGTTGATTAAACCCTGTGAAATGAGAGACAGTTGGGGAATTCTGGGAAAGATGGCCATGGACAAAGATTCGTGGGATCACAATGTACTTCTACAATATTTGTGAGAGGGATGTGTGAGATAAGGATCAGATTTTTTTTAATAGCATCAGGTATCAACCAGCACTAATGAGTGAAAGCTAAAGGGAGGCAGCTTGAAAGTCTTTGCAAGAAAGGATTTTGTTCATAACTATGACTTCACAAATAATGACTCTCCCAGGATTCTCTGAATTTCCCCTCTGAGAGTGGACCATTTGAGTAGAACCAGAGTATCAAAGAAGAAATTTTAAAGTCTAGTAAAAATTTATACGTGGATTTTTCAAAATGCTACAAATAGTTGATTCTTTGCTGTCTTTAAACAATATACAGTAATCACAAGAAAATTTCCTTCTGTTCTTTGTGTCATTAGTTTTTAGCCTCACTCAAACCTAAGTGATGATGTGGAAGAAGAGAGCACACAAGATAACATGGCTATTAGCTTCCAGTTTAGAGGCTTGTCCTGGCGAACATTTCTTCTCTTTTCATGAGGTATAAAAATATAACCAAAACCCATCAGGACAGATTTTATATGGCTAAAAATTCATGCTTTCATGAAAATAGGAAAGAGTATTTCTGATTTTTCTTAAAGTTCTCAAATACATCTAAATAGTAGATAGAAAAAAACAGTGGAATGAGATTACCATCATTACCCTAAGTACACATATAAAGACACAACTAGGGGCTGGGGATGTGGCTCAAGCAGTAGCGCGCTTGCCTGGAATGCATGCAGCCCGGGTTCGATGCTCAGCAACACATACAAAAAAAGATGTTGTGTCCGCCGAGAACTAAAAAATAAATATTTAAAAATCTCTCTCTCCCCTCCCTCCCTCCCTCTCTCTCTCTCTCTCTCTCTCTCTTAAAAAAAGACACAACTGATGTGACTATGTATACAACCAGAGATATGAAAAATTGTGTACCATATGTGTAATATGAATTATAATGCATTCTGCTGTCATATATAACAAATTAGAATTAAAAATAAATAATTTTTTAAAAAAGATTTTAAAAAGTGGGAAAATCAGAAACTAATATCGTTCCATGCTGTACATATCACTTCCCTTTCTCAAGTACAATCTGGCACAAAATGTGTTCAGAAGAGATTCCCCTCCAAAAAAAAAAAATCCACTGGGGATGGGGATATAGCTTAGTTGGAAGAGTACTTGCCTCACACGCACAAGGCTCTGGGTTCAATCCCCAGCACCACCAAAAAAAACCCAAAATCTGATATTACATCCAATGGCATGAACAAGATTTAAAAAGCCACATACCCATAATGAGAGCATAAAGCACACAAAAGGCTTTCTAGATTCCAATCTAGGAAAAAAAAAATATCCCAAGGAAGGAGAACAATGTTCTTGCAATTACTTTTCTCTAAGGAGTGTCTTAGTATGGTGATGAATGACCTTTTTTAACCCCCAGCACTGAGGATTGAACTGAGGAGTGCTCTACCACTGAGCTACATCTGCAGTCATTAATGTTTGTTTTGTTTTTATTTTTCTTGAGACAGAGTCTCACCAAGTTGCCCAGGCTCTCCTCAAACTTACCATTCTCCTACTTGTCAACCTCCTGAGTAGCTAGGATTATAGGCATGCACTATTGTACTGGCTACAAATTATATGTTTTTAAATCAGGAAATTGTCATTTAGAGAATATTATTCCCATAAGTTCTTTCTATATAAATTATTATAGAGCAAGCTTCACACAACCAATTGAAGAGACATTATCGTTAATAGATTATCCTATATTGTAGTTAATTGTATGGAAAAGGAACAATGTAGCAAAAATGAAATCATAAAAACAAAAAGACATTTCACATAGTAATGTAGATTAAAATGTCATCCAACTATAAATTCCCCCAAAATGCATGGACCAAGATCCTACCCAAGATTGAGACTTGAGGAAGGACTGACTGTATCCTTTAAAGGCACAAACTCATTTTTTCTTCTCTGTGGTACCCTGTGCCACACTGTAAAGAAGCTCAGGCTATCTTACTGGAGGGAGAGTCCATTTGAAGAAAGCCCCTGACATATGAAAGACCACATGGAAAGGGAGACTATATAAAGCCAACAGTCAGCACCTTAGTTCCGTACATACAAAGCCATCTCAGACCTTGTAGTCTAAATCAGGCGTGTGCTGTATGGGTGAGCCTAGGTGACGCTGGAGCAGAACCTTGGTTAAAGTCTTGACTTACAAAATTATGAGAAATAAAATGGTTGTTTGTTTGGTAGTGGGAATTGAACTCAGAGGCTCTCGACCACTGAGCCACATCCCTAGCCCTATTTTGTATTTTATTTAGAGACAGGGTGTCACTGAGTTGCTTAGTGCCTCGCCATTACTGAGGCTGGCTTTGAACTCTCGATCCTCCTACCTCAGCCTCCTGAGCCACTGGAATTACAGGTGTGCACCACCACTCCTGGCAAATGGTTATTTTTTAAAGCCACTAAATTTTGGAATTTTTAAAAATATAACAATAGATAACTAAAACACTGTTTATTGATGATTTGTAGGGCTTTTATTTAATGACCAGTTTTATTAAAGAATACCCCATTTATTTCTACTGTGATCAGCAAACAAACTGAAATTCAATATTTAAAATTTTTTGCCAAGAATATAACCTATCTTGCAAGTTTCCATGAGGACTAGAAAAGAATATATATTCTGGAGTTGTTGGGCATTGTCAGTCAATGTCAATAAGATTAAAGTGGTTGATAGTTTTGTTCAGACTCTTGTGTATCATTAGTGATTTTTTTTATATTACTATAAGTTGTTAAAAGGGTGTTAAAAATTCAAAGTATAGATTTGTCTCTTCAGTTTTGTCAGCTTTCATATATTTGGGGCATATAAATGTTTGGTTGTATGGTGTCATGTTTCTGTGTTCTTAAAAACACATTATGGTATTATGAAATGTCTTTCTTATCTCTTATAAAACTCTTTATCTTGAATTAAATTCATCTGATGTTAGTATAGCCTCTGCATTCTTCTTGGCTTACTATTCATGATGTATTTTTATCTATTTCTTGTTTTCGTTCTATTCATTTTTTTATTTAATGTAATTAAATAAAATTACATTAAATAAAAATTAAATTTTATTTAATTTATCCATTAGCGTTTAGCTTTATTGCTTTACATTATTGTTTTAGCAATGTTTCCAGGAATTATGAAATGCATTCTTTAATTTATCACAGTTTTCATAATTTAAATTGTGATACTTTCTCACATCTCCCCAAGTCCTTTGTGCTTTGTCGTCATACATATTACAGCTGTATACCCTATGTTTTTTACCTTAGTCATGTTTCCAAGAAATTAAAAGAATAAATATGTATACATATTGTCTTTTATATTTACCTACATTTTAGTATTTCTAGTACTTTTCATTTCTGTTTATGGTGCATTGTCTTTAAAAATATCTACCCCAAATTCTCCACATTCCTGTATCATGTTGCTTCTCTCATTATGAAGTAATATCTATTTTCCCACCCGCTGAGTCTGGGCTGGTCTTTTGTCTTGTTTTAATGAACAAAATATATTTTTGGTGAAAGTGATGCCATGTCAATCCTAGACCTAACACCTTGGGAAGGTGTATACCTTCTACTTTTATCCTCTAGAAATCTAATCAACAAATAAAAAATTTTAGAATGACTGAATGACTAAAAGCATTTGAGGAGATAAGCCTGACCCAACCAGTTGAGCTAGCAGACATTTAAACAAAGCTATTTTGTCAGTTCTACCTTTGGTTAAACAATCCCTGCTAAAGGAAACCACATAAGCACTAATAAATACCTAGAGCAAAGGACCCATCAGGTTATGTAAAGTCAAATCATAGAATAAGGAGAAATAACAAAGAATTTTTATTTTAAATCATTAAATTTATTACACAGTGAACTAAAACACACAGTGCATCTGTTTCTACCTGATGGATCATCTCCTTTTATCCTGAAGAGGTTCTTTTAGCATTGTTAATAGTAGAGATCTATTGGTATTGAATTTTCTTACTTTTTATTTATTTGAAAATGTCTATTCTGCTTTCAGTTTTGAAGAGTACTTATCCTAGATTAGCAGTTTTTGTCTTCTAGCACCTTAAACCTTTCCGTTCACTTTAATCTCTCATTTCTGATAAGAAGTCAGCTATCATTTTAGTCATTTTTACCTATGCGTAACACACCACTTTTTTCTAATTACCTTCAAGACCTTTTTCCTCCTAATTGATTATTTACAGTTGACTCTGATGCATCTAGATGTGATTTGCTTTGTAACTAACTTTAGTATTCACTGAGTTTCCTAAATCTGTTAACATCTTTTTTGTTAATTTGAGATAATTTTAGCCATCATTGTCTTAAATATTTTTTCTGTACAATTTATGCCTCTATTCTTCTAGAAATCTAATTATATGTATATTAGGTCACTTTGTAATGATAGTAACCAAGTCTCTATTTTTTTCTTTCTGATTTTTAGACCAGATAATTTTAATTGGTCTATCTCCAAGTTAACTTTTTGATGTTTTTGCACTATATAATCTGATGATAGATTTGTTTCATGAATTTTTCATTTCAAATACTGTACTTTTTATTTCTTTTAAAAGAAATTTTTCATTTATATGTTGACACCCATATCTACTTATTCATTATGATTAAGCTTTTCTTTAATTCCTTGAAATTCTTTATAAAAACTTTTTAAATTTTTTTTCTGCTAATCCTAACATCTGAGTCAGCTCACGGAACTTTTTTTATATGTGACATTTTCTCTTGTGGTTCTCATTTTTCTATCTTCTTTGCATTCTGGCAAAATTTAATGATATTCTATATGCCTATAGTTTGTGAAGCATTTGTTTCTCAGATTCATGACACTGTTAGAACCTGAAGTATTAGCTGTTGGGTAACTGTGAATTCTTTTTTTTTTTTTTTTTACTTGAAGTAGATTGTCTGAAATAGGCATATTCTCCTCTGTGTTTATCCAAACCTCCCTGTCATGTGTACTACAAGTTACAATTTGGAAGTTACTGTATTAAAATTCTGTCTGTTCATGGTTCTAGAAAAGTGATGTTCTCTCCCAAACACTGGTTACTACAGCAGCATTTTTAATGTTGTAAAATAAGAATAAAGGCTCTGAAGGCCAGAGATTTTAAAAAGTCATTTTACAAATGTTACGTTAAATTAAAACTGAGCTTTGCTGTAATACTCTTTTCTCTTCAAAATGTGATGGTACAGGAAAGGTGTTATATGCAGGGGTGGTATTGCAGGGGAGCATTTTAAATTGCAGAAGTAAAAAAGTTATAATATTTATAATTTTGATGAGTTTATTTTTATAGGGAAGATTTTTCTCCCCTGAAATTTTTTCTGGAATAGCAAAATGTTTCCATTATTAAAAATTGAAATTGTTAAAAAAAAAAAGAGTTCAACGCTAGCCTCAGCAATTAAGGGATGCACTTAGCAACTCAATGAGACCCTGTATCTAAATAAAATGCAAAAAAAGGGCTGAGGTTGTGGCTCAATGGTTAAGCACCCCTGGGTTCAATCCCTGGTACCAAAAAAAAAATTTTAATTATATTCTGGTCATTTATAGATGATACATCATAGGAAGTCTGGATTATATTGTCTTCTTATAAAGGATATTCTGTTTTATGTGTCATGCAGGCTAATTACTGGTGAATTGTTTTGATCATATTAGATTTGGTATTATCATTATTATTATTATTATTATTATTATTTGGTACCAGAGATTGAACTCAGGGTACTCAATTACTGAGCCACATCCCCAGACCTGTTTTGTATTTTATTGAGAGACAGGGTCTTGCTGAGCTGCTTTAGCACCTCGATTTACTAAGGCTGGCTTTGAGCTCGTGATCCTCTTGCTTCATCCACCTGAGTCACTGGGATTATAAGCATATTCCACCTCGCCTCACTAGGTTTGGTATTTTTCTTTATTTCCATATTTCATGGTGTATTATACTTGTACATAATGGTGGGATTTGTTGTTATGTTTTCATACATATGTACAATACAGTGATAAAACTTAGCCAATATCATTCTCGAGTATTTCTCTTTTACCTGCTTTCCTCTCTCCCCTGATCCCTTTCCTCTGTTCTACTGACCTCCCTTTGATTGTCGTCAGATTCCTTTCACACACACACACCTTTCTTTTCCTTTTTCCTTTCTGGCTGCCACATACATTTTCAGCATGAATCAATTTTGATTTTAAATTTAGGTCTACCATTTTCCCATTGCTCTTTTGTGTGTGGTTCTTTTTGCTAAGGCTTATTCCTGAACTCTTAATTAAGTACCTGATATATTAGTGAAGCTGCTGCAACCTGACTCTGCTGGAAACCATTTCTTCCAACATTGCCATTTAGCATCATCTTCAGTCTCCTTTATAGCAGTCAAACTCTGCTAAGCCTTACAGAGTCTCATCTGGTACATTCATATCAAAAATGAATTTCCTCCAGGCTTTTAGTATTCTCTCTCTAACATACACATAATTACATTGCACCCACCATAAATAGCTCAGACATTCTTGTCCACAAAATTCCAACCACTATGATAATCTTGCACTTTGATAATTTTCTCCTTAACTCAGTATGACCACCATCTTACTTGAGCTTCATCTCCCTAATTGTGTTTTGTGCACCAGGCCTACAGTCATGTCTGAAATTAATACCTGAAAATGTTTAGTTTTTCTAGTTTTATACTCTTTTGTGTCAGGAAAACAAATCAAGTACATTAGATCTATTACAGTTTCAAGTAAAAATACTAACTTACTTTTATCTTTGCCCATCAATAGTGGTAGAGACACTTAGGTCAACTTACATAGAAACTGCAACATCTTATATACTCAACAACAATTTCATTGTCCATGGAACGAAAAATTAATTGAAAGAGTAAACCCCAAAATGGATATCTGAAAAATAAACTGGTCAAAATTAGTAAGGCAATCAGACTTAAATAATCATATATTTTACCAATAGCACTAACTTAAAAGTATGAGTCTACAATAACTAGAAAAATACATGTTAATGGCTAGAGGCATAAAAGTTTCTATTATGATAGGCAGTCTCTTATGATGCTTTAATATTATATGATAGTTGTGAAATGATTACAAACTAATAATGAACATAATCTATTTGCAGATTAAAATGTTCTTCCCTGTATTATCTACAAAGTTTAGATAAACCTCAAAATGCCCTGGAAAAGAAATTTCTTAAGTCTCATCAAAATGAACTGCCAGGTTTTTTCCTACATTTGACATGACACAGTGCCAAGATTTCTAGTCCTGAATACACACTTTCTATAGGGAAGAGACTTTTATCTTGGCAATTAATAGATCATTTATCTCATTTCATACAGCCAATTTTAGTCGTAAGAAAAGAAATGTTTATATATTTATTCTGCTGACTTTAATCTATAATCTAATCAGGGATCAACAAACTTTTCCTGAAAAGAGACTGATAATAAATATATTAGACTTTGTAGGCAAGTCTTCATTGCCACTCAAGTGCCAGTGTAGCACAAAACAGCCTAGACTGTGGGTAAATAATATAAGTTTCTGTGTTCTAATAAAACTTTGTTTACAAAAGCAAGTGTTATTGTTGGACATCTTGGTGTGCTCCAACAGTCACAACTACTCAGAAAGCTGAGGCAGGAAGATTACTTGAGCCTAGGAGTTTAGGCCAGCCTGGGAAATAAGAGAGGGGGGGGAGGGGAGAGAAGAGACAGGAGAGAGAGGGAGGGAGAGAGAGAGAGAGAGGGGAAAGAATGAAAGAAGGAAGGAAGGAAGGAAGGGAGGGAGGGAGGGAGGGAGGGAGGGGAAAAAAGGAATAAAGATAACAATTAAAAAAAAACAGTGTCAGGCTCATCACTTTTCCAGAGTATTAATGTTTATGCTCACAATAGATGTTTGGCTAGGCTGTATACATACATACATACATGCATACATGAAAGCAATTCTGTTCTTTTGTTTGCTTTCTTTTATTTTTTCCATTTTTTTTGTTGATACATTATAGTTGTAAATCATGGCAGTATTTGTCGTTACATATTTCCACATGCACAATATAACACTCCAGTTTGGCCTATATCATTCCCCAGTATTTTCCCTTCACTCCTCCATCTCCTGGTCCCTTTCCTACACTCTACTGATCTCCTTTTGATTTTAACTTTCTTTTCCTTTTTCCTCTCTTGCTTCCACATCCGAGAGAAAACATATGCTCCCTTGATCTTATGAGTTTAGCTTATTTTGTGTAATAGAATGTTCTCAAGTTTCATCCGTTTTCCAGCAAATGACATAATTCATCTTTATGGCTGAATAAAGCTCCATTGTGTGTATATGCCACATTTTCTTTATTTATTCATCCTTGATAAGCACCTAGTTTGGTTCCATAGTTTGGCAGCTGTGAATTGTGCTGCTATAAACATGGGTATGCATGTACTACTCTAGTATTATGACTTTAATTCTTTAGGATAAACATTGAGTAGTTGTATAGCTGGGTTATATGGTGGTTTCCTGCCTAGTCTTTTGAGGAACCTCCATACTGATTTCAATAGTGGTTATATTCATTTACAATCCTATCAACAGAGAAAAAAGTGTCCCTTCTTCTCCACATTCTCTCTAGCATTTATTATTGTTC
Organism: Ictidomys tridecemlineatus; assembly: GCF_052094955.1. Classification (NCBI taxonomy): domain Eukaryota; kingdom Metazoa; phylum Chordata; class Mammalia; order Rodentia; family Sciuridae; genus Ictidomys; species Ictidomys tridecemlineatus. The sequence goes on along the minus strand of NC_135478.1, from coordinate 68,982,056 downwards.
ATATTCTTTTTTTTTTAAGTAGTTGGACACAATACCTTTATTTTTATTTATTTATTTTTAATGTGGTGCTGAGGATCGAACCCAGGGCCTCGCACGTGCTAGACAAGCAATCTGCTGGTTTTTTTTTTTTTTAAGGGCGGGGGGAGAGAGAGAGAGAATTTTAACATTTTTTTTATTTCTTAGTTTTCGGCAGACACAACATCTTTGTTTGTATGTGGTGCTGAGGATCGAACCTGGGCTGCGCGCATGCCAGACAGGTTCGCTACCACCTGAGCCACATCCCCAGCCCCAGCAATCTGCTGTTGAGCCACAACCCCAGCCCCATATCGTTCATATTCTTGGTGGCTGCTATTCTGACTAGAGTGAGATGAAAGCTCACTGTAGTTTTGATTTGCATTTCCCTAATTGCTAATGATGTTGAACATTTTCATAGATTTGTTGTCCATTTTTATTTCTTCTTTTGAGAAGAATCTGTTTAAGTCATTTGCCCAATTAAGCTAGGTTATTTGAGGTTTTGGTATTAAGTTTTTTAAAGTTTCTTATATAGTCTGGATATTAATCCTGTGTCAAAGAGTAGTTAGCAGGGCTGGGGATGTGGCTCAAGCGGTAGCACGCTCGCCTGGCATGCATGCAGTGCAGGTTCAACCCTCAGCACCACATACAAAGATGTTGTGTCCGCCGAAAACTAAAAAATAAATATTAAAAAATTGTCTCTCTCTCTTTTTTTTTAAAAAAAGAATAGTTAGCAAATATATTTTCTCCCATTCCGTAGGTTCTTTCTTCATGTTACTAATAATTTCCTTTGCTGTGCAGAAGCTTTTTAATTTGATGCCATTCTGTTTATTAACTTTTGTCATTATTTTCTGAGCTTTAGGAGTTCTAATAAGAAAGCCTTTGCCTGTACCTATATGCTGGAGTCTCAAACCTATATTTTCTTCCAAGGATTTGCATAGTTTCTGGTCTAATTCCTGGGCTTTTGATCTCTTTCAAGTTTGTACAGGGTCTAGTCTTATTTGTCTACATATAGATAACCAATTTTCCTGGCACCATTTGTTTAAAGCCTGTCTTTTCTCCCAATATATTTTTGGCATATTTGTCAAGAATCAGATGACTGTTAACTGTGTTGGATCTTTTTCTGTGTCTTCTCTTCTTTCCCATTGGTCTATGTATCTGGTTTTATGACAGAGCCATGCAGTGGTTATTTCAATAGCTTTGTAGTACAATTTGAAGTCAGGTATGTGATGATGCCTCCAGCTTGCTTGTTGACTTAGAATTGTTTTGGCTATTCTGAATATTTTATTCTTCCAAATGGATTTCAGGACTGTTTTTTTCTAGGTCTGGAAAATGACATTTATTATTATTATTATTATTTTAAATTTATATATGACAACAGAATGCATTACAATTTATATTACATATATAGAGCACAATTTTTCATATTTCTCTTTGTATACAAAGTATATTCACACCAATTCGTGGGCATTTTGATGGGAATTGCATCAAATCTGTATGTTGCTCATAAAACCAATTTCAAACATATACAATCATATTAGTAGTGATTTTAGTGTCCAAAAAGAGATCTACTAAACAATAATTACTGGGCTGGTTTGGTGACTTGTAGTCCTAACTACTCAGAAGGCCAAGCCAGGAGGATTGCTTGAGTCCAGGAGTTGGAGATCAGGTTACGCAAAATAGCAAGACCCCCATCTTAAAAATAATAATAATTACTGATATCAAAACACATCTCAATCATTATGATAGTCACTAACTCTTCATTGTTTTCCTTGAAACTCTAATATACAATTAGTGAATGTCAATTTAGGACTAATTGTGCTATGTTATAGAAGAGAAAGCTGATTATAATAGTAAATGAAATCAGCTATCATGAACTGATTTGTGTTTATTTAATTACAATTATCATGCTGATGACTCTACATATTAAGTCTCCACCTATAGTCCCCTAGGTGCTAATTTTAAAGATATGAGTTTTCATTAAAAATAATAAAAGAAACCCCTCTGTGCATTTCAATAATTCAAATTGTATCATAATTTGACTATTAACACAAGGGAAAATCAATGCAACTAATTCAGATTTAAATTCAAGATTACACAGTGCAAAAGAGGGAATAGTCTTGGAAAGGGAAGTAGAAAAATGTAAGATCCCTCTTAGAGGTCAGAAAAAATAAATTAAAAAATGTGATTTTTTTTTAAAGGTAGTGTTAACTTGAAGTGGAAAACAAAAAGCAAAAAACCTTTGAAGCAAAGTCAGTTGTGTTTACAAGGACCTTTGAGTTTCTTTGATGTTTTAGTGATTCTGGTTTTTAAAATGTTGATTTGTGGAGGATGGGCACAGGGGATTGAATCTAGGTGCTTAACCATTGATCCACATCACCAGCCCTTTTTTTACATTTTTTTTTATTTTGACATAGGAAATCCATAAATTACTTAAGGCCTTGCTAAATTGCTGAGGGTGACTTTGAACTCAATATCCTCCTGCCTCAGCCTCCAGAGCCACTGGGATTACAGTGTGCATCATGAAGCCCGGCCTTAAATGTTGATTTTATAATCCTTTCTTTTTAGCTGATAAGAGAAATTACAAAATACAGAATACTTGCAAACTACAAAATATAGGATACTTACAACTAAAGGTGCTTTGTTAAATGATCAGAGTTTAACTAACTCTGCAAGTGACTCTCAAGCAGTGACTCTCAAACTGGGAGAGTAATACTAGTCTTATCAAGAGAAGTTTAGAAATGCCTGGAGGCATTTTGTTGTTGTTTCACCATCACTGAGGAAACTACTAACATTTTTTGGCCAGGCCCATAGATAGTATATAACCTTCAGCTAGTAGGAATAGTCCAAACCAAAGTACCAATAGAGTTCTATCAAGAAACCCTGGTGCAAAGAAGTAATCTACCAAGGAAAACACAGTTGCAGTTAAGTAAGAGAACAGAGCAGGTGCCGGATGCAGTGCTGCATGCCTGTAATCCCAGTGGCTCTGGAGGCTGAGGCAGGAGGATCATGAGTTCAAAGCCAGCTTCAGCAAAAGTAAGGCCCTAAACAATTCAGTGAGACCTTATCTCTAAATAAAATACAAAATAGGGCTGGAGATGTGACTCAGTGGTCTAGAGCCCTGTTACCAAAGAAAAATAGACCACCCAGGTGACTTGTTTGTACCAGTGGGTCTACCTAAAACGAAAAGGGATTTTATGCAGTCAAATTTTTTTATTATCCATTTAAATATAATTCTTTATTTCTTTATGTTTGTCAAGAAGTAAGTATATTTAAGATAACAATGAAAAATAATAAAAGAATGACAAGTGTAGGAACCTAATGATGACTTACACTTTTTGATTATAGACTTGAGATTCATCAAAAATGACAATGCAATCCCTAGCTATTGCAACAGAAATCTTAACCTCTGAGTGAAAAAAAAAGAGGGATGTTGAGATACCTTCAATCATCTTTTCTCACTTCTGCGTAAGTACCAAGAGAGGTTGGCCAAAAATATTTTAAAACCTAAAACATACTATTAAACTTGGCTTTTCTTTAAAATAAGTGCAAGTATATGATATGGCCTAGTGTTAATTTACAATCCCTACTTTCTTATGCTGCGACTGTCTTTAAATGTGCCCAGTTTGAGCTGAGATGTGCCATAAGTCAGATATCAAAGACTTATTATGAAGAATGTAAAATAACAGTTATATTTTAATTTTGATTACAAATTAAAAGGATGACATTTTGAATATATTGAATTATGTAAAATGTGTTATTAAATGAAGCTCATCTGTCTTATTTTTTAAAATATGACTTCTAGAAAATTTAATTTACATGTAGAGTTAATATTATATTTCTATTGGTGGTTCTAAGGGATCAGTGAGAAATAAGAGAAAGATCATGTTCAGATTCCCTATTTCATCATTTGGGTTTGATGTCATTCACTGATCTTCTTATGTATTCCAAACCATTTCAAATTTCATGTGGATTTGGGTAAGACTGAGATTTCATACGAATCACAGAGAACTTACTTTCCCATATATGTTTGTTCAGTGTCCCCCACTGAGTATAGTCTTCATAATAGTGTTTATGGTCCTGTTTCTAATTTTATACTGCATGCATCAGTTAAAATGCTGAAGATTCAGGAGGGTTTGCTTTGCTTCAGTGTATGCTCTGGTAGACTATATGTTATCCCGAAGAACATATTTTCTCCTCCACTCTCCCTGTCTCCTCCAAGAGGTGCTTGTGATCTTCCAAGCACACTTTGGGAGGATGTTATCAGCCTTACTTTGTTTCAGTGAGAAGAGAACAGTTTCCAGAGTAGGAACTATCTAAAAATGTCTCCTTAGTAATGAAAGCATTTATTGCCAAGTCTTTTGTTGCTTTGTCAATTGTCTATATTGGCTGTAACCGCCAGGATTTTGCTGTTTAATTATTTAAACCACATAAATGGGCAATCTTTCATATATTATCTCTATTTCTTCTTTAAAAATGAATTATAAAATTTTAAATTTGACCCATATTTGTATAGATGAAATATCTGAGACTCAGAAAATTAATGATTTGCCTATAGTCACACAATTAGACTTCTGACTACAATCCTTTTGGCTGTATTCCTTACTTCTGCTGTTGTTCTCGTAAGGAAGTAATTTATATTTCTGAAAACTAAATGGATAAAGCCCAACAGTGCACTGTGGAAATTGAGATGTGCAGGCCACAAGTCCCCAATGTCTGTTCTGCATTTATTTCAACACACCAAATATTTGACCTCTGTGAAAAGAATGCCAAGGTAAATTAGGCAGAACCAGAAACAGGAACTCATATACATGCCATATATTAGTGGCAATTTCAGATGTTTGAGTTTCTTTCTTTGTACAGTTGAAAGTGGAATAATATTTGTCAGGGCTAGACAAACAGTAGATGCTGGCAGAAGACCTTGCCTTGTATATGACTCACTTCCATTAGTACAGTACACTTCAACATGACTTTTTAATTGTGGGGAGTGCCTCAGCTCTACTCATTATGCCCAGCCTAAACCTCCATCTTCTCTGGATTTAAGGACAAGATACTTGTTTAAATTCCACTTAAGTTATATGATCCCTTTACTTAAAGTCTAATATTTTATGCATTTTTATTCTATTAAGTCTAAATCCTTATGCTTGATTTTCAAGGAATTTCATAATCTGACCTAAGCACACAAATATGTCATCCTTTATAGAATCCTTTCCTCTCAGCAAAATGAGGTGTCCTTACTGTTTTTTAAACATACTTCTTTCTGCTGAGTCTTTTATGCTGTTTAATTCACTTGCCTTTTATTCTCTTTTTAGAATCTGAATCCTATGTATTTATCCAGGTCTAGCTCAAATCCCAAGACTCATCTCTTACTTTTAACTCTTTAGTGTTTACAATTTGTACCAAAATACATTTTAGCATTTATTTTGTGGCAGGGTAGGGCCCTTGCCACCCTCCCACTACACTAACTTTTACCAAGGAGGAAACTGGTGTTACCAAGAAAGACCTGTTTATAATTTAGGAGTTCCCATTCTCGAGATTATAATGAGGATCTAGAGTCACCTCCACCCTTGGAGATAGATCCAAGATTGGGGTCCTTCGGCACAGGTGTAAAGGTTGATCCATTGCCTGAATCTCTTACATTGGCACAGAAGATGATGTACACACACACACACACACACATACACACACACGCCAAAACTCAGGAAGGAAGGAAGGAAGGAAGGGAGGGAAGGAAAGGTGGGCGGGCGGGGGGGAAAGAAGGAAGGAGACCCTTTGAAATCCATTGAGAAATGATACTGTTCTGGTCAACCTCACAGAAAATGGATATTTCTTGTCATTTTCTGATTTACCATATTGTGACCAAGCATAGTGCTATTATTTTATTTTTTTACTAAGACCTTTACTAGGATTTACCTGGTTTATAACTTTCTACCTTTAAATATAACTGAATCTGCTGGAAGGTGGTGGCAGAGTCTGTAATCCCAGATATTCAGGAGGCTGAGGCTGGAGGATCGCAAGTTTGAGGCAAACTTGGGGAACTGAGCCAGACTCTGTTTCAAAATAAAAACTAAACTGGGCATGGTGGCACACATCTGTAATCCCAGTGGCTCAGAATGGTGAAACAGGAGAATTGGGATTTCAAAACCAACCTTAGCAACTTAATGAGGCCCTGAGTAACTCATTGGGACCTATCTCTAAATAAAATACAAAAGAGGGCTGGGGATGTGGCTCAGTGGTTTAGTTCCCAAGAGTTTCATCTCTGATAGCAAAAAAAAAAATTAATAATAAATGAATAAATAAAATAAAAAGGGCTGGGGATGTGGCTCAGCAGTAGAGCACCCCTGGATATTTGTACTAGGGAGTACAAAAAAAAAAGAATTTTCAATACATATTACTTTTTGTCTAGTTTATTTCATTCAGAATCTCCCTGGTTTTGCTATTATCAATAGTTCTTTATTTTTACTAAGTATGTTTCCAAAATTTATTATCTATTTTCCTATTGATATACATTGGGGATTTTTTTAAGTAAACCAGGTTATATTTATACAATTATTATAAATTAAATATTAAAAATTATTAAGCAATGAAAATAAGAAGTACCTTCACATTCAACAACTTGGATAAATCTTATAAAAATACATATGGAGCTAAAAAAGCCACATACCAAAGAACACATGTGTATGATTACACTGTATAAAGTAACAAAACAGGCAAATCTAATCCTTGTTATTAGAAGTTAAAATAGTGCCTAAGTCTGGGGGAGTGGAGGGAATAATTAGGGGAGCAATGAGAAAGGGCTCATGAAAGTGCATTTGATGTTCAATTTCTTGACCTGGGTTAAGGTTCAGTGGATATGTTTACTTTGTGATAATTCATTGTGCTATACGTGATTTTCTTTTGTCTGTTATATTTAATAAAAGAGAAGCTCTATTAACAGTAAAAAATCAATCTCTACATTCATGTAATAGTTAGTAATCAAATGTCTACTATATGGTTAATATGAGTATAAGGGTTCTGAGGCATGTAAGACAGACATGTTCCCACAGTCCAACATTGGGGATTTTTTGACTATTACAAATAAAACCACCATGAATAGTTGTGCACAAGTCTCAGTGTGGATGTATGCTTTTATTTCTCTGGAGTAAATATCTCGACAGATGTGATTTAATTTGTAAAACAACTGCCAAACAGTTTTCTAACAGTTTGTGCCATTGTTTATACTACATGTTATAATTTGCAGTTCTAAGAGAGATACCATAGTCTTCATCTTTGTCAACATTTGTTATGATGAGTCTTAAATTTTGTCCATCCTACTGTATGTGTAATAACATTGCAGTTTTGATTTACATTTCAACTTATTTTGGATATCCTTTCATGTGCACATTCACCATATTTGTGTCTACTTTGGTGAAGAAAAAAAGTCTTCTGCCCATCTTTTCAAATTGGGTGATTTTTCTTATTAATAAGTTGTAAGAATCATTTGTATATCCTAGATATCATTCTCTTGAGAGAGATATGTTTTGCCAATACTTTTTCCTAGTCTGTCAGCTTACCTTTCCATTTCCATAACAATGAATATACAATAGACAAAGTTTGTTGTTGTTGTTGTTTTTGGTACTGGGGATTGAACTCAGGGTCATACCACCACTGAGCCACATCCCCAGTCCTATTTAGTATTTTATTTAGAGACAGGGTCTCACTGAGTTGCTTAGTGCCTCACTTTTGCTGAGGCTGGCTTTGAACTTGCAATCCCCCTGCCTCAGCCTTTTGAGCCACTGGTATTACAGGTATGCACCACCACGCCCAGCATGAGACAAAGTTTTTGAGGAGAGGAAAAAAGAGAGCATGAGGCAGAGAGAGCTAGTTAGTTTTAAAAGCCTCTGCCAAGCAGCTTTTTATATTTTCTTCCAGAAGTTGTATAGGTTTAGCTGCTACATTTAGGTCTGTAGTCTATTCCTACCAGTAGTGTGTGAGGGCTCCCATTGATCCACATCCTTGCCAACTTATTATTATCTTTTTGATTATAACCATCTTGATAGATGTGAAGTAGTATCTCACTGAGGTTGTACATTTCCCTAATGGTGCTGGGTATCCTTTCATTTGCTTATTTGCTTTTGCATATTTTCTTTGGAGAAATGTCTATTCTAATTTCTTGCCATTTGTCTTTTCATATTGAACAATAAGAATTGCTTGTATATTCTAGGTAGTTATATATATTCTAACTATATGAATTGTAAATGTTTTCTTCTATGATTGTATTTTCACTTTCTTCGATGGTAGCCTTTAAAAGTTTTAAATTTGATGAAGTTCATTACTTTATTATTTTTTCTTTTGGTGCTTGGGCCTTTGGTGTCTTAAATACAAAGTCATTGTCTACCCCAAGATTTACCTATGCTTTCTTACATTTAGTTTTGGTTCTTACATATATATGTGTTGTCCATTTTGAATTCTTACATTTATGTCTGTGGTCCATTTTGAGGTAATTTTTATGTGGGGTAGGGCTTAACTTAATTCTTTTGCATTAAAGACTATATCATTTTGAAATAATATTTTCATTTGGAATGCAATTCTAGGATATCAGTTTTTTTTTTCTTTCAGAACTTGAAAATGTTGATGTACTGTTTTCTGGTTTGCATGGTTCTTGAATGAATTTTGACATTTTACTTTCACTCCTTTGTACATAATGGTATCTGTTTTCTGTAGATGCTTTTCAATTTTTTTCTTAGCACTGGTTTTAAGCATTTAGTGTAAATTTGTGTCATCTTTATCATTTTTCTTATTCATTGAGCTTTTTGAATCTGAGTGTTCATCAGATATAGAACATTTTTATTTATTATTTTTTCAAATGTGTTTTTCCCACCTTTTTAGGAACTACCATAACATATATATTGGACTGGTTGAAGCTGTGCATACTGATGCTTTGTTCAGTTCAGTCTCTTTCTCCGTGTTTGATTTTGGAGTCTTTATCACTGCATATTCAGTTTGCTGATATTGACTTCTTCAATGTTAAATCTGCTGTTAATCTCATTCAGTGTAATTTTCACCTTAGCCATTGTTTTATCTGATTTTATCTAATTTTATCTGTTTTATCTAATTCAGACATTTTTATATCTTCTTTTTCTCCTTTACATGCTTATGCTTTTCCATAGCATCTTGAACATATGGTATACAACTGTATTAATGTCCTTGTATAATAACTCTATCACAGTGTAATTAATGATCATTTTTATTAATTTTCTTTTCAACATGGGTTATATTTTCCTCGCTCTTTGCATGCCTCATACATTTTTATTGGATTCCAAACATTGTGAATTTACCTTGTTCAGTACTGGAAATTTTGTATTCTTTTAAATATTCTTGAGCTGTGTACAGCTTTTTTTTCTGAACTATCTTGGAAACATTTTTATCTTTTTACGATTCTTCTAGACAGGAGTTACCTTCAATCTTGGGCTATTTTGTCCCTTTTACTGACTATGTTACTTGATGCCCTTTTATTATAGATTTTCCATTCTAGCTGGTGATTACAAAAATTGATCTGCATGCCAACAATCACCACCACCTTCCATTCTGTTCCTTTCTGAAGGTTCTTTCTCTGGCCTTACATGTGAGCCCATTGTTACATAGCCGCAGACTTCAGGGGAACCCTCCATAGATGTCTAGAGAGCTAGTGCATGTACACACTCTCCCTCCATCTGCAGTTCTCTACTCTCTCCTTTATTCTGCTCTGGGACTTCTAGCTGCGTTGGTCTCTTCAGACTTTAAAATCCATCTCTTCAACTCAGGAGATTTTCTATTTGAGTTTTCCTTCTCTGGATGTGGCCTGAAAAATTCTTTCCAGGGAGTAAATTGGGATAATCGTAGCACTCATCTCTCATGCCTAACTTTATCTTAGAGGTCACTCTTATGCTGCTTATTATCTAATATCTGAGAACTGTTGTTTGTATTTTGTCCACTTTTTTTCCAATGTTTCATATGCGAGGGTAAATCTGTTGCCCCTCTTGGAGAGATTTAGTCTTCCATAAATGTTTAACACTATTCTCTGGCACATCATTTACAATAGATGAGGTTCTTCCTGGTAACAGCAGCGGTAGGCCTACTGAATGCTCCTAGGCAAGTGCCTTCACAAATTTCCAATGGTATATGTTATTATGCTGCCAATTATTTGTTTCAGATATGTTTTTGTCTCATTTAGATTGTACTCTGACTTTAGGAACCCTTTATATCTTAGAATTTTATGTCCCCTTCACCCAAACTGGTCACATTTACCTTTAACAATTACTCAACCCTTACCCCGTAAGAATTCCCTTTGAGGTATTAAAGAATAATTCACTTGAGATTATTTATCTCCATGCCAACAATCACCACCACATTCTATCCTGTTCCTTTTCTGAAGGTTTTTAATATAACCTTATATTAAACATGTTAAACATCAATGCCACATATTTAAATGCTATGAGTAAAAGTGAATGCTGATTCATCCACTAATTGTATGTATCCTGGTAGAAAGAACCACCACTACTTTATTGTGACCAGTTGAGAAATTTTCTTCTCATTATCCACCAGACTAGTTAATATGTCTTTAAGGCAATAAGTTTAAAAAATAATACTGATAAATCAAAATATTGAAAACTCTACAAACTAAGCAGCTAGTTCTTCAGTAACTGGAAGCACTGACTATGCATATAAAAGTATATCTGATTATGAGTCAAAGTAAATATCAAGAAGGTAATATGCAATTAGATCTTTTTGCTCTTCTGATTTTTCCACCAATGAATTATCATTAATTTCTATTCTACAATAAGAAAAAATCTACAACATACCATATTCTATAATAAGAAAAATAAGAAAAAATTAAAACTAGTTTTAAAAGATCTACTTAAATATTTCAGTATCATGTAACCAAACAACTACTCTCCACACAAGTATGTTTTTATTCAACAAACACATTCAGGGGTACATTCCTGGAGTTGAGGATGCATGCTGCTGAGAGGTGGACCTTAAATGCCTTGTTCTCATAGCTTATTTCCTCTCAGTACTATTTATATATGGGGGCTTAATAGTTAATATATGTGTTTAGGTTAATAGTGTAGTATATTTATAATATTATTGGAACCATGAGTTTATCCATCAAATCATTTGTTAACTCTCTCATACATTCTAGGCATTTCCCTAGTCACTGATGTAACAGTAGTGAACAAAATAACTAATTTCCTGCTCCTGTTGGAAATTGTGTTTGAGGTTGGGTCAGAGCAGTCAAGTAGATAAACAAATGTAAGGCAAGTGGTAAGAGAAGTCTAAAGTGGTAAGGCAAGTCTGAAGAGAAAGAAAGGCAGGGTAATGGGCTTGATAGTCATGACAAGAGGCTATATTTTGTGTAGGATGGCCAGGAAAAGTCTTTATCACATGAAATGCCACTGTTACAGAGACATGATAAAGTGAGGGGGTAGTTAGATAGTTAGATGATTTGGGCAGTTAAGGTTGAGGCAAAGTTGCAAGTGTAAATGCTCTGAAGCAGGGGTGGGATTGGTGTATTTAAATGGAACTAACAGACAAGAGAAGAATGTTAGGAAATGGGGAGAAGAGGATGAGGGGAGTCACATTGAATAAGAACAGTCCATAATAAGGCAGGGCAATCCATAATAAAATCATGGCTTTTTTTTTCCTGATACCAGAGATTGAACCCCCAGGGGCACTTAAACACTGAGCAACACCCACAGTCCTTTTTAAAATATTTTATTTAGAGATAGGGTCTCACTGAGTTTCTTAGGGACTCACTACATTTCTGAGGCTGGCTTTGAACTCAGGATCCTCCTGACAGCCTCCTGAGCTGCTGGGATTACAGATGAGTACGACCAGGCCTGGCTAAAGTCATTGCCTTTTATTTGGAAATGGGAAGCTATAGGAAGATTTTGAGCAGAGAGACACAATCAAATTTATATTTAAGAATATCACTCTAGTTGCCATCAGGACAATAGATATTGGGGAAAATGAGGGCAGAAGCAAGGACAGAAGAAGGCTATGGGAATCATTCAGTTGACTTATGATGTGGGTTTGGCCTGTATATTGGCTTAGCAGATGCAGAGGAGTGGTCAGATTCTGGGCATGTTTCAAATGCTTATTTGGAAAGAAGGAAGTCAGAAAAATAAATAAATAAAATGCTTTATAATTTATATCAAATTCTAGAAAATGCAAAACAATCTATGATGACAGGAGATGTTTGGAGACAGCCCAGAAAAGGAGAGGGGAGGGATTACAAAGAAGGATGAAATACTTTTTTGATTTTGGTGATAGTCTCATGGGTATATTCATGTCAAAACTTATCAAATCCTACACCTTAGATGTGCAATTTATTGTAGGTCAACTATATCTCAATAAAATTATAAAAATAAAGACATAATATTGTCTAATGGACTGGAGTTGGAATGTGAGAGAAAAGAGATCAAAGGTGGTTTGTAAGTTTTGGGCTTTGAGCACCTGGATAATGGGAATTAAATTGTCATTCTTATTTCTGAGATAGGGAAGACTGAAAGCAGATTTTGAGAGAAAAATGAGTTCAGTTTTCAACATGTTGTTAGAGATGCCTACTAGATACATTTTATAACATAATAAATACATGGTAGAAAAGAAATGAAGAATGACTCAGATAGACAGTTTCTCTGTATGATCCACTGGTTCTCCAGAAAGCGCAGAAGTACACTGGACCAACGGGGACCTCTCATGGCCCCTGTAGACAAATATTTGTGCACACCTTTTTTTTCCCATCGTTTTCTTTATTTAACATTGTGAACATGGTGGACTACATTCTTTTTTCTAAGTTTTAAAGATTCAGTTAATTTGGAGAAACAACTGATGGGTTCATTGTTGGAGGTTGATGAATAACCTTAGCAGAGACTATAGTAACAAGCCCTTGGTCACAGACAAACGAGAATGGCTCCACCCAGGATGGGAGCATTGCAGACACTCTTCCTTGGGCTGGCTAGCTTGTGCCTTTCCCCCCTTAACTGTACATATCAGTAATTCAGCTATATTATGATTTAAATCAGATTTTGCTCCTCTTGTCAGAAAGTACAATTGCTTGTTAGTTGATAGGTTGTGATGAAAAGGAGTCTACTCCTTGGGCTTGATACTTAGCTCCATTGCTCACTGGATGTGTGACTGCCTCAATTTACTCTAAAATAAGGATTGGAATAGGACCTACTACTACTGTAAGGTACTATTGTTATGAAGATTAAATGAATTGATATGTATAAAACCTTCAGAATAACAACTGGACATAAAGAAAGCATTCAAGAAATGTTAGCTACTAGCTTTCTTCTCTGACAATCGGTTTTGTCAGTTGGTTCCCACTAAGTTGTGGACTTTTTTGGACCAGGACCAGATATCTTGTCTTTTGATTTTCATTCACTCCCACACCATGCTAGGGCTTTGTCCAGCGTCTGGCATGAATGGTAGCACAAAGTGAGAGTTAAAAATATGCTTTTGAATTAAATAATTTCTTCCCTTACGGATAAAGATAAGAATCTCAAGATCTTAGCCTGAAGACTAATGTCCATCTCTCTGCCCCCACCTGTCCCCGCCTTAAAAAAAAGCAGGCCACTGTCTCCAGTTTACACCCTCACTCACAGTTCCATTCACCTTCCCCTTTCCTAATCAGAGGGATCTTGGGGTGGGGCTTCAAGGAACCTCTAGGAGTTTGAAGGGGAGGGAGCCTGGAACCATAGACTAGCTGTGACAAGTCAGGGGTGGGATTTGGTAGTTCAGAAAAGGAGGTACCAGACCAGGAATGGGGGATGGGAGTGATGGTGGAGTGGGCTAGTTCAGGATGAACCAGAAATGAGACGTTGAGGAAAGCCAGAAAGGACCAGTTGGCAGGGGGGGGGATGGGTGGGTGACTACTAGAATCATGTGGAGGGTCACTTGTGAGGGCACAGAAGCAAAGGCAGGTGATTGGACGAGAACGAGAGTCCTAGTTGCCAAGGCAGCGACTAGAGGAGAAGGTCTTCAGTTGAGGAGAAGGTCTGGACTAGAGAAGGACGGAGCTCCAGCTCCGTGTGTTCTCCAGTAGAGTCTGTGGACTGACCCCCAGATATCCCTGCTGAAGTGTCACCCAGGAAAGGCGTAAGCCTTTCCTGGCGCCACCCCTCTGTGCTTGGCTACCCACACGCCCCCTGAGCCCCACCTCCTACGCGCCCACAGACGCCCGCCGCAGCCTACTTCACCGGCTCACCCAGGTGACCACAACATGGCTGTGGCGCAGGTGCTGGTCTTCTGGCTGTTCATGGTGCTCTTCTGGCTGTTCGTGCTGTGGCCGAACTGGCGAGTGCCAGGCCAACCGGACCCGAGCACCGGCCAGCGCTGGTCGAAACACAAACTCTGTGCAGACGACAAATGCAGCAGTGAGTGCACAGGCGGGTGGGCAGCCCAGGGTCTCCACTGAGGCTCTTTGGGGCCACATGGGGCTCCGATCTCCCTCGTCCCCAGCCCCAAGGGCTGGGTGAGGGGGGTCGCAGGATGACGGGTGGGGAGCAGGAGTGACAGAGCCTCGGGACCCTGCGTGTGTCCCCTCTGGCTCTGCTGGCGCCCCAGCCAGCCCGCTCGGGTTGTGGGGGGCTTCGACTCCCACTTGTTGCCAGCGTTTTATTTTTCTCTACTGACTGAGGCAGGGGTTGGGAAACACGATTCCCCAGGGACAGCTCTCAGTTTATTCCCTTCCAGGATTCGCCTAGGATCTCAGTGGGTGATGGGGTTGTGTCCACGCTGTAGCAGAGCGCTTTTCTGCCCCCTCTACAGGGACCTGGGCCGGTGCAGTATCAGGGCAGATGCTCTCCAGGGCTCGGTGGCCCTAATTCCCGCGGAAGGTTGATGGTGGGGCTCCTTGGGAAAGGCTCACTGGCCCCTTTGTCCTTTTGCTGCACTGGGGATTGGGCTGGTTTTGCCTTTTAACAGGGACTAGAGTTTAGGCTTGGGAAGAGCACCGAGTCCAGGCACGCAATGTGTTCCGAGGTCTCGGCCCCGACTCTGCTTCAATCCTGTCATTTCTGTGCATAGAAGCCTCCCTTCATATTTGAGGTAGGGTAGCAGGTGGGCCAATAATCTTTTGCTTTTGAAAGAGGCCAAGGATCTGTACCAGCCACCTGGGAACTGCAGCCTCTTCTGTGCGCAGGAAGCGGACAGAATTCCTGGATTGGAGGTGGGCAGTGGGGAGGATGTAGCCATTCAGATTCAGATGAAGAGGTTTGTTGCAATAACAATAAAAAATACTCCAAGATTTTTATAAGCCAATTCAGTTTTAGACTCAGTCACTAGTGTTGTTGGAACCTCTTTCCTCTATATATTTACTGGCCCAGAATACTTCTTATGGACTCCCGCTTGGTTTCTAGTAACCTTGCAACTTGATGACTGTGTTGTCCATAAATTGTAAGCAGTACACATTTTAAAATATTCATGCTAAAAAGGCCAAGAAGTTTACCATTGAGCTCTTTATGTCTAAATTGGTCTTACCAAAACCAAATTTTGTAATTTGAATTGTTTGTTCCACTCCAATAAAGAAAAAAGATGTCTCCAATATATGTTAAGAAGTTCCTAGAGGTAACCCTAAGGCTGGAATAAATAAACACTCAGAGAAGCAAAGCAGCTGCCATGATATTTTCTTTCATTTTTGCTATTCTTTGCTATTGAGCGCTATCCTACGTGGGATACCTGGACAATCTCATCACTGATGCTTCGTCAGTACTAAGACATGGTGTTGGTTAGGTTCAGTGGGGTAACATAACTTGAGAAATGGCCTGTGTCCAAACAGATGTGACCAAAAACAACAGGTGGGTCTGTGTTGCGTTGTAGGAAGTAGTGAGGTGTGTATGTAAGGTGTCCTTGTGTGCCTTCCAAATAAGTGCTCCAAAAAAAAAAAAAGAACTAAATAGGTGCTCCATAGTATGCATTATGTTGTCACCTAATATATTACTGATTTATAAATCCTCTATGACCTAAGGGGGAACAAGAGAAACATTGCCATTTCCACTTGTGATGAGAATTCCCCACCTTAAAGTGTCTCTCACCTTCAACTTGGCCTCTTAATTACATATGAATTAGGATGCTGACAGTTCTGAAAATAGTCCTATTTTAGCTTCAAAAAAACAAGTTACCCTCTCCAAATCTGTGTTTGTTCCTCAGACATATATTTTTATAAAACAAACATTCTTGTGTATTTTACTGCTAATTGGCTTTTAGAAAAAGTGTTATTTCCATTTCTTTGTGCTTTTTACATACATCTATTGTCCATTTCATCTTAAATCAGAAACTATTTGGTCAACCAAAAGAAAAATGTTGCTTCTACCAGTTTCTAGATCAATTGTGATCCTAGTCCTGCATTTTAAGCATGAAGGTATTGCCTGACCTTTTCTCGTGGTTAAACTTGTTCCTTGTCAGATAGGATACCCACTTTTGATTTTGTTTATTAAAAAAATACGAATGAGGATGTTTTGAAACAATCTTAATGTTGGATATAGTCAACAATATTTGCTCAGAGAAAATATATTTCCTGGTTATTTACCCAGATCCTGAACCCAGAGACAGCAACTCTGCTGCAAATGAAATTGACAGTGTTTACGGCTGCATGGTAGCACTTGCAGCCACTTAAAGGTAATGTCTTTTAGCAGTTAGTTCAAGTTAATTAACCCCTTGGGGGTTCCTGGATATTCTAACCTCTTCCCTATTACCTCTGCATGAAGCCATACTTAAGCCTGTCCATGTCTACACTCGGATTTACATATTTGCAAAATGAAGCTTTCTATGATTATGAAACAGAAAAAAATTGAGGAGGCCTGCAAGAACCAAGAGTTTCACTGAAACCAGCTATGGTTGGTGGTAGCCACTTTGCTTTTTATTTCTCAGCACAGAGAAAAATAGAGAAGCTTCCTTTTCCCTCGTCTAATTGCAGGGAATATTGTATTTTATAGCAATAAAATCTCTAAGGATTTTAGATACTTTGAGCAGGTGAATTAAAAGTGATTCCAGAGAGTACTGGAAAAACTTGATTTTTGTTCATAGTGGGATTCATATTTCCTGATGAGTCAATATGGACTGTGAAAAATCAAATCCTAATGTTTGTTTTTTTCTTTTTTCAATGTTTATATACAGTGTTAATGTATCGAGGTGAAGCTGTTGAAGATTTCACAGGACCAGATTGTCATTTTGTAAATTTTAAAAAAGGTGACCCTGTATTTGTCTACTATAAACTTGCAGAGGTATCACCAGAACTTTGGGCCGGAAGTGTAAGTAAAAGTTTGACAGGTGTTATATTCTTAATTTTGATGGGTAGCAGTGTAGATTTAAATGACTGATTTCTTGGGGTCTTTGTAGAGTTAACCTGACCTCTTTGCCAGGCCCTGTGCTCCTAACACACCTAAGGCCTGGCACAGCATAGAAAGTCAGGAGACTTTCTGAAACAGAACTGAACTGGTTGTGGTTGCTACTCCTCACATCAAGTTCCAGAAGGCTCTACACATCATAAAGGTCGTCATGGTGAAAACATGACAATTCTTAGCTTTGCTGTTTCAAAAGGGAATGATTCATGGACATTAGAGTTAATCCTGTAAATTAAGTCAGAGATAGTAACTCAGGCATGCATATTTAAAGTTGATTTTTTGTGTATTTTACCTAATCAATTGTGCTGTTTTTACTCTAAAAAAGCAGAATATTATGTCCATTGTGTGCTTTCCACCCCCCCTTTTTTTCTTTTTTGCAACTTCTGGGTCATCCATTTCCTGCTTTTCCTATATTCTATGCCTGAAGGTTCCCCCAGGGGTTCTACTTCCAGCCAGTTGTATGGATCTTCTGATGAAAGACATGACATTGTTTATATCATGCTTTGATATTTTAAATGGGGAGATTCACTAGGAGTGTCCTCCTAGTGGCTTATGAGTATTGTCCTTTTCATTTAAAAAAATGTGATATGTGGATTGTTTACGTAAAATAGTAGCAAGGGTCTTTGATGACTGTAGGAATGTTCTAGTTTAGAGACATTCCGGGTTGCATCCTTGAAAGTTCTCACCGTAAATAAAACACCACACAGCAGAAAATAAGACAGAAAATAAGAGTAATCCCTATGGAAAGCTAGTTTCATTTTGTTGCCATTTCTGACTCTTAGGGAATGATCTTGAAACATGGTGCCTCTAGGTACAAACTTTATATTTAGACAGAGTCCCAGTTGCAGTACTCCATATAAAGAACCATCTATTGTTTCTTTCAAGTATACCAAATAGGATTGGTAACCTTTAAACTTGGAACTGTTTTTCCATGTACCTAAGTGGCATTTTTCATGTAGTAGTCGTCTTTCTTTCCTTCTTTGAGCTTTTGGATAATGGGCTTGATTTGCATTTTCTCCTCTCACATTGTAGCCTGTTAACTCTGTTCATCCCTAGGACTCTTGCCATTCTGGGTGGCAGCACTCATCCTGTCTTCCTGAGGAGCCCTGCTTTCAGCACCTGACCAGAAAGGATCTTTGCCAACTGATGAGTGTTTGGGTGGCACCTTGTTTGCATTGCTCCTCTGGCATTCATTTGTCCTCTTTGCCTTCAGTCAGGTTGTGTTTTATCTTAGCTTCCTATAAAATGAAAAACTCAGTTAGGAAAGGACCCCTGTCTAATCCATCTTCCTTTTGAATATTTCCTTTCAGGGCAGTGGCACTTAAGTACATTTGTTCTGATAGTAGCTTATGCAGAATTTGTTCTCTTGTGGCAGTTCTTGGCTCCCCACCCACAAATCAAATCAGCAGCACCTTAGCAGGGATGATGTATGGAAGCAAAATTAGATATAAAAATTATTTCCATTCATGAGCCTCCATGATTCTGCATCATTTTTTTCATATCACAAGAAATGGGATACCACCAAGTGTGTAATTATGGAGCTTTATATAATCTATGGTCTCATTTGACACAGATTAAGAAGAGATAAATGTGTTCCCTTTCTCCATACATCTCTGGTTTCTTTCCCTTTTCCAAATTTAACCTTAATAGAATTTTCATCAGAAGGGAAAAGTGTATTTCCCCTCAGACTCGCCTCTCATGTCATAAGTGTTATACTTAAGAAATTAAAAACTCTTTAGTTTTCAAAATGATTCTCCTTTTGAGTTTTCAGTTTTCATTCTGCAATGTTGTTGGTTTTCTAGAGTCTCTGACTTTATCTGCAGTGATGAAACTTTTAATTGCTCCGTCTTATCTAATCTTCATGGCAGTATTCTACCACTAATACTGGCTCTCAGATGGTTTCTAGATATAACAAGAACATTCATGAATGGGGATATTTTAGAGGTAGTGATAAGATGCCTTTTAAAATTTTCTTTTTTGTGCATTTGATTTGCCTATCAGTTTCCTTTAATTATTGGCAAGAATCTTCTGTTCCTTTTAGTCAGTAGTTAGTAATAGGAGTGTCTTTCTCAAGGGGAACTTTATATATCTTTTGTACACTTTATGTAACTTCATATAATTTAACTGTTGGTGCTGAAAATAAATGGGGTTCTTTTCTGCAGAGGATTTATTTTGGGTGAAACTGAAGCTTGATATGTGGTTTCATATGCATTATATTGTAATTTTATTTTCTCCCCTGCTGAGGGCCATTAGGAATGAAGCTTCAAAATTTCCTTGCCAGCGTACCCCATGTTAAATGGATTTCACTGTTGACATTGCATGTAAGGTGACCTTGCTCAAGGACCAAGGCAGATCCGGGTTTAGAGCTGATCAGGTTTGAGGAAGTATCCCACTCCTTAGGGTGTTCCCGGTTTAAGACAAAAGGAGTTTTAGGGAAGTTGGAGGTTGAAGATTATTGCTGCTGGGAGTAGGGCGTGCCTGCAGCCTGAGTTCCCGCTGAGTTCTCCTGGAGAAAAAGTTTTTAGGAGGTGAATTGTTCGGGAGATTGGATTGCCCCCGAACCTGTGTGGAGGCGGTGTGAGTCGGGAATAAAGAATTGCTGTTTGAATCTACAAGGCTGTGAGTGCCTCCTGATTCTGTGCCCAGCCAAGACTGCAGCATTAATTTTCTCCCCCCTTCTGATTAATTAAACAACAAGCAATGTGGCTAAAGGACCGTGCCTGGTAGGTTGTCCAATTCAACATATGGTTCTTACCCGTCACGGGAGAACTGACCTTTAGACGTCAGTTTCCTGTCTTGGGTTGAATCCACTGCAACCAGATCAACCCGTCACTGACTACCGGTCCAGCATTCAGCCATGCTTGTGGATAGGCCTAAGCACCAGTGTGGGTGGGTGAGGTTCTTGCCTCACCTCTGTTGGCCCCCAAATTTTAGACCATCACTAGTAGAAGGGAGGAGGATACAGAAATGCCACGACACCAAGCCAATTGACGGCTCCTTTGGAAAAATTGTGTCACTGGTGACACCATCAGCAAAGATGCCAGCATTACCACAATTAACATGGGGTGCGCTGGCAAGGAAATTGCATCACTAGTGACACCATCAGCAAGGATATGCCAGCAGTACCACAATTCGCTGCACCAGACGATAGTTCACAATGCATGCAACTCATATATAGTCCAAGCAAGTTCTGCAAGCAGTTCAAATCGGAGGAGTCTATCAATATGTTCATTTCCTCCCAAAGTAAATCAAGTCCTTGATTGAGCATTACTTGTTGAGTTATATTCATTGATGCATCAGTTTAAACAGTTTACTGTGATAGTTATCATAGAAGCTGTAGTTTGGTTTTCTTAGTCTTCACTGGCACTGGGATGGAGATGGGAATTCTGGCAATGATGTTAAAGAGACATTATCCTGAACAGAATTATTAAATATAATGAAAAGGAAAAGTGAAAGTAAACAAACAGATCTGTTAATCACCTTTAAAAACAATAGTAAGCAAACAGATCTGTTAACCACCTTTGAAAACAATCATTAACAGCTGTTTACCTAATTTAGATTAAACCACTTAAATCACGTGAATAAAAAAAAAGAAAATTCGGATCCATTTTTTCATGAGCGCTCCTCATATAAAAATATGGACATACACACATACTGACATGCAACACAAAACAGTGCACTCATAACATACAACACGTAAGACAATAATAACAGCCTTGTAGCTTTACCTAGGTAAAATCTCCATTGCAATTTTTAGAAACTCCACAGTCAAAAAATAAAACACAGTCAAAAAACAAAGCTGATCAGAAAAACATTAACCTAGGTTTGTATGAGCTCAAAAAATAAAATAGAACTTTATGATGTGGGAAAAAGGCAATAATAAAATAGATATTGAAAAAAGGCACCGTGGTTAATCACTGTTGCAGATGTAAGAATAGCCAAGCTGGAGCTCTGGATATCAGCTGTTATGGATTTGAGTCAAATTATCTTCTTTTTGGTCTGTAGAAATTGTTTTAGTGTCTCTCGAATCTAAATCGGCTGCTGTTCTCCCTGTGGAAACACAAAAACAGAACCCCGACTCCAGACAAACACTGGGTCAGGAGCTTTCCAATGTCCTGTTAGAATATTTTTCCAAAGTACCTTAGGCTTATGTACATTTTTTGGATACATATGTCTTTCCGCAGCATTAAGTCCTGATGAATCCAAATTTAAAAAGTTTAGAGTAAAAAAAGGGTTATTTTAAGTTTATCTTTGGGGGATATATACCCCTTTAAGATCCTTTTAAATTTAAGTCTTTCAAAAGCATTTTGCCTTAGTTTTTAGAATTACTTTAGTCCTTTTAATTTTTAGATGTGGTTTGAAACCATAGTTGTCTTAGCCCTTTGTATTTTCTATCTGAAATACCTTTACTTGACATTTTTAACCATTTTCCATCTTATTTCTATCTTCTAGTTTTCTTCTAAGGTTTTTATATTTACCCTTAGTTGCTTTCTTCTCTCCTAGTTTTCTTTCATTTCCTATTTTGTGGGTATAAAATTCTTGTCTTTCTACATCTTTTTATCTTCCTATATCTTTATCTTTCTACATCTTCTCTCTTTTTTTTACCTTTTTGTACTTCTGTTTTTGAAGTTTTCCACTTCAAATTTTTAATCTTCTTTATCTAAATCTTTTATCTTATTATCTTCCCATTTTCATGGGTTATATTTTTTTTCCTCCATCGTGAAGGCATCTTAACCACCTTCAATTTAACCTTTTAAAGCTTTTTGCAATGTACTTAGACATTTTACAACTTTTTACTTTACCAAACAAAGATTATCTCATCTCCTTCTTTTTAGTTTAATAAGTACATTTTAATAGTTTGATGAGTAAAACAATCTTCCTTCAATTTAACCATTTAAAGCATTTCATTTATCATCTATACTGTACTATTAAATGTACTTTTTCACCACCTACAGCTTCACTCTTTTAAACGAGGTTTAGATTTTGTTTAAATCGCTTAATATTAGTTTACATGGCTGCCCTTCAACCAAAGACTCTTTTTTACTCCATTAAGAAGCTTTGTCTCAATCTGCCATGTACAAATACCTTTTTTTCTTTCTACCTTTCTCAAGCTTTTAAATTAAATCTAGTTTCCTCAAAATCTTTTTAAATGGCATTTTACAAATTTTCACTTTACCACACAGAGATTATCTCAACTAGAAACATTTCTTTTTCCTTTAACCTTTTATATTAAAATATATTTCCACATCTTAAATCTTTTTATACCTCTTTTTTAACCATTAACCCTTTTTATAAATTCACATTCTAAAACAACCCTTATAAGATTACTCCACTTTAATAAGATGAAATACTTTCATGTTTTTAAGGTACTGTTATACTGTAATTGAAACCCAGCTGAAACTTCTTATACTCTCTGTATATAAATTACACATGATAGAATCTTAACACTTAGTAACCTTGTTTCAGCAAAGACACAGACCAAAGCAATATTAAACATTTTTCCATTTGCCAATTTATGAAAACACACATAATTTTTAAATATATTACCTTATGGAACTTAATAAGTAAAGAGTACTTGATTTCATATTTAGTGGTTGATATTTTAACATTTTAGCTTTGTAAATGAATCAGCTGTCTGTAAAAACCAAGACAAGTATAATGAACAGAACTAGTCATCTCTTTCTTGTTGAAGAAAAATCCTTCTACAGGATACCATAATGGTCCCATTGATATACTTAATAACTCATCTTTATAAAGCCATGGGCTACATTTTTGTATTGTATCAACATATGCCATAGTTTTTCTTGGTCTTACTGGGGTACCTCCTTCCTCTAACAATTTTTCTTCCTCAGAGGCGAACAACTTCAAACCTTGAGTCAACCATTTTCCTTAGTTTGCCTGAGAAAGTTCTAGGAACAGGCCACTTGAAATGAAAACAAAATAAATCAAAACAAGAACACATTGTTTTTTGAAATGGTCACCCATTTTTTTGCTCTCTTTCAGGAGCGAGCAAATTCACTTACCCCCAAGCTTCAGACATCCCACGTACGGGCCACCATAATGCCGCAGTCTTGGCTGGGCACAGAATCAGAAGGCACTCACAGCCTTGTAGATTCAAACAGAAATTCTTTATTCCCGACTCACACCGCCTCCACACAGGTTCGGGGGCAATCCAATCTCCCGAACAATTCACCTCCTAAAAACTTTTTCTGGAGGAGAACTCAGCGGGAACTCATCCTGCAGGCACGCCCTACTCCCAGCAGCAATAATCTTCAACCTCCAACTTCCCTAAAACTCCTTTTGTCTTAAACTGGGAACACCCTAAGAAGTGGGATACTTCCTCAAACCTGATCAGCTCTAAACCCGGATCTGCCTTGGTCCTTGAGCAAGGTCACCTTACATGCAATGTCAACAGTGAAATCCATTTAACATGGGGTACGCTGGCAAGGAAATTTTGAAGCTTCATTCCTACTTGACAGTGGCCCTCAGCACTCCCCAAGTACTTGTAAAAGTAGATTTGGACAAAGCTAGGAAAGCATATACTATCAATACATCTGCTATAGTGGTAATACATTTTAGAGATTTTTGTATTGTTTTTACTTATTAATTTTTATGACTGTTGTGTATTGGTTAAGAAAGACATAAATATTGGTTTATGAGCAATGCTACAAAATGTACAGGTAAATTCTTGCTAGAGGTTATTTGGAATTGCATTTATAACCAGCTTTGATTTACATAGTTTTAACCATATAGTATCCAATAATCTTCTATGCAGATCTTTTATTTACTTCAGAAGTCTTAACTTTATATGCTCTGTGTTGAGAATTAAGCTAAATGTTAAAAAGAAAACTTCAGTGGTTGGAAATGTTGCTTTTTAATAGTTCTGTACTTAATTTTTATTTGGAATAATAATCTCAGTGTAATTGTTATAGCAACTTTCTTTCTTGGTTATACCATATACCTATCTATTATGTGTATATTTCCTGCCACTTCTGAGAAATCTCTTATTTATATTCCTTGTACAGAATTTATTTGATATTTGTCTCTTTTGCACTATAGGTTGGCCGTATGTTTGGATACTTTCCAAAAGATTTCATCAAGGTAGTTCGTGAATATACTAAAGAAGAGCTACAAATTCCAACAGATGTAAGTTATGGATTTCTTTTTTGTTCTCAATTGTAAACTGGCTTATAAATCCATCAGTTATATTCAGTTAACTGCTTCTGAATGTTTTATAATGTGTTTGGGGGGCAATCTAACATTTGTGTGTCAGATTTTCATTTGAAATCAGACTACCTGTAAAAAAAAAAGTTTGAAAGGCATTCAAGGGTGATTATATTATAATCTGAGAGTTGTCTAATGTATTGAAACAGATATTCTAAGAGGCAAATAATTTCATTTTACAGGGAAAACTCATTGGATAGTTATTAGACATTTTAAGTATATTTAGGTTAAATTAATAAACTCTAACTTTTATACTAGGCTAGAAATATGTACTTACAAAGGTTTCTTATTCTTAGTCATATACGGGATCATAGTCATGTTATAGATTTGGAAAAGGGGACCTGAGCGTTTCAGGTGATGTTCAGTCTCAGATCTTTTAAGGCCGGAACTGCTTCCTTTATACAACATTCCTGTATGGTGCTCTGACTTAAATTGATTTTGTGACTGAAAGGATTTCGTGTTCTAGAATTCTCACTTCAGCTGATTATTTTCTAGAGTTTTAAATTGTATAGTAATTGATGCCCACCAACACTGAAACATCTTTGGGCAGCTCTTTGTAGTGGCTGTAGAATATGCAAACTGCTAGGCTAGGACAGTTCTTAGATTAGATGGACTGAATGGATAAAGTCATCCTGTTTGTTGTTGCTGTTCCTAAAATTTCTTTATAATCTCAGGGGCCATAAAATCACTTCTGTTGCTTGTTGGACTTCATTGTTGGTAAAGAGAGTTCTTGGGATTTAAGCTGTGACAGCAGTTCACTGATTACAGAGAACTCATTTGTTTTGAACTCTGCCTTCTCATTGTATTTCCCATTACATGCATCCCTCATGGCTTAGAAATGCATGTGATGAGGAGAGGAAATCACTCATCCCTACTACATTGAACTGCCTCCCCCACCCCCAGAACCCCCGCAGAATATTATGAAGATTTAATTAGGAATGGAAATTTTTTAAAAACATGTCCATTCATACTATGGCTCCTTTTATATCAATTTGCTTACTAGTAGCAAGAAGGAAGACTAGATAATATACACATAATTCTGAGAGAGATCTTAGTGACTGTGAAACCCTGATGAAGAGAAAGGTGTATACCTTGTTGAATCTTGTTTTCAGTTTGTTCTTGTGGTAATAATAATGTGAGGAGCCTCCTTAATATCATTCTTTATTCCATCCAATGTACTTGTATCTCAGTAAGATACTTTAAAACTGATTCATTTTTCTCAATGCTGCAGGATCTTCCAGCTTCTCCTGAGCAAATGATTAAGAGTTAAATTTCTGAAACATAGGTGTAGATATTAAGAGCTGGAGGATCCTATAAGTGATACCTTGCCTTTCCCTACTTATGTTCAGAGCAAATTGAGAGAGACCCAAGAGTCAGGCAGTTGGAGACCAAATTGTCACCATTTTTACTCATTATGCTTTTTAAAGAATATGACCCATGTTAAAAAAAGAAAGAAAGAAAGAATAGACTTTCTAACACTGTAGTCTAGAAAAAGACAGATTTACTCAGCCATAGATGGAGTTAGGCAGTGGGGGTTGGAGGAGGGTAATGTGGTTGACCTCAAAGATTCTTTAGAACCAATCCTGAATTTGGGAGCGTGGATGAGTTTGCTTTTGTGATACTTTGTTATTGACACATTAATGGTTTTCTTTTCCTTACAGGAGAAAGATTTTGTTTGTTTTGATGTTGGAGGAGATGATTTTGATAATTATAACGTAGAAGAACTTCTAGGATTTTTGGAATTGTATGATTCTGCAAATGAAGATTCTGAGAAAGCTATAGAAAAAGTGGGACAATTTCCTGAAGTCTCCCAGGATGTTGAACCTGAACCTAAACCAGTAGTAGCAAACTCACAACAAATTGAAAGTGCATTCTCAGAAAACACTGTGGATGTTGAGGAACAATTTTTGGCTCAGAAGAACCATCCTCATGCAGATAGTCAAACAGATAATGCTCAGGGTGAACAAACTTCACTTGAACTTTTTGAAGAAATACTACCAGATAAATTGAAAGTGCCAGAAAGTGAAAAAAACAAAACCAGCAACATTTCTCAGGTCTCAAACGATCAGGAGAAGACTGATGCTTATAAACTTTTGAAAAAAGAAATCAATCCTTATCTAGAAACCAAAGAAAACAAACAAGAAATGAGTATAATTTGGAAGATTTTAAAGAAAACTGAAACCACAGCCAAAAGGGTAGACATTTCTCAGGTCTCAAACGAACAGGAGAAGACTGATGCTTATAAACTTTTGAAAAAAGAAATCAATCCTTATCTAGAAACCAAAGAAAACAAACAAGAAATGAGTATAATTTGGAAGATTTTAAAGAAAACTGAAACCACAGCCAAAAGGGTAGACATGATGGACAAGGAACGAGGTGATATGGAAATGGGAAAGGAGGAAAGTTTTGGGGGGAAGAAAACAGTTGTACATTTAATCAAAGCAGATATATTTTGGATAAGAATGCAAAGTGCAAGTGAATGTTCAGGGTAGAATATGAACCTGTAAAGAGATAATCTTTGCTCTGGATCCTATTGGTCTATGTCCTGAGCTCAGGAAGGAGATAGGTTCACCATTTGGCTCCTAGGTTACTTTGAACATATTTGAAAGGCACATTAAGCAAGCTAGACTTATGGAATTCCCTTCTCTATACTGGCTCATTGAGACCAGCACACTTGTAGATGAAAGAGTTCCTGTTATTTCTGAGCAGAATAGACATTTTACACTTTTGTTCTGGACCAGAATTCTCTTCTGCACATTTATTCATGTGAGTGTATGTTGGTTTGCCAAGGGAAGGTAAGTTATTGAAGCCTCTATCATAAATGTATTTGTTTATGAAATACTTTGGATTAAATACTTTGGATTAAAGGCTTCTTTATAAATTTGACTGTATAGTTCAGTCATCCTTTAAATGGGATGAAAATAATTAACCCTCCCGTATCCTTGCCCAGTTGTTCTCATGGGCTCATGCCAGGACATGGAGGGCAGTGTTGAGGTATCTGGAACTGTGTGCTGAGGGGGAGTGCTGATCATTGGGCTTAAGTGGGGGTAGATAGTGTCATCCATCTGGCTCAATGCATTCTTCTCCCTTGTAGAGATGCAGCCACCCCATGAAGATGATTTTCCTAAAGAGAACACAAATCGTCCTAATAGAAATCTTCATGAAGAGCCAAACCTCCTGCGTCATCATTTTAATATGAACCATCCTGAAGAGCCCAGCCTCTTGAATCAACCTGTGACTGAGGACATGGGTGTTTCAGAAGTGTCTCAGATCCCAAATACTGAGAAAGTAGACCCAGGTAAAGCTTGCCAATTTTTCTCTACAAAGTAGAGGCATTACCATAATGAAGGCTTTCAAGGATATTTGTTGCCAAAGGTACGAAATAGAGCAGAGAGTGATATAGGTACATGTGAGTTCAAAAAAAAATATCTTAAGTGAGAGAAAAGCAAGAATAAAGATGACTAGAAATCAAAAATAGGCCAGAGACTGTAACTCACCTAAAAGCAAATGTTTAGGTATGACTAGCTTGTGTAAACCATTTACAACTAAAATATTTTTCTTCAAAGGCCTTATGCTCTAAAACTGTAGTTTTCAACCAGACCAACAGCACCAGAAACTCTAGGGGTGGGACCCACAATCTGTGTTTAGCAGGCCTTCCAGGAAAGTCTGGCCTAGTACAAGTTAGCTTGAATAATCACTGTTCATAGTCTCATAAATTCTGTGTTTTTCTTCCCTTTTCTTCTAAATGGAATATAATATAGCTCAAGTCCTGTTTTTACTTGCTTCCTGGACATGGTAATTAAACTTTTTCAAATGCAGTCAATGGTCCAGATCTTTATACTATATACTTACAGCAAACAGTACAGAACTGCAATCGATTTTAGATTGACACTTACAAATACTTCATCATAGTGCACAGTATCCAGTGGGAGATGAGAAACAATTTTTCAAAAAAATCCCCAATAATGGCATCAACAGCATTCTACTTTTGTGTTGCTCACTCTCATTTTATCAGTAAATTAGATGATGACTAATTGTTTATTTTAATCCATCCAGTATGGTGCTATGAAGCCATAATTACTGTATTTTGTGTTTTTAAAGGTTCTGGTCTGTAAGCATAGCTATAAGCATTATCCTGCACCAGTGCAGGGCTTGGCAGCACTGATCTGAACCTCCCCCCCACCATCTGCACACACAGAGTGTAGGAGAACTCATAGCAAGGGGGGATTCAGTTAATTTGAGAAGGAATAACATATGAGTTCTCCCATTTTCCAGAAGACATTGCATCTATATATGAACACTACTGACTTCTGAACTGTCTTTAACTCTATAAGGTTATGAAAATGAATCACGCACCATTACGCTTTGTTATTTTCATGCTCCAAAACTTTCAAGAATAGGGAAAACTTGACTTACAAAATTAAGAATGAATTATTTCCCTGGCCTTTTAAGTTCCACCACAAAATGATGTCAATGACCTTTAATAGGTAAAATCTTCCCAAATGTCATTTAATGTGTCTCAGGTGCTGAGATGCTGAGCCAATGGGGCAGACTTCAGCAGCAGTCAAATTCATAGACCAATAGTGAATGGAGGGCCTGGGGTTGTAGCTCAGTGGTAGAGTGCTTGTCTAACATATGAGGCACTTAGTTTGATTCTCAGCACTGCATACAAATAAATAAAATAAAGGTCCATCAAAAACTAAAAAAAAATTAGGCAAAAGCTTAAAAAATAGTAGTGAATAGAATCTCAGGGTTGAGAAAGACCTTAGAGGCAACTGGTCCAACTTCTTAATAACTGCATGCTGGACTCCTGCTGTTTAATCAAACATACCCCAGGCTCATGTAACTCATACTGAAATTCCACCCCTACAAGCTCTCAGGTCTAACTGGAATTCTACCTCATTCACAGAGCCTCAATGCAGGTCTGTACCCAATTCCCTTTAGTCTCTCTTGGTACTACTGTGTTCTTTTTAAATAGCTGTCATCTGTCCATTCAATAAATAATTGTTGAGTATCTCTGCCAGGTGCCAGATACTATGTTAAGCCTTGGCCCATTCCACCTGCAAATCTGCAAACCAAGACTCCCTCTCTTTCAGCTTTCCTAAAATTTTAAACACAAAGTTTCACCAGCACTAAATCCATGTTTTTTGAATGTGACCCTGTCTATATATCTCTGGTTTTAAAAATTTTCCTTGAGTAAATATTGTTTTGGTAGCAGTTGTATGGCCATGGAAGTAGTGAAGAGTAGACTGGAGATTGTTCATTTTATAATTGAAGGGTTTGACAGCTCTAATTAGGATTTTGAAGTTTTCTTCTCTGTTGTGTTAATTGTCTTTAAGAGAGCCACATATTCCAGGCACTGTGACTCATATATTTAGTGAAACACTCGGTGAATATTGAAACTGAAGAGAGACAATTCTTATTCTATAGCATAAAATAAAATAGCAATTTCCCCTTTCAATTTTAGAGCTACTTATAACAGAAGGTACTCCTGTTGATGCTGCTGATACAGAAAACCAACTAGAGATAAAGGTCGAAGAGCCAGCAGATGCCACCCTTTTGGACAACATACTTTTCTTGTTATATTCATTCTTGCTTTATTTGTCTAAGATGGTAAGTTTGACATAGTTTCTTCAATTAGAATGTTGATTATTTATTAGTTTTTAAGTGGCTTCTGGTCATGAAGTGAAAAACTTAAAATGTCTTTATGAAAATGACTCTTGACCCTTTGAGTACATAGCTCCTGAAACAAAAGCCATAGGGGTGTGGCTTTAATGGTTACTTGGTTTAGCACATGAGGAAGATTTGCTGTCTACCAAGGCTAGACATTTACACACCTGTAAAAACTTGGTTCTTCCCCTCAGAACCCTTCATTCTGGCAGGGAGATAACAGCATTCACTTGAAACACAGTAAGATAATGGCAGAAAGAGAGGTATTTATTCGATGGTAGAACATTATTGTCCATAAATGCATTTATTATGGTTGGAAGGGTGATAAGTAAGGTCAGAAAGTGGTTGAGATGTGTTTGAAGCACAGGCAAAGGGCAAACAGGAGTCTGACATGTGGTTTGTTGTTGATTAGACAGGCTGGGGTGGTGGGGGAAGCTGGCAGTCAGAAGAAATGTGTTCAGAGAAATGGAAACATGAAGAAAGGATATTTGGGGAGGGCAGGAGAATGTGAATAGTTGGTGTTGTAAAGTGTGAAGTTGGAGGGGGATGGGCCTGTTGGAGAGGCCAGCAAATCTTAAAGGAAGTCATGAGCCAAAGTAGCATTAGACCATTAATAGTGGGGATCCTTAGAAAGTTTTAAGAATGAAAGGAATTAGGTTAGATCTGTTTCTTAGAAAGAGTCACTTAAGGCTGATCTTTCTAAAGAAAATCATGATCCAAATAAGACATTTAATCTGTCTAGAAGCTTATCTAAGCATTTTAGGACTTACCTCCCCCCTATTGGTATTTGTTGATATTGGACGTATAGAGTTTAATTATAGGAATGAGAAAGCTTTTAGAGGTTGGAGGATAAGATGGTCCTAGGGCCATTGTGACAGTAATCCTCCTCAACTGAAGTTGTTTCCTGTAGGTTGTATTATTTCAAGGCTTGTGTAAGAAAGATGATGTTGTTGTTTTCCTTGTAAAATGTATAGATTTTGAAGCCAGGTAGATCTGGTTTCAAATCCCAAGGTTATCATTTAGAAGTTTGGGCAAATAACTAAACTTTTGAAAAAAGTTTTCCTCATCTGAAAAATGTAGATAATGCTTACTCCAATCATAAGAATTAAATGATTTGACAAGGTAAAATGTCTGGTGAGGTGTCTGGCATTTTGAAGGGTTTTACCCCTACACATGCCCTAATTCTCATGTAGACAGTCAGAAGGTGGTATAAAGACAATGAATACCTGGGGAGGAAAGACCACCAGGGTGGAAAAGATGTGGTGGGGAGAAACCATTTTTCAGTTGGCTCCATGTTTGTTCATGATGGTGGCAGCCACCTGGGTAAGGGGTATATACGAGCCAGGCAGTTAGAATAATTATATTTCCAGTGATTAAAGCAGTCTTCCACAGTCATAATTTGATTATCAGAATGAATCAGCATCACTTGGAAAGTTAACAGCCTCACGATATGGGAAGGATTTCTTTATTCATATTTTTAGGTATGCACAGAGCCCTCCTCTAGGTCTAGGTCAGGGGACATGAATGTGGTGCAGGTATGGTCAGTGATTGTACGGTGATAGGTAAGACATAGACGTGAGTGGCAAAGAAGAGGCACAACGTTAGGAGACTGATTTGAGAGGAGATTTCAAAGAGGCATTTTGATGGCCCAGTATGTACAGGACATTGTGCGAGGACTAAAAGAGTCTAACAGGTGTAAGGCATGATTGTGATTTTTGAAAGCCTTAAGAAAAGGACTTAACAAATATATGCAAAAATTATGAACAAGTCAATGTAAAATCTTAAACAAGTAGTATGATATCTGATAGGACTGGAGAATAATAGGCTCTGATGTGTTTGGGAGATGTGCACCAATCAGATTCATTGATCAATGGAATCTTAGCAGAATCTTAGTGTTAGAAGAAACCTTGGAAGGCTGTTCGTCTAGTTTCTCACTCATTGCTGTTATTTTCTTTACTGTGGCCCTGACGAATAGTTATGAGGCCTGTACACCAGTATTTCCTAGCATGAGTCACTCTCTTACAAGGCTATATGTTCTTCTGTTGTCTAGTTCATCCTTGTATTGACTCCAAATTTTCCTCCACATGATTTCCTCTATAAAATTGAATACTTTTCTACATAGAAATCCTTTAAATATTTGAAGTTATATCTTAATTTAAAAATTATTTTTAGTATTTTTATCATGGAAACTTTCAAATAAGAGCAGAGAGAATAGTAGGGGACTATAGGTAACCATAACATACTGTATATTTTAGAATACTAGAAGAAACGATTGTGAAAGTTTTACCATAAAGAAATGATGTTTGAGGAGGTAGATATATTTAACTGATTTAAACTTTACATAGTGTATACATGCATCAAAATGTCATGTTACCTAATTCAATAATTATAATGTTTGTTTCTATGTACTAGTTAAAAAATAAATTTAATTAGAAAAGCTTTAAAGAAAAGCATAGAGAATAGTATAATGAACCCACGGGCCATCACACAACTTAACAGTAATTCCTTGATAGCCAATATCAGTGAGTTTTTTAAATTTGTTCTAATTGGTTATACATGATAGCAGAATGCATTTCAATTCATTGTATATAAATGGAACAAAACTTTTCCTAGTTGTACACAACACGTGTAGTCCTATATGTACCTCGGGTAATGAGGTTCATCTCATTCCACCATCTTTCCTATCCCTCTGCCCCCTCACCTGTCCTACCTCCCCTTTGCCCAAAGTTCCTCCATTCTTTCTATGCCCCTTACCACCCACCTCACCCCCATTATGGGTCAGCATCCACTTTCAGAGAGAACATACAGCTTTTGGTTTTGGGGATTGGCTTACTTCCCTTAACCTGATATTCCCATTCACCCGCAGATGCCATAATTTTTTTCTCTTTTAATGCTATAAGTAATATTCCATTTCATATATGTACCACAGTTTCTTTATCCATTCATCTGCTGAAGGGTTGGTTCCACAAAACTATGGAATGCTTCACAAATGTGGGTGTCATCCTTGCTCGGGGACTATGCTAATTTTTTCTGTATTGTTCCAATTTTAGTATATGTGCTGCCAAAGCAAGCACACTCTGACTTTTAACAAATGTAGATACCCAGGTAAAAACTACCATAATCAAGATATAGAACAGTTTTTTTTTTCACTAGAAAAGGGGTTTCCTTGGGATCCTTCCCAGTGAGTGCCTTCACCACCTGTTCCAGGCAACCATTGATAACTTTTTTTTTAAACTATAGATTCATTTTTCCTACAGTACTGTTTCATATATATGCCACTATAAGTGGACTCATATCTAGGAGTGCAATTGCCTCCTACGTTTAATGTATGTTTTTGTCTTATGTGATACTGTCAAGCCATGCTAAAAAATGACCACAATCATTTTATACTTCCACCAGCAATTTAGGAGACTTCCACTTGACTTCATCTTCACTAGCACTTGGGCCATTCTAGTGGGTATGTCTTTGTGAGTTTATTTCCTGATAATTAATGATATTGAGTGAACTTTTTTTTTCTTTTGAGATAGGGTCTCACTAACTTCCTTAGGCCCTTGATAAGTTGCCAGCCTCACACTTGGGATCTTCCTGCCTCAACCTGGGATTGATTGCTGGGATTACAGATATGTGCCATGATGCCAGGATCAAATACTTCTTCATGAGCTTGTTGACCATACTGTTTTTGTACGTCAACTCTCTCTGGCTAGCTGGAATCCAGACTTCTCCCAGCTCAGTGCCAACTGTGGGATTGGTTAGCTTATAGTTGTTCTTGGCCCTCACAGGTACTGCTTAGAATGTAGCCCCAAACTGAAGACCACCTCCATGCAGATTTCTGGAACTCTTTTTCTTTGTGGCTCCCATGTTTCTGGTAGTTTTCTCTACATATTTTTGGCTGCTTAATCTCCTGGAACTCTGGTCTCTCTCTCCTCAGTGAGACTGTTGTGCCCCATTTGTGTTCCCATTTTCAAACTGAGGTCTAGAGGGTGGCTCCAGGTAGAATGCTCACCTATTTGTTCTCCTGCTCTTAGGGGTGACAGTTGCATGTTCCTTGTGGCTTTCTATCTGAAAAATAGCTCTTTAAAAATCTTTTTTGACTGGGCATGATGGCACATGCCTTAATCCTAGTGGCTCGGGAGGCTGAAACAGGAGGATCACAAGTTCAAAGCCAAAAGTGAGGTGCTAAGTAACTCAGTGAGACCCTGTCTCTAAATAAAATACAAAATGGGGCTGAGACTGGGGATGTGGCTCAGTGATCAAGTGCTCCTGAGTTCAATCCCTGGTACCAATATATATATTCCTACTTTCTGGTTGCGTTCAGTGGGAGAAAAGTCTCATATAAGTTACTCTCTATTGATTTCTCCTTTTGTTGTAACTTTTTGCAATAATTGAAAAAAATATGTTTGTGGGACTTC
This sequence comes from Ictidomys tridecemlineatus, assembly GCF_052094955.1. Classification (NCBI taxonomy): domain Eukaryota; kingdom Metazoa; phylum Chordata; class Mammalia; order Rodentia; family Sciuridae; genus Ictidomys; species Ictidomys tridecemlineatus. The sequence continues at coordinate 68,947,378 of NC_135478.1, read as the reverse complement.
TAGGATATATTGTAGTTTGGGTGAATAAATGACATCCCCCTGGTACAACAATTTAACCTGTTTTCTCTATTGCCTTTTTTTTTTTTGGTGGTGCTGGGGATTGAACCTCGGGCTCCATGCATTCTAGGCAAGTGCTGAGCTAACAACCTCAGCCTCTCTCTGTTGCTTTATATTTCTTGGAAATTGGTAGTCAGGTTTAGGTTCAATTCTGTTTCTTATGAAAATTTAATAGGAAATATTGCATTGACATCTGCATGTCCTCTCCTTTGATGTTGACTACTAGTCAACAGTGACCTTGGTGAGATTTGCTAATATATTACAGATTGCAAAATAGCAATGGTCTGAATTGCTGGGATTTTTCTTTCTTCATTTAAAGGCTGGGATGCCTATACAAATAAAAATTTATGATTGATTATTCTTTCTTTTTTTTTGGTACTGGGGATTAAACTCAGGGGCACTTGGCTAGTGAGCCATATCCTCAGCCCTATTTTGTATTTTATTTATATACAGGGTCTCACTGAGTTGCTTTAGCAATTCACTTTTGCTGAGGCTGACTTTGAACTTGCTATCTTCCTCCTCAGCCTCCCAAGCTACTGGGATTGCAAGTGTGTGCCACAGCGCCTGGCTATGATTGATTATTCTTTACACAGATATTCAGTTTGTATAGTTAAGGCAGGAGATAAACATTTGATTCCTTTTCTTCATTTAAACACTTTTCAGAATAGTAAGGTATTATTCTAGCATTATCAAATGATACCCAAAGGGGCTTTTGAAATCTTTTTAACTTTTATTTAAGAGTCAATATGATGTCATGCATTTAAAAATATTTGGTGTGTTTAATCCAGTTAGGAATAGTAATTGTTCTTATCTGATGCTCAATTTCTCTCCCTTTTGCCTTGTAGAAGCCTCTTTATCTTGGCTCCTGGGACCCTTTGCCACCACCTAGTGGTCATTGTTACCTGTTTCCCTTGCTTTTGAACTATGAGATGTTCCAAGTTCATCTTAAACATTCCCTGTCCAGACCTTGAAGGAACTATTTCTCTAAAAGAACTTTGGTTTCTTTCAATAGGAAATGATATTTAGAGGCTACATTCCAAGTACTAGGATTGCTTATTGCTCAAATTGACTGTCATTTGTAAGCCTTTTTAGTGAACAAAGCTCAGAAATATGTGGGGATTTTTGATCATGTCATTTAGATAATTCCCATGAAAATTCAGGATGTTAGAGAGATTTTACTTCACTTTATCTATCTTAGATTTGTGTTTTCTTTCTCTGATGTTGGAGTTCCAGTTTTCAATGACATAAATATAATTGTTTACAGTCTTGTGCCACTTAATGACATTTTGGTCATTAGTGCATAATAATGGAGCTAAAAAATTCTTGACACCTAGTATTTTTAATCTTTTTTGTGTTTTGATATGTTTAGATATATAAACATTTACAATGTTACAATTGTCTACAGAATTCAGTATAATAATATCTTATAGGTTTTTATCCCCAAAGCGATGATATATCATATATGAATACCTACGTGTGGAAATGGCTATATTTTCTAGGTTTGTATAAGTATACTCAATGATGTTTACACACTGAAATTGCCTAAGATGTGTTTCTCAGAATTTATTCCCATTATTAAGCAACACACGACTATATTTATGTTGTTTAAAATACTTTCAGGAATGTATTCCTGAAATGAGATGAAATTCTCTTGTCTTTAAGCTATATCCCACTAAGGTATGTTTGAAATAATTCATTTCTGTGGTTTGTCACCAACATGATATCACAGGTTGTTTCATTTTTGCTTTCAATATTTAGGTGTTAATTTTTAAAGATTTTTTTATTTATTTTACAATTATTTAAATATTTAGAAGAGCCAAAGTTAATTTGTGAAAATAAGTTGTTTCTGTTTTCTGGTACTGGTGATTGAACCCAGGGCTCCTATCCACTGAGCCACATACCTAGGCTCTTTATTTTTTATTTAGAGATAGTTCTCACTAAGTTGCGTAGGGACTTGCTAAGTTGCTGAGGCTAGCTTTGAACTTGTGATTCTCCTGCCTGATTTTGAAAGAACTCTAGCTTTTGTCCCAGTTCTGTCTACCCTGATATTACTCTCTTTTATAATTAACTTTTAAAATTTATTTCATTATGCATTCTGCTATTAAAAAAATAAGCAAATGAGAAAAGGGATATGCAGCTCAGTGGTAGAACACTTGCCTACCACACATGAGGCCATGTGTTCAATCCCCAGCACCATAAAAAGAAAAAGAAAAGCAAATGATTTTTACATCTAGCTATGATAGCTTTATATAGGTACTGGCTTCACCTTCCCAACTGAAACAACTAAAATAAATATGAAAAAAACCCACAAACATATAAAATTTTAAGATCCAGTAACATTGAAGATCAAGCAACAAAGAATGATTCTGGAAACATAAAGAACAAATGCTATGAGCTCTTTAGTTGCCCCAGCTTTTACTATGTTAAGAGATTCCCAAGCCATGACAAAGAAGGGGAAGTCAGGCAGAACCAGAGGATACCATGAATTGAGAGATGGTGCTGAGATTCCAGGAAAACCAAAGTGACTAGAATTCACAGGGTGGAGTACCAAAAGAAGGTTGCTACATTGAGAGACAATTCTGGAAATCTGTGAAAGGCTCTCTGAGTGTTCAGCAGGGTATTGATCTGCACATAAGTGTGATGAAACTGCTTAGCAAGTCAGAGAAACCATCTTAAGTGATTAGAAGGAACAGGTCTTAACACAGGGACCAGAATAGCACCTGGAAAAAACTATCTAAGGAAGTTGGGTAGAATAATCAGAAGGGTGTTACCTCGGACTATTACAATTTATGTCATACCTAACAAATATTCAGACCCAAGAGAATCAAATTGTTTCCAGTAATTTAATTGTATACGAAATATTAAGAATAGTAATTCGTAATGTATGGCATCGAATCAAAGCTTACCAGGCATGCAAAGAAGCAAGAAAAATACAATCCACAATGATGAGGAGAAGAATCATCCAATCAAAGCCAACTGAGAACTATCGGAGATGTTAGAATGAGGTAATGGCATTTTTTAAAAAGTCATTACTACTATATTTCGTGTGTTAAAAAGGTAAAAAGAGATATAGAAGATATATTTTAAGAAAATCAGACTTCTAGAGTTGAAAATATATGATAAACACAGTGGATGGGATTAATGCCAGAATAAGCATTGTGATGAAATTGTTAGTGAACTTGAGGACATAGCAGGAGAAGTACCCCAAATGAAACAGGGAAAATTTCTTCTGTTAAAGAAAAGTGAACCAGAGCATCAGTGAGCTGTGGGACAGTTTCAAGTTGAGCTATGAGAGGTATTCAGAAAAATATTTTAAGAAATGATGGCCAAAAATTTGTGAAAACTGTACATCTGCAGATCCAAGATATTAAATGGGACTACAGTACAAAAAGCATGAATAAAGCTATATCAAGGTATATTATATCATAAATTGCTCAAAACCAGTGATAAAGAGCAATCTTAGCAGTTAGAGAAGACATTTATGTAGAGAAGAACTAAGGATGACATCAGATTTCTTGTCAGAAATTAGGCATAAGAGAATATAGTGGAGTGATACCTTTAATATATTTGAAGAGTAATAATGTTGGCCGATAATATCATGCCCAGTGAAATATCTTTCTAAAATGAAGACTTGTACTGACATACAAGCTGAAAGAATTCACCTACACTTGCACCAAGACAGCAGATGGAAATAATGGAATAAAGGAGTAAAGAACACTGAAAATGGTGACTGTGTGCATAAATATTTAAAATAATTTTTCTTATTTGAACATTTTAAAAAGTCATTGACTGTTTAAAGACAAATATCAGTGTAGTATGGGACTTAGAAAACATGTAAAGTAAAATACATGACAACAGTATAAATCTCAGAAGGGTAGTAACTATTGTAACGTTCTTATTGAATATGTGAAGTAATATAGTATCATCTGAAGGTAGATTGTGACAAATTAAAGATGTATATTCTAAACCCTGAAGCACTAAGATTAGAAAACAGAGTTATAGCTTAATAAGCCAATAGAGGAATCACTAAAAATACCGATAGTGGTATTTCTGCAAAAGAAGACAGAAAGAAAAGAAAAAGAACAAAGAACAGAAGGAACAAATAGAAGATTATATTAAGCTTACACCTATGCACGGCAGTAATCCTATTAAGTGGAAAGTATCTAAATACATCAGTTAAAAACAGAGATTGTCATATTGCCTAAAGAAGCAAGACCCAAATAGATGTCTAAGGGAATAACACTGTAAATAGAAAGACACAAAGAAGTCAAAATTAAAATGATTGAACAAGGTATCTCATGTTAAACACTAGTCAAAGGAAATCTGGAGTAGCTACATTAAACCAAAAGAGGTTGTGGGGCAAAATATATCATCAGGACTAAAGAAAGTTATTTCCTAATGATAAACGAATCAGTCAAGATTATATAATAAACCTAAATGCTTGTACTTTTAATATTAGAACTTCAAAATACATGAAGTATCAAAATTGATAGAATTATGAGGAAAATGATGAATCCTATAGATTACATTTAGAGATTTCAATATCCTCTCCTCAGCAATTGGCAGAAAATGAAAAATAAAAATAAGGTTGTAGAAAGTGTGAATGACATAATCAATCCATCCATTTGAAATTAATTGACATTTATAGAAAACCCCCAAGGAGCTTACTGCACATGGAACATTTACCAAGATAAACTATATTCTGGATCTTAAAAAAATTATCAGTAAATATAAAAGTATTCAAAGTCAAGCAAAGCTTATTCTCTGAACACAATAAAATGAGAAATCAATAATGGAAAAATCTGGAAAATTCTCAAATATTTGAAAACTTAAGTGCCAGGCTGCTATCTGCTATCTATCTATATCTATATGTATATCTGTATCTATCTATCATATATATATATATTTGGTATAAATGGACAACACAGTACATTTATTTTTTATGTGGTGTTGGGGATCGAACCCAGTGCCTCACACATGTGAGGCAAGCACTTTACCACTGAGCTACAACCTTAGCCCCCACTGCTAAATAATTTTTGAGTCAAATAAATCAGAGAAGAAATTCATATTTTGAGTTGAATAAAACTGAAAACAACATATCCATTTGTGCAATGTCACTAAAGTGTTATTGGAAAATTTATAGCACTACCAGGCCCAAGATAGCTTTATTAAAAAATAAGTCTCCAGTCATTGACTTAGTTCCTACTATGAGAAACTAGAAAAGGAAAAATAAGTTAATCTCCAAGTAAGCAAGAAAAAAAGATATAATAAAGACCATAAGTCAGTAAAATTTTAAAAAAGGGAAAATAAGAGAAAATCAATGAAACCCAAAGCTAGTTCTTTAAGATGAATAAAATTGATCAACATCTAGTGAGGGAAATAAAAGAGGAGACACGGGTTACCAATATTCGCAATCAGAGAAGGGATATCACTACAGATTTCACAGATACTAGACTGATAATGGGGATATTATGAACAGTTTATGTTAATTAACTTGACAATTTAGATGAAATGAAGAAATTCTATTTAAGCCAGAAATTGCAAAAGTTCACTCAAGAAAAACAGACAATTTCATAAACCTTGTTGACTATTAAAGAAATTGAAGGTATAGGTAAAAACCTTTCTACAAAGAAAAAAATATAAGACCAAGATAGCTTTATTGGTGATCCAATTAAACCTGTAAGGAAGAAATGATACTAATTCCTAATAGTAGTAGTAATACTAAACCCTTGTAGAATATTAAAGCAAGGAAATATTTCTCCTATGAATCCAGTGTTATCACTACACCAAACCAAGACAAAGATATAATAAGAAAAGAAAACCATATACCTCTCATGGGATCTCCAATGAATCTGTACAGAAATTCTAAACAAAAATTTAAGTCAAATACAACAATATGTAAAAGGAAAATACATCATAGACAAAAACTAGACGGATGATGGGGATTTATGTCAAGAATCCAAAATTTATTTAACATTTGAAAATCAATGAAATTTACCACATTGATGTACCTAAAAGCACAATCTTTGTGTTTAGCTCGAGAGATACAAAACAAGCATTTAAAAAATATAGCAGAGGGGGGAAATGTTGGGGAGTAATATTGGCCAAATTATATTGTTATTTTGTGTGCATGTACAAGTAGGTGACAATAAATCGCATCAACATGTAAAAAAATCAGCCCTGATTATTATTTAAAAAAATTTTTTAGATGTTGATTAACTTTTATTTTATTCACTTATTTATATGCGGTGCTGAGATTTGAACCCATTGCCTCACACATGCTAGGCAAGTGCTCTACCACTGAGTATCAACCCCAGCCCCTCAGCATTGATTATTGATGTAGAAAAACAAACAACAAACTAGGAATAGAAGGGAGCTTAAAACATCCTCTGAAAAAATGCAGCTAACCTCATACTTAATGGTTGATAATTGAATACTTTTCCCCAAGATCAGAAACCAAACAGAGATGTCTACTCTCATTACATCTATTCAGCATTGTACTGGGGTGCAGTAAGGAAATAGCTAGTATACTAAGGCAAGAAAAAGAAATAAAATGCACTCAGATTGGAAAGGAAGAAATAAAATTCTCTTTCTTTTCAGATAACATGAATATATATAGATACAATCTGGTATGATCTAGAAAAAAGCTATTGTAAGGTTGACAGATAAAATTTACATCTAAAAGCAATTATATTTTCTATATATTAACAATGAATAATTAGAAATTGAAATTTTAAAGATTTCCATGTACAATAGAATAAAAATATGAAGTATTTAAACATAAACGTGGCAAAAACTAAAATGTATATATTAAAAACTATAAAATATTGCTGATAGAATTTAAAGAGAACCTAAATAGAGAGATATACCTAATTTATGAGTCAGAAGACTAAGGTGTCCATTCATCCCAGTTTAATCACCAGAGTCAACATTATTCCAATCAAAATCCCTGCAGAGTTTTGTAGAAAATGACAAGCTGATTGCAACGTGGCTTCAAGACTTAATCTAGGGCTGGGGATGTAGCTCAGTGGTAGAGGACTTGCCTAGCATATGCAAGGTCCTGTGTTCAATCCCTAGTACCATACGAAGAGGAAAAAAAATATTCTAAAGCTACAGTAATCAGGATTGCAGACAAAACATATTGAAACAGAGCCAAGAATTCAGAGATAGATACACAATATATATGACAACAGTCATTGACAAAGATGGAAAGACAAGTAGAGAATGGAAAGTTTTTTCAGCAAATGGTACTGAAATTACTGCATATTTATATGCAAAATATTGATCCATGCCTTGCATTAGACACCTGAATTAACTCACAGACTTAAATATTAAACTCAAAACTACAAAACCTCTAGGAAAAAAAATAAGAGAAAAATTTTTGTTGAACTTAGGTTTGGCAAAGATTTCTTAAATTTGACAACAAAAGCATTAAAAAGGATTTGACAATGTGGGATTCATCAAACTAAAACCTCTGTAATTCAAAATACTCTTTGAAGTCAATGAAATAGACAAAACACAAGCTGGGAGGAAATTACTCTAAAGCATTTATCACGACTTGCATCAAGGATATATGAAGAACTCTTAGAACGCATTAGAAAAAAATATAGTCCTGTAAAATAACACTTCATCAAAGAAGATAAACAGATAGTAAATACATTAAAAATGCTTGACATAATTATCAGGGAAATGCAATTTTGAAGCATAAGAGTTACCACTACACACTTATTAAATATCTAATATTAAAGACAATTGTGCTGAGTGGTTGGAGAAGAGATGGAGGAACTGGATGGGTACACATCTGGTGGGGATATAAAGTGGTAGAATCACCTTCTTAAAAAGGTAAACATACACCAGTCATATCCAACCATTCTTTTCCAAAGAAAAGATAAGTTATAAAGCAATAGGAGGAATTTTATATCAGTGTTCTTGGCTATTTTATTTGTAAAAGCCCCAAACTGGAAAAAAATCCAAATGTCTATCAATAGATGATAGACAAATTGTGGTATGTACATGTAATGAAATGCTACTCAGCAATAAAAATAGATGATAGATAAACTGATGTAGATGAATCTCAAATTATGCTGAATAAGAGAAGCCATAGAAAATACAATATATTATCCCATACACATAAAACTTGAGGAATACAAAGCAATCTATTAAGATAAGACATTTTGCTGGAGGAATGGGAAAGTGGGGGGCAAGAAAGAAGGGTGACAAAGGGCAAAATTACCTAGAGAATGAGAATATTTTTGGAAGTAAAGGATGTGTATATTATCTTGATTATAATGGTGATTTCATAATTTCATGTTAAAATTCATCAAATTGCACACTTTAAATACATGTAATTTATTGCATGTCAGTTTTACCTCAAAGCTATAAGAAATAATATATTCATCTTTTTTCACTTTCTAAGATACAAATAGTATTCTATAAATATTTTTCTCTACTTTATTTTTAAAAAATGTATTCCGGAAACCAGCTCTTAGCAGTATTTAAAATTATTTTCTTTCTTCTTTGGTTTATTCAACAACTTTCATTGATGACGGTTGTTTCAGCCTTTTGTGACCATCTTGTATTGTTATAATTAATGCTTGAATAACATAGTTTTGTAAATACAAGTTTTAAACATTTGTTGTTGTATTCCCAGTATCTTTAGAAATTAGGGCTGGTGGACTATAGCTCAGCAGTAGAGCACTTGCCCAAGATACCCTTCCCCAGCACTGAAAAAGTTAAAAAAAAAGTGGGATTGTTGAGTTAATAGGTAAATATATAAGCAGTTTTGGGAGATGTTGCCAAATCTCATTCATAAGGGTTGTATCATTTTGTATACTTATTAGCAGTGTCTGAGAATTTGTATTCCCCCACATTCTCTCACCTACTGATTATGTTGTCAAACGTTTTGATCTTGCCAATGCAAGTGAGAAATGGTGTCTTGGTGTGGTTTAATTTGTATTTTGTTCATTATGAGCTAAGCAGAGCATGTTTCCATATGTTATAGCTATTTGTATTTCTTTTCCTGAGATCTGTTTATTTCTTCAGCCCATTTTTGTATAGGTTTGCTGGCCATTTTATTTATAATGTTCTTTATATTTCAGGAACATGATTCTTTGGACAATAATATGTTGCAAATATTTTTTCTCAGTTTGTCATTGTCAAACTGCGTGTGTGTGTGTGTGTGTGTGTGTGTGTGTGTGTGTGTGTAGCAGGTTTAGATACAGCCAGGAAAGATTTTTTCAATGAGGCAGGTTTTGCCCACTCATAATACATAGAAAATTTCACTTAATATTTTCTAGTACTTGTTTATTTTCTATTTTTACATTCATGTTTCTTATCCATTTGTAGTTTATCTTTTGAATAAGTAGAGAAAAATCCAATTTTATAATTTTCCATGTGGTAACGCTACTTATTAGAAAGTCTATTTTCCCCAAACTAACTTTTATTGTACCCCAAATGTCCAGTTGGTTCTGTTTCTGGATTCTCTATTCTGTCCCACAATCTCTATGTATTCCTGGGCTTGGACGAGGGTACATGAATTAATTATATAGTCTGCCCTCCCTGTACCCTTCATTGCTCTTCTTTTTCAGTGCTTTCCTGCTTATTCTTGTTCTTTTGAATTGACTATATTCAACTTGACGACAGATTTTTAAAGATCCACAGATGTTCATTTCCTCCCCAAGTTAAATGTCCCCAGTTTCTTCAATTTTTAGCACGTGCTTTTTGGGCTATTCATGATTCTGTTCTTTTCCACAAGTCATGCAACCCTAAAATGTGGCATCCAGAAATGAAGCCACCAGCGTGTGGTGATAATGACATGATTCCTTAGGGTTAGGCTTTTTTAAAAAGAGTGTCATCCACAATTGGAGAAAGTAACAGGACTAGAGTGAGCAGGGAAGGAAAGCCCAGTCCGAGCAGTAGTTCTTTAGAAGGGAGCAGGAGAAGCTTCTCCTCTTCTGTCTGCACTTTTGGGGGCAGGTAGGTACCTGGTGTCTCAACACGTTGACAAAAGGGTTTTGCTCTGGGAGGGGCTGGGAGGCCTGACTTTCTCCTTTTTCCTAGTCTCTGCCTATAATCCCCTTCTGCTAGTTTCCCTGGCTTCCTCCAGGGCCTTCTAAATCACCAGTCCTCTCCAAGTTCCGGGGACAGGTGAGCCTCTTTCCTTCTGGAGTCCTTTCATTTGGACTCTTCCACTTGGCTCTACTGGCGCTGTCCCCCGCTGGGCTCCGCAGTTGGTTCTTCCCGCTCCCCGCCACGCCCCTCAGCATCCTCTGTCTGCTCACTGCAGTCCACCCAGGGGCTTCCTCTGATGACTGGTTTTACGTGCCTTGGGCGGAAAGCGCCTGTGGTGGAGGAAGGCAAAGTTCACTCCCAGTACCCGCCCCCTGCGCTGGGTCCTACTGAAGTAGGAAACGGTGAAAGAGAGGGTCCTGTGCTGTTCTGCAGGGAAGCGTCGCTTCCACTCAGCCGTCCCTACACCATGGACTCAGTACCTGCCACTGTGCCTTCTGTCACTGTTTCCCTGGGGGACCCAGAGCTCCTGGGACCCCTGTCGGGTGGCTGAGTTCTGGCGGAGTGGGTGCACTGACTGTCGTGGCGACGGAGAAATGGAGTGTGTCAGGCCCAAGGCAGGCAGGACGTGACTGTATGGTTAAGCGAGGCCGGTGAGAGTGTACTTGAGCTTTCCCCACTTGCACTTTTTTTTTGACGGAATAGAGGTGACAACCTCATGGTATGTTCTGAAATGCAGCCAACAATCCAAACAGCTAATGTTACTACAGGTTTTTTCCCTAAGGAGACTGCTGGGGAATTGGGCCCAAGTGACAGTTATCTCGTATTACGTGTAGAGGGCGGTGAAAACAGGGAAGAGTTGGCAGGTGTTTACTGCACTGCCTTTGAGCAACCATTTAAAATTAGGCTCTGAATTTTATAGAAGGATGTTAAATTCAGAGAAGTTTATCCAAGCCAGTTTTCAAGAGTTGTCTGAAATTATATGTCACGTATCTGTATATAAGAGTGGAATGGAAGTAAGATTTAAAATCTTACACATATATCGTCATTGTTTTTATTTGTTGCCATAAAATTAATTAGTTCTTTCATGTATTTAAGTTTTGTCTTAAATGAATATTTTAAATTATAAAAACCAGGTTATCTAAGAGAAAAGAATGATCCAGAGGGATTCTAGCCAGGTGTTAGACTATGTGATGATATAGGGCCTGTTACAAACTGGAAATGTATGCTCAATTTAAAGTATTTAGATTCGGGCTGGGGTTGTGGCTCAGTAGAGCGCTTGCCTAGCATACATGAGGCACTGGGTTCGATCCTCAGCACCATATAAAAACAAAACAATGTGTCCACCCTAAAACTAAAGATACATAAATAAATATTTTTAAAAAGTATTTAGATTCATTATACTTGAAAACACTGGAAGCGAACAAAAAATATGAGACTGCCAGTATCCTCTCTCTTGAAGAAGCTATTGGAAAATATTGAGGAGGTGGATTTCTGATGAGGAAGTTGGTTTAGAATTGCCATGATTCTTTGTGACTGTTTTGTTATAAATTTAAGGTTTCCCATTTCTTCTAATTTGTCTGTTTAAGCTGTTTACTACATTGCCTGATGATACTCAACCTGGGCCTGATTTTTATGGACTACCATGGAAGCCTGTAGTATTCGCTGTTTTCTTTGGGATTGTATCCTTTGTCATTTTCTCTTGGAGAACTGCACTTGTGAGTAAATTAACTTACTTATACCTTAGCACATAAGCACAAGGATTATTTTATATAGTCACTGCCCCCCCTTTTTTTCTTTTTCAATTGCTAAAACACAAAATAGTGGTTTAAGTCAAACTAACATTATAAAATAATTTAGTGTGGGTGCAGTTGGTAGAACTGGTAATTCTTACAGCCATCCTGACCAGTAGTTTCATATGTATCAGAAGTCTTAAAAGTGGGATAAAAGATGGGATAGGTTAGATAAATATCCTTTTATGTAGCATATATGTCTAGTAATCTATCTTAAAGAAATAACTATGCTTTGAAGATTTTGGTAATGTTTTTCAATGGAACAGTGTATTAGATTGAAGACTTAGCACAACATAATTCATTTAGGGGTTATTGTATGTTCGATTAGTGGAATAGTAGGCAGATTTATTTATTTCAAAGCTTTGAGGTACAGAAAATGCTCACAATTAAATGTGAAGTGGGAAAAAAAAGCAGAAACTAAGATTTAAATGTTGATGAACTGTATGTTAATATAAACATACAAACAGGGGGAAATGCTGCAAAGAAATACAGTAAAGTGAGAAAAAGGAGATGATATAATTTTTCCAGTCTTTTATATAAATTTTTCCCAGATTTTATGATTTGATCATATGTACAGAAAATACCTTTTTATTTGGAAGTATAGATTATGTGTTGTCCAAAAATCCATTAAATGTTTTGTTCATTAAGGTTTTTTTTTTTCCTGAGCAGAATTAGTCTATCTCTGTGTATGTGTGTACATATATGTATAAGTGTGTGTGTGTGTGTGTGTGTGTGTGTATATGTGTATATATATATGTGTGTGTATATATATATATATATATATATACACACACATATATATATATGCGCTTATACATACTTATGTTTGTACTGTAGGTCATTCTGTTTCATAGTTATTTAACATAATTGGAAGAAAATTATTTTAGGTAAATGGACTTTGCATATGAAAAGCCTAACAGTTAAAGAGGCCAAAAGCATTGGATACAAATCTTTTCAAATCTGAGTGTTCTTTTTCTGATTTCTTAATTATTTCAGACATATCATTGTTAAGATAAGTTTCCTCTCCTTGTACAATTGAGTGTAAAATCTCTTAAAAAGTATTCCCTTCTTAAATAGAAGAATTGTTTGCCTGGATTCCTGTGAGGAATTTTCTAATCTCAATGAACTTTTTCTCAGCTAAAAGTAAAAAGGAAATAGAAGGATAAAGAGAAGGGAAAAACATGAAAACATTTTATATTTCTCTCTCTTGTTTCTTTCATTTCAAGAACCCTGGTACCTGTTTCTCTTTTCACTAGGTTATGTGGGATGTGGTTCCTAGCTTGTTGCTCCTCAGTTTCAGCATTTGACTTTAAAACTTTAGTCTCCCTACCTTAGATGACTGCTTTTATGCTACTTCCCATTTTCCTCTGTTGTCATTTTGAGTAAAAGGTTAGCAAGGCTATGACATTAAAGAAATGTTCATTTTTTTCTGTGTTGGAGTTTTCTGAATGCAATTTCCTGTTACGAAGATCCCCTGGATGATCCGTGGACACATCTGAATATCCCATCACCATTTATAACATTTGAAAGGACAAGTAATATGCTAAGTTACAAAGAAATTTAGTGATGTTTAAAAAAAATTTCTGCTTAGGTTTTATTATCAGGTAGTTTATTGCTGTTTTTTGGAAACGATTGTTTTTGTCCTTTCCAGAATATGTTAATTGTCATTTCTCTTATTGCTTGTGCATTTTCTTCAAGCAGTCTTTCCTTTCAGATTTCTTGCTATATATTTAGTGGTTTGCAGAAATAAGATGATGTACCCTCTTAGTTTCTAAATTCAGCCAATAGCCAAATTTAAATTGGAGTTCTAAGATGTTTTCTGGTGAGTGAAAGTGGCATATCTTAGTACAAAGATTATGCATTTAATATTGTTTCCTCAGATTTCTTTTGAATAGTCATTGTTTCTAGACTTTATCCTGGTTATTTAGAATTGTCAAGTAAATGATTTTGAGTATACACACACACACACACACACACACACACACATACACATACACACATCTTTGCTGTGAAATAAGGTACATATCTTAGTGTTTTTATGTCAGAGGCTATTTATGAAATATCACTACCAATTAAATTTAAAAGGCTTGTTAACCTTTACTTATTTTTAATCCTATAAATTATTATCCTGAACCAGAATGTTATTAAATTCTCACTTGGTTATGATTCTGACTGTTGTTTTAGGAATGCTGTTTCTATTGAGCAGATGTTTGACATCAAATTTAATCTTTTTTCTCTCTTCTAGGTAAAAGATAGAGTATATCAAGGTAAATTTTTAGGTTTCTTAAACTTGTAATAACCCTTTGTATTGGTGTTTGATGTGTGTTTTATGTATGTTAGAAGTAGATACAGTGACTTTTAATGTCTATTATCTTTTTTACCTCCTGAAAATTTTACTATTCCTAGGTTGCTAGCATGGATAATATAGTAGATGATGATGGTTCCAACTCTGAGATAGGAGATAAAGAGGAGGAATAAATTGTGGATAGGGAGATGATGATAAGTTTTAATTCGGGGCAGATTAACTTTGAATATTGATGTAATGCAGATGTATTACATTTGAAGAGTATTTCTATGTTAATGATTTAATCATGAATTAAGTAATTGAGTAGATAATTTGAAGAATGGTAATGTGAATCAGTATGTTTTCATTTCTGTTTTTCTTTGCAAAGAATTAAATGATTCCATTTTCGGAAAAGAAAGTGTTTTGAGAAGGGGGGAATATAAAGCTACAACACTTTACTATATTTCCCATCTGTGAAATAAGCTTAAATTGAAATATCATTTTGGATGGGAGGGGTTCCTGGGATTGAACTCTGGGGCACTCTACTGAGCCACATCGCCAACCCCTTATATTTAGAGACCAAGTCTCACTTAGTTGCTTAGTGTCTTGCTCTTGCTGAGGCTGGCTTTGAACTTGGAATCCTTCTAGTTCAGCCTCCTGAGCCACTGGGATTACAGGTGTGCACCACTGCACCCAGCAAAATATCATTGTTCTTATATTTTTCTTAAATTCTAATAATTTTTATACTCTTATTGCTAATAAGCATAGATTGCTTTTTAAAAGCATAATAGTTATGCTAAGAAGTATTTCCTCATAGTACCATATAACATGTCTTTGCTTTTAGTAGATTGAGTAATTGAATTTCATTTAGTGATTGTAATAATCTTGTGTATTTCCCCCTTTTAGTCAATGAACAGCAAATTTCCAAAAAGGTGAACAATTTCATGAAAGAAAATGAAGAACTAATGCAGAAATTGTCAAATTATGAACAGAAGGTATAATTATTTTTTTGTTTCTTTCTCCCTTGGTTCTAGCTTGAATCATTCCTACCTGTTTTAATTTAAAAATCATATTTTAAAATTTTTGTTTCATTATTTCCTACAAATCATCCAAATTCTAAACAGTCATATGTATTAAGTACTGCTTTCTTCTGGAAAGGGTCACTTGTCTGGAAGTAACTTGTATGGTAGCACTATAATTTGTGTATCTTAATTCTGAATACTTTATTTACATAGATGAAGGAATCAAAGAAACAGGTCCAAGAGACCATGAAACAAAATATGATTCTTTCTGATGAAGCAACTAATTATAAGGTAAAAATCCCTTCTTTGGGGGGAATTACATTCTAAACTCAAAAGTAAATGTAATGAGTGAGTAATCTTGACACCTTTTTTTTCCAGGATAAAATGAAGCTTCTTGAAAAAGCTAAAGAACTTCTGGATGAGGGAGCTAAAAGTCTTCATGTTATGTTAGAATCTGAGAGAGAACAGAAAGCTAAGAATCAGGACTTGGTAAGAGTTTTGCTGCTAAGTATTACTGCAATTTGGCTTTTGAAATATTTTGTAAAATTGGTTAAGTTGAACTTAGTCCAGCTGTTAACTAAAGTAAGATTAGGAGTCAAGGAAGTTGAACCCACTTCTGCCCATTTTGTGGAACTTTTAAGTACTGATACAACAACTTAAAAAATTTTTACTTACATATTTCATTTTCAATTTCTATAAGTTTCTGTAATTACATAAAAGTTGCAAAAGATGGTAGAGAGTGTGTTCTGAAATATCCTACCCCCAAGTAAGCTTGATCACCTAGCTGAGGTAGTATTTATCAGATTTCTCCACTGTAAAAATTCTTTCCAATCCTTTTCATATTGTATTCTTTGGAAGTTACCATGCACAGCCCACAGTTAAAGTATGAAGAGTTACAAGCTCAGGATGCAGCTCATGGTAGAGCACTTGCCTAGCATGCATGAGGCCCAGGATTCAATCCCAGGCATTGCAAACAAAGATTGCAGATTTATGTCCACTTCCTTAAGGAGCAAGTATCTTTATAATTTTTTTGGAATTCTTCTGTATGTGAGATTAGTCTATTCTTCCTTAAATTTTATCATTTTTTACTTCAGATAAGAAAATTTTAAAAATGATCTTGGGAAATTTTTTTCTCTATCACTAGAAAAAAAATTACTAATTTGAACTGGTTTACTTGAAACAGTAATTAATTAGTTAATTTTCTATGCTTTAAAACATTTTATTTACTTATTGCATTATGATTTTCTATACTTTGAACTTTTTTTCTGGTTATCTCATAAACAGTAAGGTTGTGGATGCCATGAAATATTTATGACTTCATTTTCCCTCATCTCTTTCAGTTCTTGATTTTTTGCTTAGTCCAAAGCTGGATCCCCTGCATTTACCTGAAATGTAATGGGATGGCTTGACAAAAATTTTGTTGTGTTTATCTTTTTTAGTATATATATGTATGTGTACGTACACACACACACACACACACACACAGATATATATTCGTATTTCTACTGAAATCCTAATGCATATTTTGTGTTCTGTTTTCACCTGGCAGATAATGGAAAATAAGAAATCTATAGAGAAGCTTAAAGATGTCATTTCAGTAAATACTTCTGAACTTTCAGAGGTAAAGCTGCCAACTATTGCTAACGGGTATTAGTACTACATCTTAGTTTTGTTGCGGACCAAAAATTTGAGGTGTGCTAAAATGTGCAAAAAATGAGAACTATATGATGTCTTGTTTGGGAAAGTATAACTTTGTTTCTTCTTTGGAATTAATTCACTAACTGTAGTGTTTTTCATTAGCTTCAAATTCTCCTTACTGAAGCTAAGCTTCGTGAAGAGAAGGTGAAGTTGAAATGCTGTCAGCTTCAGAAAGAAAATACCATGCTTAAGAAGGAGAAAGAGCAGGTAAAGAAAATTTGATGTCATACATAATGTAAACTAGAGAAGTGAATATCATTATCTTGTATCTTTCTTGGATCTGTTTCTGAGGTAAGGAATTTTCATGTAGGACCTTTTCTAGATATTCAAAGTTTAAACAATGCTCCCCAAATTGAGTGCATATGTATGGTCTCCATCTGTTTTGGATTTTTGGATTATTGCTTTCCTTATCAAATGTCAATCAGTTATTAACTTGCATAGCCTCAAAGAAACTTTTTAAACCAGAAAATTAAGTATTTTATGATCCTCTTTTGAATAGTTACTGATTCACCGGCCAAGGGAAGATTACATGATAAGGAATCTAAATTTAGGAGACAGTCATATGTGCCCAGCCATTCCTGCTGGAGATAAATTATTTGAATTGGCAGCAATTTTCTGGGGAATGCAATAAACAGGGTCAACTTCCTGATAGCTCTGATGTTCTTACTGCAGCTGTGAGAGTTGGGGCCACTCTGCCCTCTTCCTTAACCAAGGTCTCAACCCCCTCGATTGAGGCAGGCCACCAAGGAGTATGGCTCTCTATTTCTCTAAGTCTTGTAGTCCTGATATATCCAGTGCAGAAACCCCTCCCTAACCCATAGGAATTCATGTGTTTTGACTTTTCAGTTGCAGCAGGAAGTAAAAGACTGGAGTACATCACACGCTGAGCTCAGTGAACAAATGAAATCATTTGAGAAGACCCAGAAAGATTTACAAGTAGCTCTTAGTCAAAAAGATGATACTATTCATGTAAGTTTATACTCCAAATACATGTTTCATCTCATGAATTCTCCTGAAATCTTCTGAATTAAAATCGAGAGTCTTCCAACCTTTTGCTTCTTTTCTAGGCTTTGACTAATCACATCAAACAGTTGAATCGGTTTCAATGTGAATCTGAATCTGAGGATCAAAGTCGAGATGAGTCAGATGAATTAACCAATGGAGAGTTAGCAGGTAAGATCAGTCTCAGGGAGGTTGAATCCTTTTTTGCTTTCCTGTCTTTAATTAAGTATACAGATGCCACTTTTCAGCTGGCTTAATTTCTTCTTAAGCTTCAGGGTTGTAGACACATATCACTGGATCTATAGATATGTCTGTTGCATTGGCAGAGGTGGGTTGTTGGGGTATAATGTAGCAATAGGCATGTGAAGAACACTGACTTTTTCTATCCTATTGAAAACTAGTAAGTACACTGCAGCTACAATAGTCATATCCTATACCTCTAAGTATTGAACATTGTACAGTAAGAGAAATTTATTTCTTAACTTATGCAGATGATACTTGATTTTGATACTCATCATCTCTATGGCTCTGTGGTTTTAAGGTCCACAGTCAGTCCGGAGGCAGTTGGAACCATAAACTAAGGCTGTGAGAACAGAGGCTAGAGACTATCAGAAAGCTAGAGAGGGAGTGTAACAGTGTTTACTGATGAGGAAAATATTTCCAGATGTTTTCTCCCAAGTTGGATATTGCTTACATAGCAAGTATTTCAAACCACACCTGGTAGTAGATTCAGGGAGAAAATAGAGGATTGAATCTTTCTAAACAAGACACTTATTGCCCAGGTGAAGATAGATCTGAGAGAGAAGAAAAGCTTTTATCTTACAAGAATAGCATAGATAACATTTTAGTTGTGCAAACTAGAAATTCACCTTTTTTTTTAAGACAGACACAGTACTTTTATTTATTTTTATGCTGAGGATCAAACTCAGTGCCTCACACATGCTAGGTGAGCACTCTACCACTGAGCCACAACCCCAGTCTGAAATTCACCTCTCTCTTTTTTTTTTTTTTAAATCTAAGCTTGCAATTCTCTTAAAAGTCATTAGTCTAATCAGTATAATTATTTAATTGATTTTTTTCTTCCAGTGTTTGAACACAATCATTCTTTAGTTTAGGGAAGTTAGGAGAATATAGAGTTAAAAGTAAGGAAAGAAAAAGCTAAAGTCTTTTGTTTTTTAGGTGATCGGAACGAGAAGATCAAAGATCAAATTAAGCAGATGATGGATGTCTCTCAGGTATAGTTTTTTGTAAGAGTCCCATAGTACCTGTGAATTCTTCCTGTGCCTCACTTTTAAGAATACCTCTCTTTTCTGCAATTTTTAGACAAAAACTACAATATCAGTAGTTGAAGAGGATCTAAAACTTTTACAACTTAAGCTAAGAGCCTCGATGTCCACAAAATGTAATCTAGAAGGTGGGTTCTTCTTGAGAAGAAATTGCCATGTTGGAAAGACTTAAAAATTTATTGGAAAGATAAAGAATGGCTTCTTGCTTTCATGCTTCTTACTTTTCTTGGCACTACTCCCTCAAACAAGTTCTTAAGTCCTTGTACACATATAGAGATAAGCTGTTTTATCCTTTACAGACCAAATAAAGAAATTAGAAAGTGACTGCAATTCACTACGGTCTTCTAAAGTTGGACTGGAAGAGGAATGCAAAACTCTTAGGCAGAAAGTGGAGATTTTAAATGAACTCTACCAGCAAAATGAGATGGCACTAAAAAAGTAAGATTTCCATTATTTGTTATTGTTATCATTGTGTGAACTAACAGATAATTTTATCTAGTAGAGATTTGTCTTTTTTCCTTTGTGTTTTGTTTCCTATAAGTTGCATTTTTCTTTCCATCATCAGTCTTAAGAGTCCTGAGGTAGTTGGAACCATAAACTAAGGCTGTGAGGACATCATAATCAATTGTCAAATTCATATGAAGGCAAGAAGTGGTAAACTGGTATTAACAGTCACTGATGTGGAAATACCTCTCAAAGATCTAGACCCTTTCTATGATCCCACTATTTATTTTAATTTCCTTTCATTGTGATCAGTTATGTAATTCTAATATTTTGAACTTGTATCTCTAACTCTGGACCTTTAAAAATACTGAGTGTTTTGGAATGACATGTTTTAGTAGAATAAAAACTTCAAAAAGGAATAATATTTACTTATTGATGGTACAAGTTTTGGACTTGAGTATCTCAGATGTTCACACTAAAAATTGAACTGTGGCAAGGATTTTAGGAGTTATGATTACAGAAGTACTTGTTTGTAGTATATATTTATATATTAATCTTCTCAGTGTGGAGCTAGTTATTTTTTGGAAGTTCATTTGAAGTTTTTAATCCACAAAAATACTTGAATTCTCTAAAAATAGTTTTTTTTGTGTCAGATTTTATTTGTTTGCACCTGATTTATTAACAAGATATATATATATCTTGTTAAAGCAAAGACAGACCTTCTTATAGACCTAACTATTTTTAGGTATTTTGACTTCTGTTGCCTAATTAATGCATTAAATATTGAAACCTTTCCATTAACTTTTCTAAAATTCTGTGATCTCCAAGCGACCTTTTTAGAATCTCAAATTTTTGTTCAGGCCAGTTCTAAATGCCTGGCCTGTTTCAAAGAAACATTTCTCATTTTATCACTTTTTTTTTCAAAAGAACACTTGTTTTCTCTGTCCCTACAAGTAATATGAATGACCTAAATGGCAATTAATTTTCTTTGTAATGCAGTTAAATTGTAGCACTATTTTCCTCAACTCCTCCAAAATTCATTCAGTCATCATCTGTGGTTTGTACTCTTTTTTTCTCATCCCCATGTACTATGTTAGTTCATGCCTGTGTCATCTTTTCTGTTTCTAACCTAGGTCATCTGTCTTCATTCTCCATTATTTATATTTTTTATATAATTTATTTCAAATTCTTAGTAATTTTCTC
Source organism: Ictidomys tridecemlineatus (assembly GCF_052094955.1). Classification (NCBI taxonomy): domain Eukaryota; kingdom Metazoa; phylum Chordata; class Mammalia; order Rodentia; family Sciuridae; genus Ictidomys; species Ictidomys tridecemlineatus. The sequence goes on along the minus strand of NC_135478.1, from coordinate 68,926,581 downwards.
TATAGCCGCTTGAGTGGACTTTCTAAAATATAAGTCTGTCCATGTCAATATGTGCCTGTGGTTTATGAAGAATTTGCTTTCTATTTGATGACCTGTTCTTTTTTTCTTCCTTGTATCTTTTTAATAGTTTAAATATTTTTAATTATTTTCCTCATCACCTGTATAAGCTTGATGTAATCATAAATTATAATGGAATTATAATTATATAATTATAATTTTATTCATCTTCTCATAATTTAAAGGCCTTGGTATATATTCTGGATTTAATAAAAACCTGACATAGATTAATAGGTTTATTACTTGTTTTTATGGGCTTTAAGTAGCTCCTGAATCAGATAACTGTTGTGGCATCTTATGTTAGTACTTCATATACTGTGAACTCCACAAGACATTCATTCAATTTATACACATATTTAAAGTTTCTGTAGTTCTGCATTCTACACTGTTGGTTTCTTAGTTGAAATTATTTTCATTCTATTTGAACATTGTCCTTTAATGATAGATTTGATTAGTGTATCAAAGTAGTACAAGGATAAACAGAGAACAGTATTTTATCCACTAAATATTGCTACCTTTATAATCTGTATTAGGTTGACATGAACTTCATGATTAGAGTTAAAACCAGTTTCCATTTTTAAAGGATCTTTCTTTTGGCTACTGAATTTTGACTGTTACTTAGTTTTAGCAATTTGAAAATATCCAATTAATTACCATCTGTTTTAATTTTTTTTCTTTAAGGAGTCCATTATCATTGTTGTTTGGTCTTATCTCCCTCCCCTAGTTCCTGTAGTCATTTCTCTCTTTTTTTAACAGTTGTATTGGGAAGTGCCTAGGTGTAGTTTTCCCCACCCCACCCACTTTTTCCTCTTGCAGTTATGTTGCTTGGGACCATTAAACATTTCTTGAATTTTCGAGTCTTTTTCTAAATGTTGATTTTACCTCATTCTCTCTTCTGATTATAATAATGCATATTAGAATTTGATTTCCCCTGCCTCCTACATTCTGGATTTACTTCTTCTGGATATTTTCTTCTGACCTGTCTTAAAAGCGGTAGGATTTATTTTACTTCCCAAATCTGTTGTTAAAATCATTCATTGAGTTTAGGATTTTAAAAAGTTCAGGGTTTAAAATATTATTTTAGTTGTAGATGGACATAATATTTTATTTTATTTTTTATAGGATTTTTTAAGAGAGAGAAAGATAATTTTAATATTTATTTTTTAGTTTTTGGCGGACACAACATCTTTGTTTGTATGTGGTGCTGAGGATTGAACCCGGGCTGCACACATGCCAGACGAGCGCCTTACTGCTTGAGCCACATCCCCAGCCCGACACAATATTTTATTTATTTTATGTGGTGTTGAGGACTGATCCCAGTGCCCCACACATGTGGGGCACGTGCTTCACCACTGAGCCACAACCCCAGTCCTATTTCAGTACTACAGCTCAAACCCAGGACCTTGAGCCATGTGCTCTACTATTGAGCTACCTCCCCAGACTCCTTGCTCTTTCTCATAAGGGACTAGTGTCTTACTGCTTTCCAAGCTATCTTTAATCTCATCATTCTGCCTCTGCCTCCAAGTATCTTCGACTGTATGTAGGTCACCACACCCAACTATTTCTCGGTTTTATAGTTTCTAATCCTTTGACAAAATTCATAATCTTTTTTTTCCTCTTTTGTGGTGCTGGGGTTTGAACTCAGAGCCTTGTGCATGCAAGGCAGCACTCTACCAACTAAACTATATTCCCAGACCTGAAATTCATAATCTTGACTTTACTTTTTTGACTATATAAAGCACAGTGATTTTAAAACATGTGTGGTTAACCCCATTAGGTGGTTTCCTTTTCTGTGGGATTTTTTCTCACAGAATTTTGTCTTATGGAGTGCCTGGTCAGTTTTGATTGGCTAACATTGTTGTGATAATTATACATGAAATTTGAGGAACTAAGATGAAGTTATCTTCTTATAGAAAAGTGTTGAGGTTACTTGAGTAAGATTGTCACTTCAAACTTAGTCAGCAATTAAGATAATTCAAAAATGACTTGTCTTTTCAATGTTTCAGTATTGTTCCTTTTGGATTTTTTGCCTGTTCATCACTTAAGTGTGCAGTACTTTCTAATCTAAACTCAAAGGCTAGGGCTTTTATTAAGGGTCCCTTTATTTGTAGCCCCAAACACTTCTTTTTTCCTCTAAGCCCAGGAATTTGATGAAGGCTTAGTTCAGACTCATTATATCTTTGTGTTATCTTCAATATGTGGGTAAACCTAGGAGAAAAGTACCTTAAAGTGCCAGCTTTACTTGTAATTCTGAGATTCCTTTTTCTAATGGATCTTGGCCACATACATATATCTTCACTGCCTTTTTAGCTTGTATCCTTTCAAACACAATTTTATATTCTTATAAAGATGTTTTGATTGTTCTTAGTGCTCTCAGACTAACTCTTTGGTAATTGGAAACAAAATTCTCTCTGTCCTTCAAGATTCAGTTTTCTCCATATTCCTTCTTAAGCCAGTGGGGAAAATTATTATTCCTTTAGGCGTCATTTATACCTGAAACAGTGAGCTCTTTTATTCTTTAGCATCTTACAAGGTAACTAGTATATTATAGCCACTCATAAAATACTTGCTGAAGAATTAAATGAGAAGCTATATAAGAATATATAATCCCCTTTTTCTATTTGGTATCAATAATCCTTTTTTACTATAGTTCTTCTGATTTATGGAAAATTAAGTTTCAAGTTAATTATCTTTTGAATTGGAACTATGGCTAAAGTAGTACAAGGATAGCAGAAAATAGTATTTTTAAAATCATTAAATGTGGCTACCTTTGTCTCAGTAGATGAACATCTTGAGTTTCATGATCAGAGTTAAAACTTGTCAGTAGATAATACTCTGATGGTGGGGCAGTTTGGCTTCTTTTTCTGGTTGACAGACATTATCAAAAAGCAGATTTGTCTTTTTGCTTAATTGCAATTCTTTTGAAATATATATCTAAAGTGTGAAAAATGTTCTGTGGCTAATTGCATAGCTAAAAGACATATTCTAGAAGATTTTTTCTTTGATTGACTATATCTTTATTATGGTACCAGTCTTGGATTGAGAAAAGAGTTCCTCCATGACAAAGATATACTTAGTGTCCTACCCATGGCAGAAACGAGAAAAGAATTATCCCTTGCTTTATCCTAATATGTTTAATTATGTTAGGTTTATCAGTCCTGATCTTCCACATTGAAGTAAAGTGAGTTTTTATTATCTTACACACAGGAGACTTGCCCTTGGGGCACATGTTGTTTTCACATTTATTTTATTTACTGGTAAATAGAGAATTAAGAGGAAAAATTAGAAAATGTAAGTGATTTGCCAGAGTTTGATTTACGAAATTGCAGGTTTGAATTCCTATTTTATGTGCCTAAGCATTTTATAGAATTGTGGGAAGTGATATTCACAGAAAGAAACTTTTGATTTGATAACTGGCTTTATTTTAGGAAAGTGAGCCAAGAAGAATATGAGAGACTAGAAAAAGAGCAGCGGCTGTCAGCTGCAGATGAAAAGGTGGTTTCCGCTGTACAGGAAGTTAAAAATTACAAGTGAGTTCAGTTTCTAAAGGAGGGTGTCAATGTCTAATAAACTAGTGGTGGTTTTCTTTTTTAATCTTTTTTTACATTATGTAGATAGAAGAAAATAGCATGGAAGTATAAATAACGAGAGGATATGAATACATTCAATTCACACAGGAGAAAAAATAAATTTCAACTTTACAAATGAAAAATGTTAACAAAAATTTACTTATACCCAATGGGCAAGACCATAGGGAACTTGGTCAATGCAAACAGTTCTGGGGGTTTTGTATGTTGTAGTAATTCTTTAAGAAATCAGTTTGCTGTGTGATGTATCAAGACCCACAAAAGTGTGGCATTTGATAGACCTTGGAAATCTTTTATGGATATAATTTGAAAAAAAGAAAAAAAAAGTTTTAAGGAGGAAGATATTTCTAGCAGAATTACTTGAGAACACACTGATGAACAGTTAAGGAAATTATAATTTATCATTCAGAATCTCTAGCAATTAAATGATAAAGAAGTTATTAGTATTGGGTCTTTATTTTATTTATTTATTTATTTATTTATTTTTGGTGCTTTACTACTAAGCTACATCCTTAGACCTTTTTTTTTTTACTTTGAGACAGGGTCTCAGTTGCATAGGTTCCCACTTAATTGCTGAGACTGACCTCGAACTTGTGATCCTCCTGCCTCAGCTTCCCAATCATTGGGATTACTGGCATGTGGCATTGCACCTGGCCTGTAGTATTAGTTTTGATCACACTGGATTCATATAACTATAGAAATGTTTTTCTTATGTATGATAAAATCTTTAAAAGTATAGCTGATGGAATAAAGGGAAAATGGTCAGAAATGTTTCAAATGTTATTCAATTGTTGTAATTCTTAGGCGGAGAATTGAAGAGATGGAAGAAGCATTACAGAAAACCAAGCACTCGTTTAAAAACCAGGTAGTAATTAATACTGTCCTGTAGTTGCAGAATTTCTTGATATCTAATACAGACAATTATAGGCTATTATAATGAGTCCCTAAAAACATATTTTTTAATGTATTGTCTTTTTCAGATTGCTATGCATGAGAAGAAAGCTCATGATAATTGGGTAAGATTTTTTCCCCCTTTTCTTTATTTTGAGCATAGCCTACTGCAACTGAATTTGAATATTTTCTCTTTAATAGCTCAAAGCTCGTTCTGCAGAAAGAGCTATAGCTGAAGAGAAAAGGGAAGTTGCTAATTTGAGACAGAAGTATGTGATTTTGGTATCTTCCTATATGTTTTATAGTGTTTTAAGGTTATGCTAGATATTATCTATGAAGGAATAGATTGCTGTTTCATAATTCAGTCCATTCTTTCTCAATATTCAAGACTATTGGAAATGACCCAAAAGATTGCAGTGCGTCAAGATGAACCCGGGATTGTAAAACCTATGCTGGGAAGACCAGATTTACAAAATCCTCCTCAGAGAGGTAGGGGGCACTTTGTAAAAGGAGCTATTTTATTTCTTGGTGCAAATGTATGTAAATTACTTTTTATTTCTGTGTGTAATGGTTATGAAATAATCTGAATGATTTGCTAAAGCAGGAGGTGAGGGTTGGTGTCAGGGAGAAGGCTGCCTTAAAGTAGTAACACGGCATTGTTGTCTTTAGGTCCACTGAGCCATAATGGCTCTTTTGGTCCATCCCCCATGAGTGGTGGAGAATGTTCCCCTTCTCCACCTTCTGCTACTCTTAATCAAAAAGATATGCCTAGAAACGGATTTAGTGAGCATTCACATGTTGCTTTATAGTAAACTGCTTCAAGGTTTTTTTTTTCCCCCTTTTGAATATCTAATGAAAACATTGAATTTGGGCCTGTACAATATATAGAAGATAATTTCTTACTTTATCTTAGTGAATGTTTTCTGGAAAATCTGTTCTAGAATAGAAAGCATTTTTTTCCCTGGAGGTCCCTGTATTGTTTTTTTCTTTTAAATTTTACACTGCGAAGTGTAAACCTTTATCTTTAAATTAAATCTCTATGGTGTTCTTTTCCCAAATATTATAAAAGTAGCCTTAAACTTTATGTAGCATACATATTTCCAACATGAAATACTGAATCTTATTTCAAATTCTAAATAGGACTGTAGTCTTGGTAAGATTGGAAGTCAGGTTATACAGACTAAAGAAAAGCCAGCCTACACATACTTTAAGTCTATAGCTTAAAGTTTAGGACCAGTACTTATTAATCTCCTGTTCTATCAACCCAAGGCAGTTCTTTATTTTACTTAAGTCTCTTCATAAATTGTGATTTACGTATTGGGCAACCCATTTAAAAAAATATTTTTAATTGTAGGTGGACATGATATCTTTATTTATTTTTTAAATGTGTGCTGAGAATCAAACCCAGTGCCTCACACATGCTAGGCAAACACTCTACAACTGAGCTATGACACCAACCCCTGGGCAACCCATTTTTCATGTTGCTTTCTAGTTATTGTTGAACCCTGACCTGTCCACCAGTGGTTTATTTCTTCTGAAAAATACATACAAGGGCTCTGATCTTTCTTTCCCAAGGTCAATGGATGGACCTTTACCTCGTACTGGTCTTCTGAGGCATCTGGGAAACCCGTTGCCTCTGGTAAAGGGACCAAGTAATTTCAAAGAATCTGTAATTGTGGATGGAGGATTTTTATTCTTTTCATGTTAGAATAGTCTGAATCCATTCTTTGATCTCTAACAGATTCAGGATGTGGTCCAGCTCACATGAACAGCAGCTCCAGAAGTTCTTCTCCAGCTAAGGTGACGAATGAGGGCAAGGTAAGTTCTGTAGTTACTGTGAATCATGTGGTCATGCAGGAACATGTAGCTTTCCTACAGTACTTGCTCTTTGCTTTATCCTTCTTTGTGTTCTATTTGTACTATCCCATTTGTTTTTTAAAAAGCAAACTGTTCCCCAAGAACCTGAGACCCCCTCAGTCTCCACCCTTACTTCTTTGACTGAGCATCCAGTTGGAGTAAGTACTTAGAGGTTGAGAACTGAATTGGGTTTTATTCTGTGCATTTATGGGAAGGATATTCAGAGCATGACACTGATCTTGTTTGCTTTAAACTGCATGCAATATTGAGCTTACTTTTCTCTTTAACTTGGGAATGTTGCTTAAGTGTGTACAACTATAATGAACTACAGAATGTGAAAAGTTATCACTCTAACTTTATATGGTGTTTTGTGTTGAATGTTCTAAGGCAAAGTAAATTCATTATAAATTATATAATTCATCATTTTTATTTTTGTTTGGAAGAATGTTATTTAAGAATTCCTCCATTTGTGCAAACCCTATTTTGAGTGATTTGAATTAGATTGGTATCAGATTTTCTGTGAAACAATGATCATCTGAAATGACCTCTTGAGCCAGTCCCAAGAAATGGTCTCATTTGTTCACATAAGTGTATTCTCTTGTAACTGTGTTGCTATTATATCTAGTAAGTCTTCTGCAGCTCTATAATAAAATAAATTTTTAATTGTTTAGTTTCAAACCCACTACTCATAGGAAATGATAAATAAATATCTCAAATGGTGTACAGTAAATGAAAGTAAATATTAAAGGCTTGTCTTCCTAATTTGTGTATATAGCACTGTGATGGAAAATACTTCTCAAGTTCCAGTGTATATATATTCCAGGAATATACATCTCTGGAGAAATCTAAGGGCAGCTTAGATAAGACCCCAAACCCCTTTGTAGTAGAAAATTTAAAAGAGAGCAAAGACCCATTGTTAGAGAGGAATAGAGGTGGGAAAAAGCATGGCTTGGAGGCAAACCTGGGATTGAGTTCTTTAATATGCAGTGTGGCCTTCAACAAATTATGATATCCCATTTGCTTTTGTTCCCTCTTATTTAAAACAAGACAGTCTACTTAAAGATCTCAGAGGTTGAATAATATATGAAAGACTTACTGAAGATATAGTAGAATAGTAGCTATTATTACATGAGTAGAGAATGGATTTTTCATTTTATTCTGTTCATTCTTAATATGGAAGTAATGAGCTATTGTGATAAAAGGGAAGTGATGGGGATGGGGGGACTCCCTTTGAAATAGATTGTAGTGAATACAGCATGACATACTGGTCAGAAATCACCTCTGTTAATAACCCCTGCCAGTCCTCTTGCCTTTCCCTTTCCTGTGCAGATATAATCAGTAACAAACTGCTCCCTCTTGTGGCATCCTTCCAACTTCTGTAAGCTGTCAGTGGGAATACACAGGAGGGGTGGGTAGAGTTTTGTTGCACTGATGGTGTTCTCTGGACAGGTTTTGGGTTTTAGCTTTTATAGGTATTGGTACTTTGTCTTAATACATAGGAATTTTAAAACTTTTAACTGCTTTCAAATCTTAAATTGCAGGTTCATATGGCTATGAAAGGGCCCCCTCCTTTCTCAGGGGTACCCTTCATGGGACCCCCGATGGGACGGCCTCCACCACCTCCCATTTGGTATGGACCGCCACTTCAGCTCGGTGGGCCTTTTGGGCCTCGGCCAATTCCTCCACCATTTGGTATGATGATCTGAACAGTAGTGATTGACTTATAAATCACATTCATCTTCCACTTCTATTGCTTGCTAAAACAGTTGGTTGCTATCTCAGGTCTTAACAATGAAAGGATAAAGCTGAGTACATTTTAACTTTTCCTCCAGTTTTCTGGGACATATGGGACACTACATAATCTTATACTGAGATAGGCAATAGCTATCTCTCATAGACAAGGATAAGGGGCTATATACAGAAAAGCCAGAAATATTACTTCTGCAGATGTTTGTTGAAAATCTGTTGATATGCACTGCAATAGATGGAAAGGTGGATGAGACGCATGCCATAACTTAAAATTTTGTCACAGATATGAAAATCCTATAACATAAAGTTTGTAATCACCCATAATGGAAGCATAAGCAGTAGGTTATAGAATATAGAAAAGGAAAAGTCAAACCCTCCTTAACTTGAAAAAAGTCAGAGGGAAGTGTTAAAGAGGATTTAACAGTTACCTAATAAATGTTCCTGGTTTAATTAGGTGGCTGTGGAAGGCCTTTTCCAGGAGGGCATGCGTGCACCTTGATTCTGATGGCATGTGTAAAGTCCATGCTGAAATACTTCATGAATTTTTAATGGATACAGTAATAGATAGTGAGATTTCCTTTTATCAAAATTTCTTTGATGTAGTAAAGTTCTTATTTCATAATCTATCATCTTGTCATGGTAATACTTCCAAATATAAATGGAGCTCTTGTGAGATAGAAATAGTTCTGCAATTATATAGTAGGGAAACAAAAAAGACAAGCCTGGAGCTAGGTAGAGCCATGTTAAATCCTTAATATGTTGCTTCATGGCTGGTTGGTCAAAGGCTATAACCTAAACTTGTTCCATCTCAGTTTGCCTCATCTGGCAAGTCAGGATGTTCACCAGCTGATGTTCTAGGCTTGGGAGAAATTAAAGACTATATTAACATACTTGAAATCACCCTAGTTCAGAAATTTCTGGTATTTACATAACTTCCTTTTTATTTTCCAGGTCCTGGTATGCGTCCACCAATAGGCTTCAGAGAATATGCACCAGGTGTTACACCTGGAAAATGGGATTTGCCTTTTGACCCTCGTGATTTTTTTCCAGGACCTGCACCAGCACCATTTAGACCTTTAGGCTCATTTGGCCCAAGAGAGTACTTCATTCCTGGTGCCCCATTACCACCTCCAACTCATGGTCCCCAAGACTATGGGCCACCACCTGCTGCAAAAGACTTAATGCCTTCAGGCTTTAAAGATGAAACTCCACCTAATTCTCAAGAGTAGTGAGGGCTGTTCACAGGCCTTAAAAACAGGGCCCATAAAATTAACCTCTGACACTTAGTCAGAGTTAAAGGATTATTGGCTTCAAAATATAAAAGTTTATTTTAAATGGTTTATGTTTTCAGAATGAAGCTGCCTTGGTGCAGTATACATTTTGAGCCAAAATATTTTCCCCCTAAATATCCCCCACTTAAGCTAGAGTATCCTTCCAATTTAAAAATGTGCAATAAGGAATACCTTTGTTTTAGTTAATGTAGCATATACAATTGCTAAATGATTTAGAATGTCATAATTATGGACATTTCCTGTGGAAATGCTTTAAGAACATGTATTTCCATTATTCTATTATTAGTGTATTCCAGTTGATAACAGAGAAATGGTGTTTTATAAGCTTGATTTTTTTTTTCTCTTTCAATATCTGGTCGCAGAGACTGTTGGGCTAAAAATGTTTACTCAAAGATCATAAACATCATTTTCCTTCTTGCTGAAGTTCTTTGTTGTAATAGTTCATAAAAATTGTTTATTAATATTTCCCAAGTGTCTGTTGATTCATTGGATCGTCATGAGATTTTGTGCCATTGGGGAAGCATGTAAACACACTCTCAGAACTGAAGATAGTGACTTGGCAGCATATTCCCTGTTGCTCACTGTTAAGGAGGCTGGACCTTGGTCAACTGTGGACTTCTACAGAGGATTTCTTTTACTTGTGAGAAGTCTTGTGGCTCTATTTTTGTAGCACATTCATGTACTTTTTTCTAACCACTGTCCATGTGAGAATGCTTTTCTGAGAATGAGTTTACATTAGTAGCAAGAGCTACTGCTTTTGCCATTATTGCATTGTAACAGTAAAATATAAGGTGGTATGTTGTGTCTATAAAAAATAAGGAAATTTCTTTTTAAAAATGTACACAACACACTCTTCTCTTTCCCATACCTTCCCACTGATTTTCAAGGAATATGATAAAAAAAATTAGAAAAGTATAATCCTCTAAGAATGAATGAAACTCTAAGGCTTATAATGTCTTTACTCAGCAACTACCGGCTGAATTAAATTCTTTTTTTTTTGATAGATACTCAAACATATTTTATTTAAAAAACAATTAAAGCAAGTCCTGGATCTGTAACTACTGTTTTTAAAACAATGTTTCTAAGAACTAGCTCTCCAGAACTGTAATTTTAATTACGGCAATTTTAACAGTACATTTTAAGAGGTTTAAGATTTAAATAAAATTATAAAAGCCTGATACTTTTGTTTACTGCTAGACCATATTCTTCCATTCTTTTAAATTCTAGAAAGTAATAGGATTGTTGAAACCTAGAACATAACATATCATTGTTTTTTTATGTCCCCTAAGTATTCTCAAAATAGGGGCAAAAGCTTCAGTGTGAAACAAAATCTCTGTGAAACAAAATCTCTAAACTACTGAAGATAACTCAGAATAAAAATGAATTCTTCCTAAAGGACTCAAATTCTATCTACATAACCTCCATTTAATATTAGAAGCAGCAGCTGTGTGTAAGAGGAAAACCATATAATAGCTTATGCCATTTTTAACCATGTAAAATAAAATTTAAGTCACAAACACATTTTGAATGTATCTTTCAACCTCTACAGGACACAAGGCAATGCTGAAGTTACTTAACTTCTAATTTTAAAATAGCATTTAAATAAAGGTGATGTCAGCTAGGAAGATAGATTTTCAAGAAAAGGCAGATTTATTATTTTATTCAAAGCAACAGTAGTTTTCCCTCTAAAGCCTTTTTTGTATTTATTCTATTAGTAAGTTATAATGCATTCTACATAGTTTATCTGAGCAGTTCTGAACCCACCCATAGTTGCCTCTCCTTACATCCATCTGATTGATTGTACCACTTCTGTAGCAAAGCCCAAGGTAGCTGCCCATATACAGGTTGTGTAGAGAATACTGTCCCTTGATTCAAGTATACTTTTGTATCTCAAAAGTTTTAGAAGTTCTCTCCAGCAAGTTGTGTTTGAATTTAGTTACTAAAATCATTTCATTTGTGAAGCAGTAGTGTTTCAACCTGAAAGTATTATTGCTATAGTTGTAATTATTGTCCAGTAACTCATCTCCTCCCACACTAGAAAGTAAATTTAAACAACTAATTTGTGAGATACAGATTGCTTTGTGTTAACTGCTTCAAGATAAAATCACCTTTTTTGGGGGGGGGGAGGTTTGGTCATTCAGGTCTGAATTAAAGCTAAGCTGATGACAATGTTCAATTTAAGTTTGTTTAATGCTGATGAAAGACATTCATACAAAGCATCCTCTTTTTTTTTTTTTTCATATAACCCCATTCTTTGGTGGAAGCTGGGGTTGTGGCTCAGTGGTAGAGTACTTGCCTAGCACAGGCAAGGCCCTGGGTTTAATCCTCAGCACCACATAAATAAATAGAGGTTAAAAAAAGCATTCTTATGTGAAGGATGCTAAATGTTTCTTCATATAAATTATCACTTTGAGGGGCTGGGGTGGGGTTGCATGTGAGGCACTGGGTTTGATCCTCAGCACCACATATAAATATAAAGGTACTGTGTCCATCTACAACCAAAAAAAAAAAGGTTTGTTTTTTTTTAAATTATCACTTTGATATACATGTTTTATAGTATGAGAGAACAGAAAGAACAATGTATCCATTTTGCTACATTTTAATAGCATATTTTAAGGGAGCAACATCAAACATCAGTAACATCAAACAAAAAGGTACTGAGTACTCCACAGGGTACAGAGTGCTGCCAAGCACCTTGGAAAGTATACATGACATGGAGAAGATGAGGCCCTTCTCTTGAGAAGTTTACAGTCTGGAAATTTTGACTACTCAGAGTTTCAGTTGAGTGAACATTTTATTAAGGCAAATTCTTCATTTCCTAGAACTACTGTAGACTGAACTATTTTTGCACTTGTGAAATTAACCCAATCCAGATGAAAGAAAAGACTAAATTTGGTTGATAATTCTTTCAGGCTCATATAGTTTTATGAGTCTAGTAAACAAAACTGACCTAACAGACAACTGAAAAATTAAAGACTAGATCTCTTGAAGTGCAAGGGCTAAAACAACTGTTATTTGTTTTAAAAAGCAAACAGATGGTATGATTAGGGTTTACACTAGTTTAAAAATAGGCCAAGTATTGCATTCCCTTCATGCATTGTTCATTTAAAATAGTGAATATTAAAATACGTGGGTTCTACATGTAACCCACAAAAAAGCTCCTCACAAATCTTTATGTTCTGTGTATCAAATATGCACCTTGTGTACTATGAAAGTTTTATTTATGTCTCATCAAGTTAAAAGTAATGTAAATAGTAAAATTATAATAGGCTAATGACCTGCATATTTTTATATGAATGTCAATATATCTAAATAGGAAATAAATGGCAGTCATATCTACCTATATTAAAAAAATATATATCTTTTCAGATTTTTCATACTCATCACTTTATAAAGACAAGGTATGCAGGTTTTAAGGTTTCACAATCAGTTGTCAGAAAAACAGCAGTTGTTCCTAAAGTATCTCATTAGCATCTGACTCAATTTTTTAGATGACATGATTTAGAAGACGTAAACCCACCCCAAAATTTGTAATTATTCTGAGAGAGATGGTTTTAATGTTAACCCTAGAATCATTAATGTTAACCCTAGAAACAATAGCAATGTGATGTAGAACAACTAATCAACATGACTAAAAATGTGCTCACTTTCAGAAAAACAATCTGGTCATCTGGAAAAAAAAATCACAGCTACAATCTGGGGAACACTCCCATATAGGATATTGATCTGATCAAGGCACACTATTTCTAAGTAGAACTATCAGATGAGGGTGAATTTAGGTCAGCTCTAAGGAACAGCCTATAAGACAGACCATAACTGATCCAATTTCCTTTCAAAGCAATCTGGTACTATCCTACCCACTTCAATTCAAAAGTTTGAAGTTAATTCAAATCAAAAGACCATATTGGAGCAAAAGTGAGCAAATGTGTAAATCCTAGCACATTCTTATTGCTGTATTAAGTTTGAAGATGAGCATACCTACCACAGCAGTATTGTTCCAGGAAGCAGGGTAGGAACAGTGGTAAATTAGGAAACAGACTATTAATTGCACAATTAATAGGAAAGTAAAAACAAGTTTCAAAATCTACAATAAAACTGTATCCAAAGGAGTCATAACAATGAGGTGCTAGACTTTAGTTCTGTGGTACAGCTTTGCAATGGACTCACTGGCCTATAGGTACGGCTCACTTCCTGCCTCCTGAAGGATGAATATGCTACACAGAGCTATGATGGTTTCTACTGAGTGGTAAAATTCACAGAAATTAGACACTACTCATGTCAGAATCATTTCTTGTGCAAAGTTTGATGTAGATGAAGATAAAGTGGTTTCTTGGTCAATAACTGCAATTTCTTTTAAAGTCAGTGGGTTTCTTGTATCTGTCACCACAATAGATTTAAAATACTTTGATGATTGATCTACTCCAATGTTACATTCTCGATAAGAGGGACTAAGAAGAAACATGAACTAGTAACCATTAGAAAAGTATGAATCCTATATGTATATCACTTACAGTTCTATTACAGTTGGCCCAGGTTTAATCTCATCCATCTCCATGAAAGCAAAACATTTGGTGCTGGTAAACCTTTTTGTAAGCTTGTAGTGTTTGAATTCAAAGAAGATAGCTGCACCTAAGGAATTAAAACAAACAACATAAGCCAGAGACCACACATTTCTTATGTGTCACCAGAAGCCTATGATTTTACAAAGTAACGTGTCAAACAGTCTGATGACACAACTGTTGATAACTCACTGTGGCTGTCACTCCAAGCTCTGGTACTAGCATGTCTGAGTGACATTTCTCCATATCATTTAATTCTACAAAGTACAACAAAATTGTATAGCAAGAATGTAAGTTATGTGCACAGGTAGAATCATAAACTACCAAAGAATATAAAATATTAAATACCACAAGAAAAACAGAAGTTACTTAAGTATCAGCAGTACCTATAAAAATGGTTTCAATAAGCACCTATATTAGATAGAATAGAAATTTAAGAGTTCCTTTAAAAAAAATTCTACCTTATATCATTTCTCTCCCTCCTGAAACAACCACGCCCAGATTGTCCTTTGCATATTCTTACAAACTAACTGCCAGTTATAGTATCTTTTTACCCAATGCATCTTATTGAAAGAAAAAAAATAATTTAACTGTTAGAAAGTAATCATTAGGTTCCTAAAAGGACTTAAGGTAATTATTAGGGAACCTGCTTCCTTAACTCTGTATTATGAGAAAAACTTCCCTATCAAATAATATTTAACCACATTATTACACAACTAGATAATGCAACTGCTAATTCTCATATTTTAAAAAAATTGATTTGACTTTAAGTCAATATTCATAACTATGTGACATAAGATCTTGTGTTAAGTACACTATGAACACAAACCCAGATAAGTACTGTGTCCTTAAGAAGTCAGTAACTGATAATTACAAACCTTTGGTTAATTTTTCAATATGCTTCTGGAGCTCAATGTCCACATTAAAATGAACATATGTATCTTCTTTTCTTGAAGCCACAGGAGTATCTTGCACAGGAGTTAAATCTATGCCATTCAGATCTGGAGAAAAGTTTCTGCTTATGAGCATTCACATATACAGACGGAAAATATAGAAACTGCAAAGGTTACAGTTCCTAAAGAGGCATGGAAAGAGCTGAGAGGAGATTCTCAGGTTAAGAGATTCCTATTTGGTGTGAGCAAGTATGTGACAGTTGTTGAAGTTCATGGGGTATGTGGAGAGAAATGAATATAGACTGGATAGGAGACCTCATGAAGGGGACAAGGAAGCCTTTACATGGCCAAGTGGACAAAACTTGATCTTCATAGTAAAGTGGTAAAAAGAACAAACATGTTTTTCTTAGGGAATAGCCCACTATATTTTTCTATGCAAAAAAAAAAATCTGGAGTATTTAATTTGCCACATGGAGCTCTGCCACCAATTTCTAACTTTGATCAAGTATGACTTATTTAGAAAAGCCTTTAAACCTAACCTTATCATAATTTCCCTGTTAAGAACCAAAAATGGATGAGAACAGCCAACAAAAAACCTTTTGTTAATGAATAATTTTTCATATATATAAATTCTGGTTATACTGTTTACAACATACCCTGAATTTACAACAACCAGATGGTACGTTATATATAGTTTTAATTTTCTGGTTTTTAAAATCTCAGTTTAGTCAAATGCAACATGGACTCATTTAATAACTCCTCAGTGTTTATGTGTTATTCATTTATGTGTCTCAAAAAGCTCAAAAACAATTTAGTACATTTAATAATTAAAAAATATTTACATAAAAATATTTCAGTTTAACATATGCAAAGGTAATTTAACATTTACAACATCATTAAATATTTTTGTGTTTTAAGTATACTTTCTGAATGAGTATGCAGTTTTACAAATGGCCTATGAAACAATGTAAATATTTTCCAGTATACTATATATTTGATAACTGGTAACATCGGAATTTAAAAGTGTACCAGTATTAGTGCTGTGGATTCTGTTCTTTAAATAAATGTTTTTCTTTGTGGTCAATTGATAAAAGTTCCTCCATTTAATTTCAGCACCAATCTGTTCCTTTGGTGCAAAACTATAGATTAAAATAAGCCGTTTGTACTAACTATAGTTATTTCTGTAAAATGGTATAATTTATTCCTTAATCACATCATCATCCCACGGGATTGCTTTCAGGGCATGGATGTTATGGACGCACCCTACTTCCCTGTCCCCTGATTTTCATCTGCCTCTGTAGGACTCACCTAAGTAGATACCTCAGTAGCACAGGAAGAAGAAGGGGTTGAAGCAGGAGAGATGGGAAAAGAGGACATGGGGCTTTGTGGAGAGAAATGAATATAGACTGGGTAGGAGAAGGTGAGGGGTGCTATTGTTAATCTACATCCTGAAGGCTGTAGCTGCTTTTAAGGACAATGTGTATGTTTAGTCTGCACGTTAGATGGAATCTGAAGAGCAAAAATCTATACAAACTCAAAAGCAAAAGTGAGTGTATAAGTAGGAAATATTTTTTTAAGTCTTTCGAACTATGTTCTGTTATGATCTCTTCTAGGATTTTGCCTCATTATAGAATGCATTAAAGTAAGTTGTCACATATACAAGATCATCCCCTGTCAAAAACTTTGTCCCATATGAGAAAAAACATAATGCAATTTGCCAGTTATTTACCCTTTACACTAACTGTAATATAGGGATCGATGCACTGTCCAGCGTCTTTCAGACCAATTTTCTCAATCCTGATAGTGAGTAATGTCATTCCCGGTTCTGATGGCAACCTTGGTAATAAAGTACCTGGCAACAGAGAAACCTCAATAAAAGTTAGCTCCACCAATAATGCAGAGTAAATACTTTGACAAACAGAAGATATAGCCTACCTCTTAGGAACTAGCTAGGCATTATGTATTTTTATTTCCAAAATTCATGAACATCTGATGTTATACTTTTTTAGAAAAATATTTAAATTTACACATAATATATCTGCATTTCCCACCCATACAATCACCTTTAAGCAGAAATAATAATTTCTATAATAATAGTATATAGTATGTATAATAAAAGTATGTTAAAAACATCACTTGAGGAAGCCCAATGATACATAATAGTATAATATGCTCACATAATATTTATATTCAATATGTACTTCTATATTATATTCAGCATCTTAATATGAAGTGGTAGAACAAAGACAAGAAAAGCTTTTAAAATACTTGTTATTCTGTTCTATAGTCTGAGACATTTAATTAACAGTTGATCAATACATTCTTCTCTTTAGTTACTCCTAATAAAGAAAATAATTTACAATTTGATATTTATGTTTTAATTTAACTATATAGTCTAACTTCTATTCTTCATTCTATTTTGTATGATTTATTCCCTCAGAAATTAGTACTATACAGACTGACATATAAAATGGCCATTTGTATAACTGAACATTTTTTCCAAAACCAACTAAAATTTTTAAAACTAAAACCCACCAGAACAACATGACAACATTCACCCACCAAGAACATATGAAGGAAGAAATCAACTGTTCAGTATGTTCCCTTTTTTGAAACTACCAATAGAGAACAGATGCAAATAAGCTGATTTTAATCAAGTATGTATACAGAACCTCAAAATACACTTAACAAAAGATTTTGGTTGATGTTTTTCAAGTTTCTATTCAACAATGTGTTATGCTACTTTTAATGATGAGTTATTTGAAATACATGAAGTAATCAACACACTACATTTGAAAATACACATTTGATTGATGGCAAATGTGGCTTGAGGAAATTTTGGGAGGTGATGGGAATATTCTGAACTTGTATAGTGATGGCAGATGCAAAACTCTATAGAGGTGTCAAAAATCGATGAATTTTATACTTACAGAAGGGAAATGTTATGAAATGCAAATTGTACCTCAACAGTGCTGTTAAAAATGTATTACTTTCTAATTTAAACAAATATGAAGACAATACAGACAAATGCAATAATAGGAAGGCCTGGAGGCTGCATTCCACTGTTGCATTAACAAACCTAAATGGGCTCAGGCTGATATCATTAAATATATACATAATACCTTTTATGCATGTTCTTTGATTGACAAGTGAAGGTACTTTTAGAAGAGGGGCTTGTACCTGGACATCTGGGATGAACTTCAGAAAGTTAAGAAACACTTCTGAAATTTTATGAAAAATGTGAATATGTATACATTTATATTTATATATATACATACATATTCATATGTATGTATATCATATATGAATTTTTCTGCAGAAAAGTTCATTCTATTATGTAGTACATGGCTGTATAAATATGCTACAGTTTATGTACACATTCTTGTGTTGATAGACATTTGAATTACTTCAAGTGTTTGGATATAGTTAACAGGCTATTATAAATACTCTTCTAACATCTTCTAGTGCCCATAAGCACCCATTTCTGAAACAGGGGAATCACTAAGTCACCTGGCATGTTACCTCCATACCTACTATGTAATGACAATCCATTTCCCAAGGTGGTTGTGCCAACTTTTATTCCTAGCCCAAGTTCAGTAGTGTTCCCATTGCTCCACATCCTCACTAGGTACTGTTTTCTCAGATTCTTCATGTTAGCCAATTTTGGTATAAAGAGATCAATCATTTTAATTTGCATTCCTCTGAAGATTAATAAGGTTGACCACCTTTTAGAATAAATCAAATGTATGATTTCCTCTTTTCTGAAGTGTGTTCAATTATTTTGCTCGATTTTCTATTGAGATGTCTATCTTATTGAGCTGTAGGAGGTCTCTATTATTTTGCTGGACAAATGTTTTACAAATAGCTTCTTAGTAGTTTTCCTTTATAAAGACTTTTTGTTGAAGTAGAGCATATACATTTTAAAATGCACAAATTGTTAGTACAGTTTGCTGAACTTCCACAAAGTGAATACACCTGTATAACTAGTATCAGATCTAGGAAAGATATGATCAGCCTCCTGGGAGTGTCCTTCCCCCCACCCTATCCAATTCACTCTTCCAAAAGATATTATTATATTACTGCTAGTAATATTCAAATTTCTTAATATCTTCCTTTACAATGAGTGCTTTTTATGTCATATTTAAGAAAACTTACCCCACTCCAAAATCATAAAGGTATTATCTTGAAAGCATAGTTTTGCCATTCACACTTAATTCTATATGTCACATAGAATTATTGACTACGGTGTATAGTAGGAGCTTTAATTTTATTCAATTTCACATAAATACTCAATTGTCTCAGCACTACTCATTAAAAAGACTGACATTTTCCACCACTGATCTGCAGTCCCACCTCAATCATAAATCATGTGGCAATCACTTTCTGAGTTTTCTATTCTGTCTTACCGGACTGTTTATCCTCTTACCACTAATACAGTATCTTAATTCTATAGGTGTATAAAAGGTCCAGGAACTGCAATAAAAATTCAGATGAGTTTCAGAAAGAGTCTATCTTTATAAACTGCTTCTT
Source organism: Ictidomys tridecemlineatus (assembly GCF_052094955.1). Taxonomy (NCBI): domain Eukaryota; kingdom Metazoa; phylum Chordata; class Mammalia; order Rodentia; family Sciuridae; genus Ictidomys; species Ictidomys tridecemlineatus. The sequence goes on along the minus strand of NC_135478.1, from coordinate 68,907,166 downwards.
CTAATTTATGAACTAGTATATATCTTTACATTTTAAAAATCATAACAATTATTTAATAGAATTTTATTTGACCTAAAAGCCTTCAGAAAAAAAGACCTACAGATCCAGGGAAAACTCCTGTTTTTTTGTTTATGTTCCATGAAGAATGTATGGCCATGTAGAAATGACTGGAAAAGGGGGTGTGAGCTAATGGTAAAAGGCTGCCAGGGTCCCAGCAAGCCCTGTCTGGTCAGATTCTTCTTGGCCTCTCTGTATAGCTTTGTTTCCTTCTGGACCTAAGGCAGGTCCTGTCTGGAATGAGGGTTTGTAAGGGAGGGGTAAGGGAGGGTAGGGGGACAGTAAGGGAATAGCAGGGAGGGAAGGAAAGAGAAAGAGAAAGAGAGAAAGAGCGCTTTCTAGGTTTTATGACTGGCTTTGGGAGAGAAGGGTGAATGGAAAGGAGGGCAGGAGGAGAGCAGAGGCTTTGCTGCTGAGGTTGCTTTTGGGATTCCAATCTCCTTCAGTTAGAAGTTCTCAGCAGGCAAAAACCTCACCCTTTGGGCTATCATATTCTGATCTGACCCTAACCACCTTCCCCCTCTCTCTCTCCCTCCTCCTCCCTTTCTCCTTTTAAGAAGGGAATGTGTAGATCTTTCCATCTTCTAAGATCTTCTTTGATTTCTCTCTTTAGGGTTCTGTAGTTTTCATTGTATAGATCTTTGACTTCTTTCATTGATTCTCAAGTATCATTTTTTTGAGGTTATTGTGAATGGAGTAGTTTTCCTCATTTCCTTCTCAGAGGCTTTGTCACTGATATACAGAAATGCCTTTGATTTATGGGTATTGATTTATATCCTGCTCCTTTGCTGAATTCATTTACTATTTCTGGAAAGATCGACCTTGCTCTTGGATAGGCAGAATTAATATTATCAAAATGACCATACTACCAAAAGTGCTATATAGATTTAATGCAATTCCAATCAAAATTTCAATGGCATTCCTCATAGAAATAGAAAAAGCAATCATGAAATTCATCTGGAAAAATAAGAGACCAAGAATAGCTAAAGAAATCCTTAGCAGGAAGAGTGAAGCAGGGAGTATTGCTATATGAGACCTTAAACTATACTACACAGAAATAGTAACAAAAACAGCATGGTTTCAGCACTAAAACAGACTGGTAGGACAATGGTACAGAATAGAGGACACAGAGACTAACCCACAAAATTACAATCATCTTATTTTAGACAAAGGTGCCAAAAACATGCACTGGAGAAAAGATAGCATTTTCAACAAATGGTGCTGGGAAAACTGGAAATCCATATGCAACAAAATGAAATTAAACTCATAACTCTCACCATGCACAAAAACTTAACTCAAAATGGATCAAGGACCTAGGAATTAAGCCAGAGACTCTTCGTCTAATAGAAGAAAAAAGTAGGCCCTAAACTTCATCATGTGGGTTAGACCACAACTTCCTTAATAAGACCCCTATGGCACAAGAATTAAAACCAGGAATCAATAAATGGGATGGATTCAAACTAAAAAGTTTTTTTGTCAACAAAAGAAAACAATCCGTGAGGTGAACAGAGAGCCTACATCCTGGGAGAAAATTTTTACCCCTCACACATCAGATAGAGCACTAATCTCTAGGGTATAGAAAGAACTCAAAAGCTAAGCACTGAAAAAACAAGTAACCCAATCAAAAAATGGGCCAAGGACTTGAACAAACACTTCTCAGAAGAGGATATACAATCAATCAACAAATATATGAAAAAATTTTCAACATCTCTAGCAATCAGAGAAATGCAAATCAAAACTAAGATACAACTCCAGTCAGAATGGCAGCTATTATGAAGACAAACAACAATAAGTATTGGAGAGGATGTGGGGAAAAAGGCACACTCATACATTGCTGGTGGGACTGCAAATTGGTGCAGCCAATCTGGAAAGCAGTATGGAGATTCTTTGAAAATCTGGGAATGGAACCACCATTTGACCAAGCTATTCCTCTCCTTGGACTATACCCAAAGGACTTAAAAACAACATACTACAGGGACACAGCCACATCAATGTTTATAGCAGCACAATTCACAATAGCTAAACTGTGGAGCCAACCTACATGCCCTTAAGTGGATGAATGGATTTTAAAAAATGTGGCATATATACACTATGAACATTTTTAAAAGAGAATAAAATCATGGCATTTGCAGGTAAATGGATGGCATTGGAGAAGATAATGCTAAGTGAAGTTAGTCAATCCCCCAAAAACAAATGCCAAATGTTTTCTCTGATATAAGGAGGCTGACTCATAATAGGGTAGGGAGGAGGAGCATGGGATGAATAGATGGATTCTAGATAGGGAAGAGGGGAGTGAGGGAAAGAAAGGAGGCAGGGGATTAGCCTCCTAATGAATGTGATGGACATCATTATCCAAAGAACATGTCTGAAGACACAAATTGGGTGTCAACCTACTTTATATAGAGAGATACGAAAAATTGTGGTATATATGTGTAATAAGAATTGTAATGCAAAAAAAAACCAAGTACATGAATAACGTGAATTGGCGTGAACATACTTTATACAAAGATAAAAAAAATTGTGCTCTATATGTGTAATAAGAATTGTCCATTGTCGTGTATTAAAAAAAATAAAATCAATAAAAGAAAAAGAAGGGAATGGGGAGTGGGTAGGGAAAAACTGTGGAATGAACCCGAACTAACTTTCCAATGCACATATGTGAATATACAATAATGAAACTCATCATTTTGAATATCTATAAGATACTAATTTTAAAAAATGTAAATAAATAGATCAGTAAAGTGGATGAAAGGGAACAGTGGGAGGGAGGATGAGGAGGGTGAAGGGACTGAATTGGAGCAAATTATATTCCATGCATTTATAATTAGTCCAAATGAATCTAATGTCAAGAATAACTATTATGAATAAATGAAAAAAAGAATAATGACTTCACTGTTTTTATAAAATGCATTCTCATAAACAATTCAATTGAGAGAAATGAAAAAAAGTAAAAGAGAATGTATAATTCAACATCTCACAAACCATAACAATTATTAAGTCACTCTTCCATCTTTTTCTCTAATTTCAAGATGGCTCCAGTTTCATTTTCTTTTGATATTCTTTTATTTTTTCAACAAAGGTTTATTTTCTACATAAAATTCTTATATTTCTTTTGTTGAATTTATAATAAGGTCCTTGATATTATTTAATACTACTATAAATATTATAATAGTTCATTTTCTAAGCAACTATTACTTGTTTGAGATAGAATTGATTTGTCTGTACAGATTTTATATCCAGGAACTGCATTATCTTATTAGTGAGTTATGAATAGGTTTTTGCATATATTCTCTATATATTCATAAATATGCAAATAAAGAACATCCCCCCTTTTATATTTCATTTTCTTGTCCTAGTGCAGTAGCTTCCAAAACAATGCTGATGAAAAGAAGTAATAGATAATCTTGTTTTGTTCAAATTCATCATTAAATGATTTTGGGCTGTAAATGTCATGTAGCCATGTTTTATCAAGTTAAGGATGTTTTTCTGTTCTTTGCCAAGAATTGTTTAAAATCAAGGCTGTATTTCAAATTTAACTGAAAACTTTTTCTGCATTGTTGACAACTTTATGAAATCTTTCCCCTTAATCTGCGAATGTGAACTACCTTGATAAATTCTGCTAACAATAATTTGAAAAATCACTCATTAGTTCAGGGAGATTTTCTGAATTATTTTCCACAGCATCCTATGTTTATTCAGTCACTCTTCATTTGGCAGTTACATTATTTCTAACTTTTTATCATTATAAAAAACACCTAAACAGAGAATCTTGTGTATATGCATATGTTTTCCCCTCTTTTTCCTGTATTTTGGGGGTGCATCTTCAGAATAAATTCTCAGGAATGGGATTGCTAAGGAAAAAATATGTACTTATATGTTGTTAGAGAATGCTCAATTCCCCTCCAAAGGAACTGCACCATTTTTCTATTCCCACCAGTGATTAATAAGTATCTATTTCCCCTAAGACTCTCCAACAGTAGCTTTAATTTATGTTTTTATTAAAAATAAAGTTGAGTATCTTTTTATATGTTTAACGGGTATTTTTAAAATGTGTGTGTGTGTGTGTGTGTGTGTGTGTGTGTGTGTGTGTGTGCATGCTCACATGCTTGCTCATATTGTCTGTTCCTCTCATGTATTCTGCTTTGGTTATTACAATTAACATTTTTCTTTATACATTAAGAATGTTGGGTTGGGATGTAGCTCAGTGGCAAAGTGTCTGCCTTGCATTTGCAAAATCCTGGAATCGAACCCCAGTTCTAAAAAAGACAAAAGAGAACCCACCCCACCCCACCCCCAAAACCCCCAAGAATGTTACCTCTTTTATGTATTACCTCTTTACTACCTGTTTTGACATTCAAAAGATGATTGCTTTACAACTTTCAAAGTCTTTTTGATGTTAAGATTATTTTTTGCCAAGTTGATATTAAACTTGTTGTTACTTTGGGGTGAGTCAATTTTATAAGCTGTCATTATCTAGATCTTTCAGTTGAAATGGTAGGGCTGATGCTATATTCCTTACCAACAATCTTTTTGCCTGAGACTACACAGTAAGGTTTAATGTAATTATTATGCTTCAGATAATTTAATATGGAGGCAGTGATTTCAAGTCTGAATTTCTTGTTTAATTCAAGGTAGAATGTCAAACATTGTGTTCCATAATTAAGGAAGCTGACTGTAATTAAGATCATAGATTACATAGAAAGGTGCCTATTTAAGGTGTTTCAGAATGCTCTATGATGTGCTCTCTCTACATGGTCAACTCTTACATACTCAGTGAGTCCTAAATCTGGCCAGATTTATTGAACTCCCTCAGCCCTTCTTTTTTGCCAACCTACGACATTGGTGCACATCTCTAATCATAATCATGTGCTTTTGGCTCTGTCTTGCTGACTACACAATAAGCATCCTGAAAGGTGTGGGAACTGTTCCTTTTGTGGTATGCACAAGGAATAAACAGATCTTTGTTGAAGAAATATTTTATTGAATGAATAACTGAATTTCCAGTTCTAGAGGTTATCATGCTCTAGTAAACAAATGGCTAGAGAATCTATATCAATGAGTGAAGAAATAATAAACATAAAAGAAGATCAAATACTAGAATAATACCATACCATCTATAGCTCCCAGGTAGATGAAAAAGGGTGCATGTTTTTGCATCAAAGATAGAACCATGATAGTTGTAAATTGAGCCAATGCATTAAAAGGAAGATTTCTAAGTGAAGAATTAACATATCCAATTACATAGTGTAATATGAGAACAAGTCAACTACATTCATAAAATTCGAAGACTAACAAGGATAAGAAAGAAATCACTACACACAATCCAGTGTAAACTGTGCTATTCCAGCTAGATCATCTGCTCTCAGATCTAGAGCAAAGATCAGAAGAAATGTTCTTCCAAATGGAACTGCTATGTAAATAAGAAATAGCTAACACTTGTGAGTATTTGTGTTGTGCTACATACTATCCTACTCCTCTCATCTAATTCTCACAACAATAGTTTAGTTCTATTTTTCAGAGGTGAAAAGTGAGGCATAGAAAAACAAATTATCCATAATCACACAGCAGTTTGGCTACAGAGTCCATGCTTTTAACCATCATGTCTCATTTTAATATTTTTATTTTAATTGTCCCTAAAGCCTTAAAAGGAACTGCAGAAGAACCTCCCCATCTCAAGCTTCTGCAAAGTTCCTTTTGCCATGTAAACATAACAGTCACAGGTTCCCAGGATTAGAATATAGACATTTTTTTGAGGCCACTATTTGTGCCTCATACTTTTAAATATGGAAAACTCTAAATGGCTACAGCTGTCCAAACCAAGTTTTCAATAACATCCCAGGGATGTTATTGAGCTGTCACTAAGAACTCCCAAGTAAGGGATTGATTAAAAAATAGTAACATTTGAACTTTGTACACTGAGCAGTGCACATTCACAGGAATGGACAGAGACTGAGTAGCCCAGATAGCAATATGATAGGTCTTTAACACTCATATAGCAGTGAGCAGCAGGACTGTGTTCATTTGGTTAATTCCACTTTCAGTTTTTACTGCAAGACAAAGGAAGCCATTGGTAGCTGGTGAGCCCCAAGTTGTACTGAACACAGAAAGCACGTCTTTTTCTGACTTATCTGCCCCCAACCACCTCTTATGCACCAACCAGAGTAAGCATGCTCTCACTGGTGTCAAAAAGAGTTGGAAGGAATTACTGAATTCAGTGTGATTTTCTGTGAGAGGAAGATTCTAAGCCTAAACCTAAAGACAACTCTGATAAAATAATGACAATGAATTGGAAGGTTTGGAACCATTTTACCACACTACTGTAATAGGGGATACCAAAAAGTCCATCTTGTTGATGGAAACTGTTTATTAACAGGTGGTACTTGGGTAAAAACTTAAGTTGCTCTATTTCATTGTGCTTCATCTGTGGAAAACAATTTATGAAGGTAGCTATGGATCCCCCAAATGGCTGTTTGTTAAACATAGACAATTTTGCTTAAGAATGTTTTAAAAACTGTGTAAAAACATCTGACCTAGCCAAGAATGTTACAGCCACTGCCACTGTGGAGAGGAAAGGGAATTGTGCAAGTAAGGCCTCTGCCTCTGCTGGGCACCCAACAGCACTGACACAGACCCAGCAATGAAACACCACTGTACCTGCAACAGGTACAGAAAAACAATGGGAGAACATCTGAAGCCCCTCACCCCCCCGCCCATAACTTCTTTGTTCCAAGAGGGTGCTGAGAAAAATGAAGGTCTAAGTATCAAGTAGGATGGCCTCACATTCAATAGTCTCTGTGTAGCCATAGAGATCATGGAGAATCAGACAATAAAAGGACCACCAACCCGAGGATGAGTCTGGAGTGACATGGATATGAAGGTCAGTGAGATCCTTAAGGCCCTGTCCTCACATGCAGAAGAGGAAGTCATTCTTTTCTTTCAACTTTTTATTTTTGCTTTTTAAAAATTTCTATTGTTTATATCTCATATCATACCATAAGGACAATTTCTAGTCCAAAATTGGAAATGGCATGACAGTCTTTGTTCCAAAATAGTACATTATTGTCTAGGTAAGAACATTAAAAGAGGAAAATTACCAAAGATTATATTTTTTTAAAACACTGATTTGAATTTGCTTTTTACATGATATTGTACAAATGTTTGTCACAGGCATTTACTTCAATAAGAGGTGAGTCAGTCTTCATTTTGCCTTGGTGCTTGGTGAATTAAATGTCATGAATAAGGAGTATAAAATTTGTTGTCCATACTTTTAGGACAGAGATGGACCTGATATCTAAAATGTAAACTAAGCATTATCATATGTGTGTGATTATATATTTATGTCTTCTTTGTTTTAGATTTATCATACTTGCAATTAAATTCAGATGTTTGATACTACCAATTCAAAGTCTGTCACACACATTTTTTAAGTGCACATTTCTTTGTAATTTTAAAATCCAATAAAAAGGATATATATAAAATAATATTTTCTATTATTTTGGGATAATTTTAACATAATTTAAAATAATGGTATTGTCAAATCATTATTTGGTCATAACATTTTGTAAATGGCACAAAACATGAAATGGGTCTTAAAAATCTAGCAAGAGAAAAATTTTGCAATTTGTACTGCACATCTGCAATTTGTACACACATACAAATTGTGTGAAAATATGAAAACACATGCACAATTTCTTTTGGTTGGTAACTGATTAGTAGTTGAGGAACTGCTCCAACCTTTCAAGATAAAGAGTAAAATCATAAGAAGTTTATTCACTTTGAAATTATATTAAAAGTTTGATAAAAATCTTAGGGGTCATTAGCATTCAAACAATAATATTTCTAGGTCTGTCAAAAATTATACTTTATTAAAGTTGTTTGTATGTAGGTTATATGAGTATATTCTTGTTTTCATTTTCTTTATTGACTGGTACTAGAAATATGTATTTTTCTGTGTTCAGAAATATGTGATTTGGATAATGGCTGAATTCTTAAGTGTCACCATCATATCTGGAAAAAAATAATAAATACTCTCACAAAACCTAAGATGAATCAGTGGGTATATGCTTCATACACAGATGCCATTTAGCATGCAAGGAAGAGTTACTACAGGTGTTGGGTTAAAATTTGAGTGGCCAGAGGACTTTCAAGAAAAAGCAGGCCTGGGGCTGGGGATGTGGCTCAAGCGGTAGCGTGCTCGCCTGGCATGCCTGCGGCGCGGGTTCGATCCTCAGCACCACATACAAACAAAGATGTTGTGTCCGCCAATAACTGAAAAATAAATATTAAAATTCTCTCTCTCTCCTCTCTCACTCTCTCTTTTAAAAAAAAGAAAGAAAAAGCAGGCCAGATGTTGCTTAGAGCCTTGATGAAGAGCCTACTCAATAGACATTTCCTATGAACCAATTTCTGCAAAGCTCTGGAGAAAACCTTTTGACTTCAAGTGACAAGATTCGTGGATTAAAAAACAAAACAAACAAAACAAAACAAACTGAGCCAGACATAGTGCTGCATGCCTGTAATCCCAACAACTTGGCAAGTTAAGGCAAGAGAGGCCAGCGTGGGCAACTTAGCAAAACCCTGTTTCAAAATAAAAAAATAAATCAAAGAGCTGGGGATGTAGCTAGGTGGTAGAGCATCCCTGACTTCAATCCCCAGTACTACAAACAAACATGTAGAAACAAATTATAAAAAAGAAATCTTTCAAAACTGCTTGAGAGTAATAGAATATTAACAAGCCTTAAAACTATTGAAAAACAGCTAGGAGAACTACCAGATAACATTGAATGGTATTTTCCTTTCCTTTCAATATAAGTACATGACTGGATGAGGGACTCTGGCTCTGACTGTTTGGCTCAGTCTGAGAATTTGAGACTTTGAGAGAAAGGATGTGCTCGGAGAGCCAGAGTCTATCTGCACACTTTGGTGGTATTTACTGTTTAACCCTAAATATATTCTGAAATTCTGTGAAATAAGGATGCCCTAATATTCATGGAACAGCAATGAATATTTTGTTGCAGTTTTCAACTTCCTATATGCATGGGTAAGAAAAAACTGCACTTTAGCTGAAAATGAAATACATATTTGCTTAACTCTCAAGTTCAACTCAGAATTGAATATTTATGCAGGAAAGAAACAAGTACAGGTTTGATATTAAAGAAGTTAAATTCACTCTTCATTTTGAGTTTCAAAAAAACATTTTTTGTACATATCTAAGACTATATAAAAGATGAATAACCAATACAAATTTAGAATAATGTTGAGATTGCTAGGCTTATGTTTAGGTCACTCAGAAACGTTTTTTTAAATTTTGTCTAAAATTGTGACATGGCTATTTGTGCATGTGGTACTAGGAAATGAATGTAGGGCTTCACACATGTGAGGCAAGCACCCTACCACTGAGCTACATCCCTAGTTCTTTCTATTTTGAGACAAAGTTGCCCCCACTGGCCTCAAACTTGCAATCCTCCTGCCTCAATTTCTCAAGTAGCTAGGATTATAAGCATATAATCCTGGCCAGCTATTTTTTTTAAATTTGTATTACTTTGGTTTATCATTTAGAAGCTTTAATATTCAACATGATAAATAAATTTTCAGGTAATAAATAATAGGTTATAAATTTTTATCCTCTATTTAAATGAAATCTACTGAGATTACCTTAAGAAAATTAAACTACTATTTGGACTTAAGCCAGTTAGTGTTTAAAGCAGTACAAAAAAGTTACTGTCTTATGAGAATTGAAGGCTTTGAAAATGATAATAATGTCAAAGAAAGGTTCAACAATTTTTTATTCTTTTCAAGAAAGGTTGGATAAAAATCCATTTTTGATTTTAAATGGGAATAAACTACTCTTGATCATACCATATTCATATATTATACTTTATCTCATTAGCTTAACAGTAGTAGTGTTTACCATGTGTGTTTGTCAAAACTTATAAAGCTGTACATTAAAAAAGATGCCTTTTATATATGTAAGGGACACCTTAATAAATCTTTTTTTAAAAAGATCACAATAAGTTAGATGCTATAGCACAAGCCTGGAATCCAGGTGACTTGGGAGGCTGAGGCAGGAGGATCCCAAGTTTAAGACTAATCTCAGCAACTAAGTGAGGCCCTAAGCAACTAAGTGAAATCCTGTCTCAAAATAAAAAATAAAAAGGGCTGAGAATGTGGCTCACTGGTAAAGTACCCCTGTGTTAAATCCTCAGTACCAAAAAAAAAAGTACAACAAACTTACAATTATATAAATTACATAAAATAAAGGTAATAAAAATGTTATAATTCTTAGAAGCACCCTGCCATGATAATGTAGACACAACAGCCTTATCACGAATGAAATCTTGGATGTCCACAGTATAACAATTTTTTTCCCATTCTACAATTAAGTTAAAGGTCAAATTGTCCTTCAATGACATTTTCAATTTTATAATGACACAGGCCCTGGAAAATATGATCAAAAATCAAATATAGCCAATTGAACTATATGTACTCTTTCTTACTTTGAGGAAAATAATTCATGGAATAGAAAGGTTTAGTTAGCTTTCTGTATCTCTGAAATAAAATACCAAAATGCTATATCAGAATAAAAAATCTAATTACTTTGGGCTTAATCTTTCATAGCAAATAGACTTAATTTACAGAGTTTCTTTTCAACTCAGCAACCTGAACCCCATAAAGACCTGTCCATTTCATGACTTACATCATCTGCTTTAAGGATCTTGTTTGCTACAGAAGTATAACTAGTGAACAAATAACCAAACCCAGAAATTTATAGAACTGGAATCTATTTCAATTACAGCATGTGGTTTGAAAAGGAAATAAAAAATGCAGAAAAATTTTAGCAAATTTATTTACCACATCATCTCAGCAATCTTGAATTTCCTACAAATATAACAAGTAAAATATAGCTCTTTATTCATAAAGACAAGCAGATTGGAAATAATTACCTTGTACCAAAGAAACACTAACAATAACATTTTATAGTGATTGTAATTTTTCTAATAATCCTATGGTGTAGGACTGTTAGCATCATTTATAGGTGATAATGAAAATACAGTATCCACCACTACCCCAGCAAATGAAAAGTATAATGCCAAATGATTTGTATGTGGTGCCTAATTTTCATTGTAACCCTATGAATTAGACATTGTCAACATCTCCTTTTATAAAGAATTAAGTACAGTCACTTAACTACTGATTGGCAGATGTTAGACTCAAAAGCGCAGGTATGTTATTGGTCTAAGCCTATACTGTTTATATTTCAAACGTCTTCTACCAAAGAGTATTTAAATTACTGATATATGACTTTAATTATGAAGTTTTCTGGATGATATGTATATTATATTTAATTATACCATAAAGCATAGAGTCTTTTAAAAAAATGCATCACAATAGTACAGTGCTATTTCTACACTTCCAAAAATGAACTAATTCATCAGAAGTAAAAACTGTGCACTGTATAAGAACAGAAGAAAGTATAGAAGTAGAAGAGGCAAATAATTTACTCAGGGTGCTTGACTAGGGTATTTTACAACCTTGTCAAGATCTTCCAAAAATAAAAAGGACTTGCTATGTATTCTTTATTTCCCTGTTAAGGGCAACTGTTTAGTATCTATTCCTCCAGGTCCAGGTTTCACAATCATATATGATTATTTAAAGAACAGCTAGATATATAAAGAAAAGAATTAACATAGCAAACAGTTACTCTAGAAAGCCTACTTACAATGTTGGTCTATGGCTAGCATCTGGGAACCTGGATTTCAGCAGGATTCCCATCATGCCCTGTTAAGAAGATCACTGTGCCTAAACCGTCCATGCAAACAATATGGTTTGTGCTGAAAACTTGCTTTCTTCCTGGAGTCTGTAGTTTTGGTTCACGCTAACCCCAATAAGTGTCTTGTGCACTGAATCTCTACAGTGCTTCCCCAGTAGACAATATTTTTTCATTTCACAGGTGTGAGAGAATGTTGAGAGAATCAAATACATATTTGACTCTGCTGGGAGAGGACTCTTAGAAGTTTGGTTTCCTCTGGAATTTGTTTGTGTGCCTTTACCCTTTGCTGATTTTGTTCTTGTGTTTTCTTGTTGTAATGACTCAGAATACAACTGTGAGTACAGCTATATGCTGAGTCCTGTATACCTAGCCA